>NW_027137571.1:2030620-2597374 GCF_001692895.1 Cenococcum geophilum 1.58 | reverse complement strand
CGTACAGGCGTTCGTACAGGCGTTCGTACAGGCGTTCGTGCAGGCGTTCGTGCGAGCGTTCTCAGAGACTTCCTAGTATATTAATACTGTATATTAAAAGAGCCTTAGAGCTCCGTATAAAGCTTTAAGTAGAGCTTTGCATAGAGCTTTAGGTAGAGCTTTTACAAGATCAAGACTAAGAATTTGATGTTCTGAAATTTTCGGATTTCGGGCGTTGGCGGTTTGGTGCGTATGGCCCACCATACTATATAGACTATGCAGTTTGCACAGTCGTATATGGTCGACAGCGTTTCGCGTAAACCGCGCATTTTACAATAAATTTGCACCACTCAATAGCAAAACGCAGCAAAACGCGCCTTACAAATACAAATTGTAAAAACTGTACAAATTGCAACTATATAAATTATAATTATATTATATAATAACTAAATTATTACAAATTTCCATAGATTGCTATAATATACTTTTAAATATATTTATATTATAACTATATAAAATATAGAGCTATCTGCTTAGGCGTTAAGGGGGAAGCCTCTTATAAAGGCTCTAAATCGTTAATTGGCCTAGTGCCTGCCTGCCTACCTAACTGCCTGCCTATCTGCCTAACTGCCTGCCTATCTGCCTAACTGCCTGCCTATCTGCCTAACTGCCTGCCTATCTGCCTAACTGCCTGCCTATCTGCCTAACTGCCTGCCTATCTGCCTAACTGCCTGCCTACCTGCCTGTCCGTCCGTCCGTCTGTCTATACCTACCTGTCTATGCCTACCTGTCTGTGCCTACCTGTCTGTGCCTACCTGTTTATGCCTACCTGTCTATATCACCTTGATTCGATCGATCGATCGAATCGTTTAGTGTTCGCTGGCTGGTCGTTTGAACGGTTGTCGTGTGGCTCTGACGACGGTTGTCTAGCTCTAGCGACGGTCATCTAGCTCTGGCGACGGCCGTCTACAGCCTGTTGCACGACCAGCTTCACCCCCCCTTTTAGCGAGTGCTCCAAAATTTCAAATTCGGTACGCGCATCCAATCTCGCAAGTAATTGTAGCGAACGGCTGTGGCTACACGCAAGGACCTTTTTGGTTGCCATGGAGAATCGCCTTGGTTGGCCAGGAAAATTAAATTGAAGACGTACGCTTCCTCTTCTCCCCCTTAACTACGCCTCCCGTTGTGGCCGCCAAAACGCGAATACAACGCTGTCTCTGCAGAGAGGTCGATGAAATTTGGCAGTGTCGTACGGGTAGAAACCTTACGACATTTGACAAAGATCACGGCACTATAGAGGAAGGCCTCCAGAAACAAAGTTCTTGCAGCCAAGCATATGGCTTCGCTACAATTACTACGTACAGCTAGTGGCAACCAGGCGAAATTGGATGCGCGTAGCGAATTTAAAATATCACAGCGCTCGCCAAACGGGGGGGGTGAAGCTGGTCGTGCAACAGGCTGTAGCTCTGGCGACGGTCGTCTAGCTCTGGCGACGGTCGTCTAGCTCTGGCGACGGTCGTCTAGCTCTGACGACGGTCGTCTAGCTCTAGCGACGGCCATCTAGCTCTGGCGACGGCCGTCTGGCTCTGGCGACGGCCGTCTAGCTCCGGCGACGGTCGTCTGGCTCCGGCGACGGTCGTCTGGCTCCGGCGACGGTCGTCTGGCTCCGGCGACGGTCGTCTGGCTCCGGCGACGGTCGTCTGGCTCCAGCGACGGTCGTCTAGTTCTGGCGACGGTCATCTGCTAGCTGTCGTTCTGGTGTCTCCCTAGGTAGGGAGGATGTAAGGAAGAAAGGGTAAAAATTGAGGTGGCTACCTAGGTGTATATAGGGGGTATACTTGGTAGAGGCACGTGTAGAGGCTATTGGGAATATAACGGGGACCCGATAGTAATGTGTCGCGCGTATACACAAAGGCTTTGTGTAGAGCTTCGGTAGAGCCTCCGTACGCGGAGCTTTGCGCAGAGCCTCGTGCAGAGCCTCTATATGTAGAACTTCGTATAGAGCTTCGTAGAGCTTTGTGCAGAGCTTCGTGCAGAGCTTCGTGCAGAGCCTCTGTACGTAGAGCTTCGTGTAGAGCTTCGTATCGAGCTTCGTGCAGAGCTTTGTATAGAGCTTTGTGTAGAGCTTCGTGTAGAGCCCTGTGTAGAGCTTTGTATAGAGCTTCGTGCAGAGCCTTATGTAGAGCCTCTATATACAGGGCTTTGTATAGAGCCTCGTGTAGAGCCTCGTGTAGAGCCTCGTGCAGAGCTTCGTGTAGAGCTTCGCGTAGAGCTTTGTGTAGAGCTTCGTGTACTGTCGGTTGCAAAAGATAGGAAACTCGCTAAGAGCCACCCCTCCATCAAAACAATATACCCCCTATAGCCCTACTAATATAGCTCCAATTTATATAAATAAGAGCTTATTTTATAGCTCTACTTTAAGACTGCGTAGGGAGCTCTTGCTGCACCCGGCCCAAAAAAAAAAAGACCAAAACCAACCAAAAGAACCCTGAAAAACACCTAGAGAATCCCCCTGAGATGCATACATCGCAGGGGAGGCACACGTCGAGCGACGGTGGTTTGCATTCGCGCGCGTCCACCAGAACCACGCCCAGCAATAGACCTCCACAACAAGAACGGGCGATTACCACACCATAAAGCGGGAAGACCTCTATTAAGAAGGCATCTAATAAAATATAAAGCCTGTTAGACGCGTCTAGTATCCGCAGTTACGGGGGAGTAACTATTAGCTATAATAAACTAATATAGCTAGTAGAATGGCTCTACTAGTTTAGTAAACCTTAGGCGCCCCTTTAGTAAACCCTTAATTAAATCCTCTAACGGCTAAGTAAAATTAAAAATAAATAAAACTCCTCTTTACCGGTAAACCGTACCTAGGCTACCATAGCTGCGCTTTTATAGTATAAGGTACCTACCCCCCTAAAGATAATAACTGGGTATATAATTATAATATAACTAAATATAGAAAAAGTAGAGGGGCTTAGGGAATAATTAGAAATAGAAGTCCTTATAAAGATTTATAAAGAGGTTTATAACACTATTATAGTTTAACACCTTAGGAGCGAAGATATTAGAGTTACCCTAAGGGACTAATAGGTAAAGAAACGAGCTGTAAAGGTAGGGGATAGGCTAAAAGAACGTATTGGTATAAAAGTGCTTTATAAAGATTACCCAGTTAAAGTCCTAGTGGTCCCCCTAAGCCTTAGGGTAAAAAAAGGATGCTAGGTAGATAATATAGTAACTATATATAAGATAGTAAAACAAATAGAACGCCTTATACTAGGACTTAAGATTACCTAAATCTAATAGCTTTAATAGGAAAATATAAACTAAGTATATAATAAGAATAATAAGAGGATATAAGGGTTGCTAGAGACTCGCTAGGGAGACACTAGTTAAACGTATAGCTCCCTTATTATTAGCATATATACACTAAAAATATAAAAACTCCTTATCTAAAAAGGTATTATTATAAATAGCCTTATATACGACGTAAGACTCTATAACTACAAACTTCGCCTAAAATAATACTATTGCTGCGTATAATAGGGATATACTTAATCCACATACGTAGTATAGGTGTGCTACGGCTATTATATAGGCCCCTATAATATAAGACACTACTTAAGTTAAGACTAAATAAAATACGTAAACTGCTACTAAAGTATATATAAGGCGTGGGAGAGAGAAGACTGCATTAAATACAGGAGATAAAAGGTAAGGGCTTAACAGCTATAAGAATAACTATACGCTAGGTTATATAAATAGAAATAACAGGTAATAAGCTAGGGGGGCGTAGGTGCCTTTCTAGCGTTTCTTACCTTTAATACTAGGGGGCTAGGCTAGCTATCCCAAGCCTTAATAGGCTAGAAGTGACGCCGCGTAATATTACTAGACTATATAGGGATATAAGGGTTATAGAGGATATAAGGGAGAGGACGCCCTATAGGAAGACCCTTATAGACAGCTATAGTAAACTTAAGACTAGGATAATTAAGAATTAGACTTAACGCGGTAAATATAATATTCGCAGCTAACTCTTAAAGGGTATATAGCTAACTAGTAAGAATAGGGGAAGAACTAGAGATAATAACAGATTTAGATATAAAAGCACTAGTAGGAATACAAGATATAGAAATAGAAAGCTCTATATAAAATAAGTAGTAACTAGGGTATAGATATAAGAGATAGAAGTTCTAAATATCCTAGAGAAAGTAAAAATAGGAGAAGTAAGAAATAAAGAAGAGGCGAAGGACCCTTACTGGGGGTCCGCTACCTATCCATTATATAGTATAACTACAGTAATATAAACCACCGTCTTATAAGGCCCTTACTAGACAGTTTAGACCTAGAGAAATACTATATCCTTACTATATAAGAGCCGTATTATAATGCCTATATATAATTAATATACTGCCCCTAAGGATTCTAGCTCCTATATAAACTAAGAGCAGCTATACGCGTATACTTTATAATTAGTAAGACTATTAGCCTATCCTTATAGTTATAGCAGGTAGTTAACCTAAATATTATAGTTATTGTTGGTATGCTTTAACAACGTGCAGAATACATATATTACGATAATATGTATTATACGGTGTTGTAGGTAGATCTTGTCTTTTAATATAAAGAAGGGTAAGGGACCTAAGGTTCCTTACCACGCTAGTGCCGCAGCGACATGTAATGGCAACTTGCCTTATATAACAGCAACTTGCTATATATAACGGCAGCTTGCCGCATATAACGGTAATTTGCCTCCTATTGCAATGTAACATATTCTAGCTATACTAGGAGTACTTTTAAAACGCGAAGAATTAGTATTATAAAAATCCGTATACACACTTCTTTTTCCTTCCTTCCTTCCTTGCTTCCTTGCCCTATGCTTTTAAACTAATGCTATTACTAGTAGTACGTTCTACCCATTCTATTATCTTTAACTCGATTCGGTTTGTGTTAATAAGTCGCTTAAGGGCTAATAATGGTTTGCTTTTAGTTATAGCGTCCACAGAGTTGCTGTCTCCATCGATCCACTTAACCTTAGCTATTTCGCGTCTTTTATATAACTGGCGTAGGCACATAACATTAATTATAAGTCTCTTCTCCTGTATAGTTCCTAGCTTAACAAGGCATTCGTAAATTAACTTGGAATTAGTGCAAAGGATAAGCGGTAGGCTAATATTAAGTTACAATTCGACTGTGGCCTTAATTGTAGCGCCGATATTAAAACTATGGGCTATAGCATATAATTCGGAGGCTAGTACGCTTCTAGTGATTTTCTTGCACTTAACTAAGGACCAATAAACGATGTTCGCCTTATTTAATGAGTCTGCTAGTACTAGGATATATCCAATCTGTAATAAGAGGTCCTTATTGTTTGCAAATAAGGAATTAGTAAATACAAGTAGTTATAATATCTCTATATCGAGTTTAATAAAGCTTAAACCTCTTATTAGGTTCTCAATTTGCCACTAAATCCTCTTATTAAGCAGTTTTGCGTCTTTCTTATTAGGGTTAATTACCTAGGCAGCATAGGATAAATTAAAAGAGGCTTTAGGTTGGTATACGGACGCAATATAGGCTCCTCTTGCTCGTTAGGCGATATATTAGTCCTTAGGTATAAGTGCTATACGGATAGTACCTCTAGAGCTAGTTATTGTAATAGCTTCCTTAATATTAATAAGGGTTAAGTTCTAGCATTGGCGCTCCTATGTAAGCGTAATCACATAATCCTATTATCGGATAATGCCTCCATTAAACTTAATTGGGTACTTCAGCGTGAGTTACTCGCGTTCCTTAGTTAGGAACTTAGCTTTTTTAATCTTCTCCTATTCCAAAGCTGTAAAGACTAGGTTGGCCAATAGGAGGGTATTATTAGTCTATAGACCAACTATTCCAAAGTTTATAGGGTTATTAAGGTGAAGTAGGCAGGGGTTATAAGTGGATTGGCTTATGTTTAGTTCTTTAATATAGTGGTTATAGTAAGTCTTAAACCAATAATTGCCTGCCTTAGGAATGCCGTATAAAGGTCTAACAACCTTTAGGATTATACCTTATAAGACTCTAAATACTATACTAAGTTCGAGAGGTACTCTAATGTAAAAGTCTCGATTTAGTTTTATAGCTAATTGTATATAGGCCTGTGAAATATCTTATAAGTAGAGATGTTTACCATTATCCTAAGTTATGGCTGTAATGTAGAGGATAAGGCGTTAGCTAACTCGTTAAATTATAGGTGATTGGGTTAGTATAAGGTCTTTCTCTAGGTCGTTATATACCTATACAACTAGTCTTAACTTCTTAAAGGCTTTATTAGTGCCAGGGTTCTTAATCTCGTTAACAAATCTAGAGTTAAATACTCTATTACTTTGCGGTATATCTTTAGGGTTAACCAGTTTAAAAACTCCTTTCTTAAGTAATCCCTTAATTTCCTTCTAGCGTGATACTATAAACTAATTAGAATTTGTGAGTTGATTATTGTCCTTATCTTATAAATATATTAAGATATTCGCGGTATTCACTTTAATAGGGTACTTACGTAGTCTACCTCTTCTACGCTTAACGGGTTGAGGTCCAGGCTCAGTTTAAGGTAGGGGTTTATGTTTAGTTTAAGGTAGGGGTTTAGGTTTAGTTTGAGGTAGGGGTTTAGGCTTAGTTTAGGGTAGTTTGCTTTTATTATCTTCTAGCTATATATCCTCTGTAATCTTAGGGTCTACCAAATATAGTTTTACAACTATGCTGTGGAAGTTGGTGGGTTTATAGGGAAGTTATATAGTATAGGTCTTATTTTTAATACTAAGTAGGTTGTGCGGACCAGACTAGTAACTAGGTTAGCCTGTAGGTCCTTCTCTCCATACCAATACGGGTGAGTTAAGTGGTAGTTCATAAATCGCGGTTGTCTTAGGTCCGTTGCGCATATTAAGGGCATCTGCTACTTAGCGCTTAGCTCTAAGCTTCTTAACTTCTTCCATAGCCTTTTTAAGAGCTATTACTCGTTGTGTAACCGTAGGATTAGGTGCGTCGGATTCCACTATACGTAGGTAAGCTCCGAATACTAGTAAGGTGGATATAAGACCGTTAGGGCCTGCGGAATCATTAATTGCTTTAAAAGCCATTTATAGGGCTATGTCCTTACTAATGTCTGGTAGTTCTATAGTAATAATGTGGTATATGCGATAGAGGGGGCTATAGTAGCGTTCTACCATTCTAACTAAATTATGGGCTTCGACAGGTACGCTTCTTATAGCTATTCCAAATATTATGGCGTATTATTTAAATTCCTTACTTATAAAGTTCTTGCCTGTATTATATGTGATAATATTAGGGGGTCCTAAGTATGTGTTAATCTAGCACATTTATAATACATCCTATGTATATTTAGCGCTAATATTTTGCAGCCATCTACCAGTTTAAAATCGTATTCCTTTATCGACGATATATAGAAGGGGAGCGCCATTAATATACATAATATCAACTACGATTAAATAGTTAAAATTAATATCATTATATAAGGTAAATCTAAATCTACCAGGCAACTTTCCATGTTCTTAATAATGGTGGCAGTAGCGTATAAGATAATCTAAGGTCTTGCTATCAATATCGTGTCCTAAGCGTTTAAGTATTCGTATAAGACGCTCAACTAAAGGGTAGCTAAAACGGCGATGCAGTTGTTTCATTTCTACGTCGGTAAGGTAGCAGGGGTTTTATTTAAATAACTTAGTTAAATAAGTATATAGGGATGTATTTTAAAGTAGGAAAGGGTAGCCAAAGCGACGTACAACGGGTACTTCGCTCTAAGGAGTGATTAGCATATTTTTTAGGTTATTATAGTATACTTATAGGTAATCTATGTCTGCCAAGTAAAGTAAAAATAGGGTATCGACCTTAACAATATGAAACTCAATTATGCTAATTAGGGTAGTTACTTTAGCTAATCCGATTAATAAGGTTAATCTAATGCCAAACTATACGTTAACCATGCCTTATGTGGTGGTATTAAGCTATACATCAGTATTAAGTCTCTAAAATGCCAAGAATTGGCTATATCCTACTATGGATCGTTTGGATGCTCCTATATCAATTATTATGCCTATAAACTTGTCTATAGTATAGCGGGACGTAAATATAGTTATATTATAGGTAAAGGGGTCCTAGTCGGTTATAAGAGGTACTATATTATCTATAGTTGTAACTGTTGGAATCACGGTGGGGGGGTTTTTGGTTCAATTGTATTCGTTATATTTTTCTTCTACTTCTATAGGTGGAATTTAATAGACCTCCTGAGCTCGCTTAGCTTACGTGATCAACCCAATGCAGCCGCGTCCACTATATCGCGAAACCTTATTCAGACACTGGCAACAACTAGGAAATAAGAAAAAGAAATAAAAAGATACTAGTAAATGGGTCCGTAGTCTCTATCCCTATTTTATCCTCCTTATCTCCTATTCTCTCTACCCATTTAGTAGCCTATAGCCTAATCGTATTCGTGCCGTTTCTGGGGGCTTTGGCTGCTGAAATTGCTAAAGCTACTGCGGTTATTGTGGCTGTTTAGGAGGTCTTATATATGCAGAGTACTAGGGGTACCTAGGAAACTTAAGAGCAAGCCCATGGAGCATAGTTGGGACAGCAATGATATAGGCCTGCTTAGGGACGCCGGCTCGGAGGCAGTAGTTTTTAAAGATCTTAAACTTAAAGTCAAAGTTGTCTTATTCACCAGAGTACTTAACTTTATCCGTATAGAGCTTAGCTAAGTTAGTAATCTCTCTTCCGTAGCTTCCTTGTAGGGCGAGCTGGTCTATGGCTTGGGTCGTAGTCGGTAGTGATGGTAGAGCTGGGGTAGGGTCGTCGGTAGGGTCGTCGGTAGGGCCGTCGGTAGGGCCGTTAGTAGGGTCGTCAGTAGGGCCGTCGGTAGGGCCGTCGGTAGGGCCGTCGGTAGGGCCGTCGGTAGGGTTGTCGTCGGTAGGGTCGTCAATAGGGTTGTTGGTAGGGTCGTTAGTAGGGCCGTCGGTAGGGTTGTCGTCGGTAGGGTCGTTAATAGAGTCGTTGGCAGGCCATTTTAAAGGAGTTGGTTCGTAAATAACTCCTAAAAGACCGTCTGCAATTAACTTCCTTGCCTCCTTCCGTATGTATACCCTATTTTCACAAAGGTAATCCCTAATCTCCTTCAATCGATCCTTGCCAAGGTCATTAAGTATATCCCTCGTAAACGACTCAAAATCGTCAACAAAGCTCTCCCATAGGTCAAATCCCTTCCATCCATTCTCCTTATATATTGATAATCGCCAATCAACGAATGCTTTGACTTCCTTAATATCGGTTACGGTCGCGTTAATTCCGGTCTTCCATTTTTCAGTCTCCCATTTTTCAGTCTCCCATTTTTCAGTATTTAACGCGGAGGTAGCCATCGCGGAGGTAGCCATCGCGGCAGTATTTGTTGCGGAGGTAGCCATCTTTTAGTTCCGCAGTTGATTCGACAGTTAGACTAGAAGCGTGGATACACCCACAAACTAGTTGCTCTAAAGGCGTGATAGACGCAGGTCAGAAGCGCGAGTAACCTCACAAACTGGCCTTTGGGCTTAGCAAGCAATACCTTAATTCTTAGCCTTTAACAAGAGGTCTAGAGAATTAGACAGTACCTCTCTTCGTTATACCTTGCTAATCTGTGCAGCACTAATCAGTGTTGGAATCACGGTGGGGGGGTTTTTAGTTTAATTGTATTCGTCATATTTTTCTTCTACTTCTATAGGTGGAATTTAATAGACCTCCTGAGCTCGCTTAGCTCACGTGATCAACCCAATGCAGCCGCGTCCACTATATCGCGAAACCTTATTTAGACAGTAACCAAATAGCCAAAGGCTTTATTAGCTAGGGTGGCGGCTATAGAAATCGCTTTCTGCTATTCCACTTAGCTGAGGGAGGTATAGTAGTAATCAATATTCAGTTATAACTTCTTGTCAGTTGCCTCGTAACTTACATTAATAGTTAGTGCTTAAAAAGCTTCCTTAAGCTCTTCTTCTAAGTCGGTATTGTTATCCTTATAATCCATAATATATTGGTTAAGTCGTTTCTTAAATTAGTTATTAAATTTGCCAAACCTATCTCTGTTAGCAGTTCTAAACTTAGCTTTAGACTCTTCTTGCTCCTCCTTAGTATGTCTTTATAAGCGGCATCCTTCCCTATTATATACGAAGCAACGTAGTTTCTTTCGGTTACGGTTATACGGAGGGTTGCTACGGTTACTGCGGTCGTAGTTATTATCTCTTTTATAAAATTGTTAGTCTATAAAGAAGGCTTATATCTTCTCTATATACTCTTTCTCGTATACTATAATAGACGATTAAAGTTTATTAATAAGGGCTCTAAGGTTATCCAGTAGGTTAGAGACTACATATCTGCATACTAGTATTCCCTAGCAAGAAGTAACGATTTTATTATAAAGGAAGTCTATGGTTTATAAGGTGGGTCTAAGGCCATATTATAGTTAACGAAGTCTATAGATTAACAATTGGAGATATTTGCTTATAGACTTGTCTATATTTTCTACCATTACTATTATAAGTGTAATGGTATTCCATTTATCTAGATTCTTATATTAGAATCCTAGTCCTTTAAAGAAATTCTAAAGATGCTTATAAGCTTTAGCAAATAATAGGTAGGATAATTAGTTTATATAGAAGTGGTCTAAAGCTAGTCCTTTCAACATAGTAGGGAATGCTTTGAGGTAAGCCTCTTAGGGTACGTCCGCTTAATTACAGATATCATAGAATATTATTAATTTGTAGTTAAGGCTTTCGTTTATACTACCGTATTTCTGCTCTTCTGTATATATCTTAGCTACATTCGCAATTTCCTTACCATAGCTAGTTACAGTATTAGGGCGGTTCTCCTTATCCGTAGGTTATACGTAGAGTTACTATATTATTGTTATAGGTTAAGGCGTAACAGATAGTGTAAAAGTAGAGGTAATTGTAGATTAAGGTATAACAGATAGTGTGAAGGTAAAGGTATTTAGTATACCGGTTAGTTGGGTTGCGGTAGCTTTAGTTTATCGTTACTTCTCTAAGGTACCCTCTATTATATATACCTTAATCAATCTAGATAGCGTCGGTCCGTACTTATTTTTAGCTAATTTAATCATCTCTCTGCTCTATTTAGTTTGGTTTTCTTCTTGTACTATATCGTATAAAGACTAAGAAAGCAATTTGCTTCGTTTATGGTTGAAATTAACCTATACTCCTCTAATATTTAGGTAATTATATAATTACTAAAGCTAGTATAAAGGGATTTATGTAAAAATATCGACCGTAAAGTCCTTAAAATCTCCCTAGAACGATTCCCAGAGTATTAAGTTGAGCTAGTTATATATCTCTGTGTATAGGTACATCTTGCATCATAGGTAGTTAGTTAGGTCGTCCTTAGTAACTTCTATTAGGTTAATTCCGTCTTTTTATTTAGCCACTTCTTCCTCCCAATCTTTCTCTGTTCCTAACATCTTATGTCTTATATATTGTTTGGGTAGGTAAGGGTGTTTATAGGTAAAGGTAGGGGAGCGGTTGAGGAGGCGGTTAAGGTAAGGGTTAAGGTATTCTGCGCAGTAATCTTCTGGAGTAGATAGAACGAGACGTTTAGAAGTCGTCGTGGATACCAGACAAGTACTTCTAGGTGGTTTCTCTTCTTCTCTTTAACTAAAATAGGCTGATACGAAAGGTGGATAAGTATAACTATCTTCCAATCTGCTATAAGGTGGACAGTATAACTGTCTTCCAAGCTATCTGCGTGTTTCCTAATCTATACGCGCTCACTAATCAGTATTAGTATGCTTTAACAACGTGCAGAATATATATATTACGATAATATGTATTATACAGTGTTATAGGTGGATCTTATCTTTTAATACGAAGAAGGGTGAGGGACCTAAGGTTCCTTACCACGCTAGTGCCGCGGCGACACGTGATAGCAACTTGCCTCACATAACGGCAACTTGCCATACGTAACGGCAGCTTGCCGCACATGACGGCAATTTGCCTCCTATTGCAATGCAACATATTCTAGCTACAGTTATAATAATATAGACATATAGGGAACCGGTATAGATTATTAATATATATAACCCTAGGGTTAAAGGGGTCCTATAAATAGAGAATATTATATTAATAATAAGCTTACTAGGAACTAAAGGCATAGAGTTTATCCTATTAGGAAATATAAACCTCTACTACCCGCGGTAGGGGGGTATCTATATTGCTACTAAATAATAGGTAGAGTGCCTATTAAGAGCTATAAACACCTAGGACCTTAAGTTAGCCACCCTCCTAGGAGTAATTATATAGTAATAAGGTACTGCTAGAAGTATAATTAACCTTATATTTATAGACGAAAGCCTATACTAGAGACTTAAAAGGTATAACCCTAAAAAAAATAGGTACTCGCTTTAGACTATATCCCTATCTAGATATAGCTAGATCTAGATATTAAGGCGCAACTAAATAGTAAAAGATATGTAATAAGAAAGCTTAAGACAGATAGCTTCCTTAATATAGTTAAACAATAACTTTAAGACCTAGAAGAAATCTACCCAATATTAAATAAGCAAGGCTTATTAGCTACCCCTAAGGAAATTAACTAAAGACTAGAAAGAATTTAGGCAGCAATTAAAAATAGGCTAAAAGAGTACTGCCCGGTCTTAAAACTGGGCCTTTACGCGTAATACGCATAGTCTATATAATACGCGGTTCTTATTACTAGCTAATAACGTATAAGAAGAAAATATATAAGTAGCTATAATCCTAAAGATAAGAGATAATACAAAGATATAAGAAACCAGCTAAAGAATACCCTAAAAAAAGAAGTAAGGAATAGCTAGAAATAGTTTATAAATAAGCATATTATTAACCCGAGCCTCCCTATAATAAAGGTCTTTAGAGGATAGCAAAATAGGTAAAGAGAAAGGCGGGACGTCTAGTAAAAGACCTACACCTTCCGCCCCTATAAAGACTAGGCAAATTACTAGCTATAAGCAATAATAATAAGAAGGTAAAGATCCTTATAGAAAGATTTTCCCCTTAACTAGTTTTAGTAGACCTTAGCGATATTATAGGCGAAGCGCCGGTAACTTACCTAAGGGTTAATAGCGATATAATAACCGAAGAAATGGCTAGAACTATTAGCCGCCTTTTAAATAATATAGTACTAGGACTAGATAGGATCCTAAATAAAGCCCTAAAGACCTACGGATTACTAATAGTACCTTAGCTTATAGATATAGCTAGAGTATACTTTATAATAGGCTATTACCTAAGACTTAGAAGAGCTATAATAACGTTTATCTTATATAAAGAAGGTAAAGCAGACTACTTATTTCTAGGGAGCTACCGCCCTATTACCTTAGAGAATACCCTTAGTAAGATCTTAGAAAGGGTAATAGCGAACTATATAGTAGATACGGCTAAGAAATACGCCCTACTACTACAAAGCTAAATAGGGGTAAGAAAGAACCGCTTAACACTATTAGCACTTATGCTACTCGCTACTACTATTAAATCTATATAGGCGATGTGAAGGGACTTTATAGTATTAATGCTCAGCCTAAATATTAGTAGCGCCTATAATAACGTACCCTATAAGCGCCTTTTATATATCCTTAGGGTAAAAGGCTTTCCAGAATAGATTATATAATTTATTTAAGGGTTTATAGGTTAAAAAGAAACATTACTAGTCTTTAGCGGATACTAAAGCCCCCCTATTACAGTTGTAACAAGAATACTATAAGGATTACCCCTCTTACCTATACTCTTCCTTTTCTTTATAAGCAACCTACTTAACTTCTTTAAGAAAGGGGCAACTTAGGGGATAGGCTTTATTAATAATATAAACCTAATTATATACGGGCTAATAGCTATAGAGAATTACAAAATACTAGAGAAAGCTTATAATACCTATATAGAATAGGCAAGGCAATATAAAGTCTAATTCTTACTAGAGAAATACTAGCTAATCCATTTTATAAGAAAATATAACTAATCTATAAATCTCTAGCATATAATTCGCATTTAAGGCTTTAGGGGTTAACTAGTTTAGGGCCTAAGAGTATTAGGAGTATAGGTAGATAGTAAGCTTTATATAACGGAACCTTATAGTAAGTACTATAGTAGGTGTCACGGGACACCCCCGTAATACCTTACACACATCTACCTATTTCCACTAACTTAGCAATTAGAGACCAACCGCGAAATGGCAATCTAACGGCAATCTACGGCATTCTGCCATATTCTGCCAAGTTCTACCAAATTCTACCAAGTTCTACCAGGACTATAACCTAAACCCTATTCTACCTATGCACGTATTAACTAAGCAACTAAGTTAATAATATATACCCTTTCTTCCCATTCTCCTACCTTCTTTCCTTATATAACGTCTTAATCTCCTTACACAGTTTATATATATAGCTTAATAATATCTACCTTACTATATATTATCGTCGCTTATACTTACTCCGTAACACTATATTACGTTAACTACCTATACTACTATTGACATATAAAACGAACCTAAAGCCCCTATAACGGCCGCCGGCATTATATCTATACTTTAAGAATAATTAGCAGGGATATAGAAGTCTTTTATAGACGCCCTTAAATAGAACTAAGCCACTTTAAATTAACGATAAGCCGAACAAGAAGCACGATACTAGCAATTAATTAAGGACCTCTAAGAAGCAGTCCGCGCCCTTAAGATGCCCACGCTAGGACCTTAAGACTAAACGCTATCTCTAGAGATGAACACGCGGAATGCGAGCCCTGAACCCGTAGTAGCTACTTACCCTAAGCCAACTACTATACTAAAACGATCCGAATAACTACTAGACCCCTTAGTATTTACTAGTAAATAATAAGAGCTCTAATTATTTCTAAGCTAGCTTAAAAATAAGTTAACTAGTAACGCTAACTATTACCTAACTAAAGCTAACTAACTCTGTTACGCCCTAAGTTAACTAGGAGGAGATATAGCTAACCTTATTAAACCGCTTTAGCTAAACTTAGTGCAAAGCCTAGTTATACTTCTTAAAGCTATATATAGTAACCTAAACCGCTAAGCTACTGCTTAAAGAAAGATAAACTACATAACTTAAGGAACGAAAAGTTTCCTAGTATACTTCTCCGAATTTAATTATTACGCAAAGGAAACAGGCTAGAACGACTTCGTACTAATTAATAGCCTTATTAAATTACTAAGCCCTAAACTAAAAACTTCCCTAATAGGCGTAGACCTACCGGGAGCCCTTAATGCCTGCGTAAACGTTATTAATAAACGATATAATAATATACTACGCCTAATATTAAAGCCCGCTTTATAATATAATACGGCAACCCCGTAAATGTTTACTAAGTTATCGTCTTAGCCTAAGTACCCTAACACTATAGATATTAACACTAGGACCCTAGGGTACGCCCTACTAGGGTCCTCTAAATAAGAACAACGCATTAAGCTAGGCCTCTGCTTTAAATGTGGAAGTAGCTCTTATCTTTTTAACTACTACTCCGTCCCTATGCCTAAATATAAATTATAAACGGCCAATACTAGTAGCCGTTCACCGTATTGATCTTCCGGTTACCGTCCCTAATCTCTACCTAGTTTCAGCCCTGCATCTAGTAAGCACCATTTATAAGGACGAAGCTACAGCCGACGTCCTATAAGAACCCCACCCTAATTGCCTCTAAAAGGAAGGTCTTAGAGCTAAGTCGCTCTCCGGGACGGCTCTACTATAGGATCTCGTTAAATGTATTTAACGTCACAAACTCTAACTCTTAGGACTATAGCATAACTATTAACTACTATCTTCGGTAGAATGGTTAATAGGCTAATACTTAAATCCTAATTAATATAGGAGCTAGCGGCATAGGATTTATTAACAAGATCTTTGTGTAAAATAATGGTTTTACCCTAACCCCCCTTAACCAGTATATTAACGTATTTGGATTTAATAGTAAACGCACCGTCTTAGGCCGTATTACCTATGTAGTATTCCTAAGACTCCAATACCTAAACCATAAAGAATTAATTAAACTTTTTGTTACTACCCTAGGTCACTTAATAATCCTTAAATAACCCTAGATAAAGCTATATAAGGTAACTATTAATTAGGACAACCTTAAGCTTCTATTTACCGCCTCCTATTATAAGTAGAAGTGCCTTATAACTTACTACTTAGACCCAGAACTAAAATCTAAAAAATCCACCACAATCCACTAGTCTAAAATTTCCACGACTGTCTACCCCGTATCTGAGGAATCTACCAGATTCCACCAACCTAGGAATTCCACTGAATTCCACCAACGATCCGAAAACCCCACTAAATTTCATGAGTTATTACTAAGCACTGCACCGCCCCGAGCTAAGCAAAAGCTTAAGCTCTATATATAAAAATACCAGAAGGACTAGTATTCCACTATAAAAAGGATTCTTAAAGAACCCGAACCTAAATCTAATACTAATTCCGTACCTAATACTAAACCTAAACCTAAATAAGAAACTATGGACAATCCAAGCAAGCTTAGCACCCTAGATATCCGCATAATTAGAGCTACCCTGCTAGCGTAACTTGCTAAGAAACCCGAGTATATAATCTTTGCTGTCACAATAGCCGATATTAAAAAGGCCTTGGCACTAAAGAAGCATACTAACCCTGCCACAAAGGTACTAATAGAGTATCATTATCGCCTAAATGCATTCTTATAAAGGGAAGCTAATAAGCTACCAGAATACCAATTATACGACTATAAGATTATACTTAAAGAAGGAAAGTAGCCCGGATTTAGACCCTTATATAGGATATCCTAAAATAAACTCTAAGTGCTATAAAAGTATTTAGACGAGAACCTAAGCAAAGGATTTATTAGAGCAAGCTCGTCGCCTATAGCCGCACTAATAATCTTCGTTAAGAAACCTAGTGGCGGCCTATACTTCTATATAGACTACCGAGCTCTTAACGCCGTTACCGTTAAGAACCAATATCCGATCCTGTTAATATAAGAGACGCTAAACCAACTAAGTAAGGCTTGTTACTACACGAAGCTCGATATTATCTCTATATTTAACCGTCTCCGCATTATAAAAGGGGACGAATGGCTTACCGCATTTTGTACCCGATATAGACTATTTAAGTACTTAATAATACCCTTTAGCCTCGCAAACGCTCTAAGCTCGTTTCAACATTATATAAATAATACCCTACGCCCCTATCTAGACATCTTCTATACTGCTTATATTAACGATATCCTAATATACAGTAATAACCTAACTGAATATTGGAAACACGTTAACCTTATTCTATAAGCCCTATACGGAGCTGGTCTATAATTAGATATAGATAAATACGAGTTCTATAAAACAAAAGTTCTATACCTTAGACTCCTTATTTCTATAAACGGTATATAAATAGACCTAAAGAAAATTAAAGTAATTATAAACTGGTAAGAACCTAAAAACGTTAAGGACGTAAGAGCCTTTATAGGATTTACTAATTTCTACTAACGGTTTATTAATAACTCCTCCGCCCTAGCTTCACCCCTTATAGCTCTAACCTAAAAGGATAAAGTCTTTATCTTTAATAAGGAATATAAAAAGGCCTTTGCCTATCTAAAGGTTATATTTACTACTACGCCTATACTCTAATACTTTAACCTAAACCAAATAAGTGTTATAAAAGCCGACTTATCTAACTACGTTACTAGAGGCATCCTGTCTCAATATAACAAGGATGGAGTATTATACCCTATAGTATACTTCTTAAAATAACTAAGCCCAGCCAAATGCAACTATAAGATCTACGATAAGAAATTATTAGCTATTATTAGATATTTTAAACAATAGCGACCTAAATTAGAAGGCGCTGGATTTTTAATTAAGATCCTTAGCGACTATAAGAACCTATAATACTTCACAACTATAAAACAGCTAAGTTATTGTTAGGCCCGCTAGTTAGAATATCTATCTCGTTTCCAATTCTTAATTATATACCGCCTAGGCGTCTAAGGTTAAAAGCCTAATACTCTAACCTAATACTTGTAAGACGCGCTAGCCCTAAAAAAAGCGCGCTCTTACTAAAATTAAACCCTACTTCGCCCTAAACTATTTAACCCTTCTACTAAAGATCTTATAGTATATGTCCTTAAAATAACTAATTAATTAATTAAATAGATTATAGTTAATAAATACCTAAATAACGAGTTTATCTAAAAGACGCTTAAGCTAATGCAAGATAGCATTAGACGCTCTAAAAAGATTTCTCTAAGTAAATGCGAAGCTTGCGGAAACCGCTTATATTACTGTTGGAAACATAGGGCAAATCACCAATACTACTCGAGTAGATACAGTGATGGAAAAGGTTGTTGTTCTAGATAGGGGAGGGTAAGGAATTTAAGGTTCCTTACTACGCTAGTGCCACAACGGCACGTGACGGCAAGTTGCCTTACGTAACGGCAATATGCCGCACGTAAGGGCAAATTACCTTATTCCTAACACTGGCAACTCTTCTTTTTATAGTTACTATCTATATGCAAACAGATAGTATATAATAATATAACCGTGGGCAAACTATAGTAGAATTTGGTAGGTAATACGCCTTATTCTATTAACCCGGACTTCTACTAACCAATTACAATTTTCTATCCCTAGGATGGAAAATTGCTATTAGCTCGCTTACTACTAGCGCCTTAGCGGCCCTTACCGCATCTTCTACTCCCTCTTAACCTAACCTTTAACTTATACACGTAGAGTATTTATATTAATAAACGTCTCTAGTGCCTTATTTAGGTTTGCCTTTATTATTACATCTACCGGGTTATCTTAGCTATTAATCCACCAAACCTTAAAGAGTTCTTAACGCTTATAAGATTGCTATAGTGCCATAATATTAATTATAAGGCGCTTCTCCTTTATAGTACTAAGCTTAACTAAATACTTATAAAGGGAATATAAGTTAGTGTATACAATTATAGGGATAATAGGGAGTTTAAGTTAATCTATAATTATCTTTAAGGTAGTTCTAATTGCAATTGCTATATTAACTCCGCTAACTATTCTATATATTTCTAACGCTAGAACGCTTTAAGTAACGCATTTACTCTTAGTTAAGCTCTAATAGATAAGATTACTATAGATTGTAAAGTTACTCTCTCTAGTAGATTTATTCGCGATAATAATCTTATATCCTAGCTAGGAGCTAAAATCTTTATTATTTATAAACGATCTATTAACAAATACGAAAAGCTTAGTAGTAGGAAAGTTAATAGGTATATAGAGCAGTCCTTAATTAAAATAGCTCCTTTACTAAAAAAGACGCTTATTTAGGGCAAGGATGTCCTCCTTAGTTAGTTATTAGTATTAAGCGGCAATAGAGAGATTAAAGGAAGCTTTAGGTTAATAGATAAAAGCTATATAAGCTCCGCAAGCGCGTTACTCCACATATCCTTACTTTGGAGAATTAACGTTAATAACGTTAATCTTCTTGCCTTAACCTTTCTGGCGTAGGGCAATAGAATCCTTATTTAGGGAAATGATGCATCTATTAAAGAGTAATAGTGTTATTAAATTAAGTCTTTCCTTTAGCTTTACTATAAGATTTACCTTTACTAGCTTATCTTCTTTAAGAGCTAAGAATTAGTCGTCTCCTAAGATGATTATATCGTTTATTTATATGCTGATAATTCTAAATAAAGTTCCTGTGGCTGTAATAAGGAAGTAGGGATTAAATATAAAAGTAGTTATTAAAAGCTTTTCTTTATAGTGCTTGCTGTAAGTAGCCCACTAATAAGTTCCTGCCTCTGCGATTCTATATAGTGGCTTAAGTATAACCATAATTGTATCTTCGGGATATTGGTGGCGAATTTACTCTAGAAGGTATACTAGTATTAAGTGCTAAAGGCGTATCTCTAATTAGGTATAGGCCTAGGTGATATTTTATAAATAAACCGCTATTCTATTCTTTATTAAGGAGGGAGCTAGCGCAATAATAACTTGCTAATTAGCTTGTTGAATTATAGGGGATTGCGTAAGAATTACTTTCTTACTGTTGTTGTTATAACCTTAAATAACTAGCCTTAACTTCTTAAATGGGGTATTAGTAGCTTTGCCTTTAATCTTATTAACTATTCTTAACCTAAATATATAAACCCTATTAAACTTAGTAGGGTTATACTTCTTAAACTTAAAGACTCCTCTTATAATAAGACCGTTAATCTTCTGCTTATTAGATGCTTGAAAAGGAGTTCCTAGAGTTATAATACGGCCTTTCTTTTAGAGCTATTTTGCGAGCTTAAAGTTAGCCTTCTCTTTAGCTGTTATAAAGGCTATTAACAGCTTAACTCTATTTTTAATGGCGGCAACGAGTTGCTTTTTGAAATTGATAAGGTATTAGCGGTTTTGTGATTCTTTTAGGCGACCTCTACCGCGTTATAGTTGCGGCGTATCTACTATAGTTATATTAGGGTTGTAGTCGCCTTCTAAGGCACGTTAATCGTGGTTCTCCTTTAGGGCATCTCCTAGGGTATCTTCTAGGGTATCCTATAAAGGCTTAGAACTATTATCTTTATAGTAAGGCTTAATAACAGTTAAATGGAATTAAGTAGGTCTATAGGGCATCTAAAGAGTATAAGTCTAACTATTAATTATAATAAGTTTATATAGGCCTAACTATCCTCCCTTTTTACGCTATATGCGTACCTTAGATTAGAGTGGCAGATCGAGCGTAGTTAAGGTATTTAGGCCATTTCTTATTCCTAGTACGTCGTTAACCTGGCGCGTGGTGTAGAGACATTACACCTCCTTTATTACCTTATAAATTGCCTTAGCTTATTATATAATAGAGGGAGATAGTAAAGAATTGTTAGTTATTTAAGGGTAGGCGCTAAAGACTAGCAACGTAGGTACAAGCCTATCTAGGCCAGCGGTATCGTTAATAGCCTTAATAGCTATCTAAAGGATAAGCTCTTCGCTAGTACCCTCTAGTTCTAAAGAAATAATCTTATATACGCGGCGTAATGGCGTATAGTATCGTTCTACCTTTCTAATACTATTATATGCCTTAATGGGGACTTCCTTAACCTTAATTATTATTGCCTTTACCTGTTATTAAAACTCTATAGATAAGAAGTTCTTTCCTATATTGTAAATAATTTAATTAGGGGGTCCTAGGTAGATATTAATCTAGCATAATTAAAGAGTATCCTATGCGTTCCTAGCTAATATATCTTTTAAAAAGCGTGCGGCTTAAAAGGAGGTTAAGAAGTCAATAACTTAGAGTACTAGCTTGCCGCTAAGATATATAACATCTATAATAATATAAAAGTTAAAGTCGTAGTTATCTTTAAGGGTAAACTTAAATCGGCTAGGGGACTTCTAGTTTATTTGGCAGTAATGGTAGTACTTTATAAGATATTTAATCGCCTTAACCTTAACTTTATAACCTACTTATTAAAGAACCCTAAGTAGTTGGTAAACGGATAGGTGGCTAAAACGATAATATAGTTAACGTAGCTCTAACTTAGTTAAGTAACTCTAAGTAACGCTCCTTTCTAGCTATTAAAGGAGTAACTAAGGGTAACCCTATTTGCGTATAACGGGCACCTAATTATCTCCCTAAATAAGCATATTCTTAAGGTTGTTAAGCTTAACGCCTAATTTATCTATATCTTGGATGCAGAATAGGAACGGGGTATTCGCGGGAATAACGTGGAAAGTAATATATCCTAACGGGGTTTAGACCTTAATTGTGCTAAAAGAGATCGCAGTACCCTTACTAAAGCGAATTATATATTGGCCTGCTGTTAATTAGTTAATCTAAATAGAACTATTAAGCTGCTAAAGAGCTCGGACTTAAGGTTCTCCTGCTATAGATACTCCTGTGGCTCTAGTATCTGGTATAATACTATAAAAGACGTTCGCTAAGTATCTGTTGTTAAAGGAGAATATAGAACTTTCCTTTAGCTTGTTAAAGATATCTAACCTTATAACAGAATGGAGCGTAGATTAGTTATTAAGGATAGCAACGGTTTATATGCCATTTACCTTACTATACTTGGTAAAGTATTAGTTAGAAGAGTAGTCCTTAATTTCTATATCTATAAGGAGCTGTTTAGCCTTATTAATCTTACCCTTAAGATCTTCTTCGCCTTTATATTAAACTAGGAAGCTTTAAAAGTAGGCTGTAGTAACTTTTTAGTTTCTAACGTTTCGTGCGCTTTAGCGAAACTTATTATATGCCTCCTTTTGTCTATTAAGGGGGTGTCTAGTTAACTAGCAATTTGGCTTCTTATAAACGTAGTATTTCTTCTACCAATTGTTATAAAATGAACCTCCATAAGGACCTCTACGATTGCTTTATAGTTAACGTTAATTATACCCTTTACTATATCCCCTGCCATGACTACCATATGTTTAATTAGTCCAGTTATAATTATATTAGTTGGCTGGGTTAATTAAAGTAGGTTAGAGTTAGGTATTAAATTACTGTACTTCTTAAGAGCGTAGGGCGGTGCTAATAGAGGATCTTAATTAAGTATATATTCCTTTATAAGTACTTATAGGGTTAAAGAGAGTAAGGTTATATTCTTTAATACCTTAGTATATACTAATAACTTAATTACATAGGCTAAAGTCCTCTTAATATAATTTGGATAAACCACGCTAAATTATCTAGAGTTAATTAAAGAGCTTTTAAAAATAATCGAGTTAAGAGGCACCTGGGTTTGTAGCAATAATTCTTAGGAAGGTAATCTCTCTCTACTCTAACATATACTGCTGCTTATTCTCCTCTATTTTAAAGTGGCATCTTATTTTATATATTATTTGGTTAAAATTATATCCTTTTCCTACTAAACGATTATAATAGAAGGTACTAGCTCGGCCCTTAAGTATAACTAAATAAGTAATATTGTTACGGCACTGACGCGCGTAACCTAGATAAGGCCTAGTTAGGGGGGTTCGCTTACGTCTTAGCTCTATGTATATAGACGTGTCCTTTCCACGACCTTCTTCTGCTCCTTATCTTGATATCCGGGTCAATAGACTACCAATTATATAGGCTTGCATACGTTCTACGGCGCCCGTGCCTCGATTGACTGAGTCGCTGTGATAAATATGGTATTAATTAGGTTCTAGTCTAACCTTTTAGTAATAGTTGTAGAAGATACGTAACTTTAAATTAAGGATATTATATAGTTCTCTGCTAAACTTCTTCTCCTATTCCAAATAGAGCTTTATAAGTTCTATAAGCATTTTTAAGGTGCCTCTAATTAGTATTTGGCTGTATTATATTATAGGCTGCAATAGTAATATAGATCTAGTTAGCGGAGTTTAAAGGTTATTAGACTGTGAAGTAAGGGGATCTTATACTTGTTGGGGGTTGTTAATTAAGGCTATAGGTTAAGCTGGTTAATATAGGGGAGTTAAAGATAGAGGTAGAGGCGATGGATATAGAATGTTAGAACTTGTGCCTAGAGTAATAGAGTTAGAACGCGTCTCTAGTAGTATATTACTTAGGTTCTATTATAATTTAAGCTTCTTTATAGTGCGTAGTTGGTGCTTAATCTCTTATAGAGTCTATTTATGCTCTTCCTTTACATTAATAACGTGTTCCTAAATATTGTCCCTAATATTACCCCTATCTATAGGGACAAATACTCTATACTCCTAAAGGAAGTTACGGAAGTCCTATATGATATCTTTATTTATAGGAACTTATGTTTCCTTTATTTATCTAATAAAGTCCTTCTTTATATAATACTATAGCGTGGTATTATTATATTTGCTATCTTTATAGTGTTCTATGCGGTATACTAAGAATCTATTTAGGTCCTATTGCTTGGCGGTTATAAAGTTAGTTATAGCTCTGTCCTATATCTCTAGGTTAATATCTTTCTCATACTTCTTTGGATAGGTTAACGCTATAGTAAGTAGAATTAACGAGGTGTTGTACGTCGAAGGTAGGCAGGATTTTTGGTTTTATAGGATCTTATAGGTTTGCTGTCTAAAGGTAGGCAATTTAAGATATTGTTTAACGCGTTTCGGACGTTAACTTAGGACCTTAGGTTTAGTAATACTTCTAACCTAAAGTACTTAACTAAATCTTCGTAAACGTAATTGTTCTATATAATAGATATAACTTGGTATCTCCTAGTACTTAGTAATACTTCTATTACTAGTTTTTCGCAAGTCTAAGGTAGTATAGTATCGCCAGGATCCATTCTATATAAGCGCATATAGCACCCCTATATAAGACTATCTCTTCTATTAATAACCTAGCTGCTCTATAGTTAACTATATATTTAACTACTAATTAGTATTAGAAATATAGGGCAAATTACTAATACTACTCAAGTAGATATAGTAATAGAAAAGGTTGTTGTTCTAGATAGGGGAGGGTAAGGAATTTAAGGTTCCTCACCACGCTAGTGCCGCGACGGCACGTGACGGCAAGTTGCCTCACGTGACGGCAATATGCCGCACGTAAGGGCAAATTGCCTTATCCCCGACAATTACTAAAACCGTTTAGTTATCCCTAATTATAATAAGCTTAAGCTTAAACTCCTTAAATATATATATAATCTACCTATCGCCGGCTACCTAAGCTAAGGAAAGACCTTAGAACTACTCTAATGGGAGTATTATTAGCCGAATATGTATAATATAACACGAAGGTACGTCTCTAGCTATCACACCTGCTAATAAGCTAAGGCCTCGTATAAGATATATAACGGCCTTTTAAAGCTACTACCTGTTCCGGACTAAAGATAGAAGGATATCTTAATTAACTTTATTATTAACCTTCCTAAAAGTAGAGGCTGTATAAACATTATAGTAGTTATAAACTAACTATCTAAAATAAGACACTTAATCGCCTACCCTAATATATTAACGCCTACCGTTGCCTAACTATTTCTAGATTACGTATAGAAACTCCATAGACTCCCTAAAACGATTATCTCTAATAGAGGCAGCCAGTTTATCTTAGCATTCTAGAAAGAACTAACTACTTAACTCTATATTAAAGCACTATTATCTACTACGTATTACCTAAAAATGGATGGCTAAATAGAATGCGTAAATGCTATAATGGAACAGTATATTTGGATATACACGTCGTATTTATAGGATAACTGGATTAACTAGCTTATATTTGCTGAGTTTACTATAAATAATTCCATCTCGGAAACTATGAAAGTCTCCCTATTCCTAGCTAATTACGGCTAGTACCTACGAATAGGCTTTGAACCCTTTAGTAATGTTCCTTACCCTACTTATTACGCCTTATAAGTTATAGAAGTAAATAAATTCGTAAAGAAAATGGAGGAACTATAACAGTTTCTTACTAATAAGATAATATAGGCTTAATCTATCTATAAAGCCGCAGCGAATAAGAAATAAACTCCAGCACCGGCCTACTAAATTAGTAATTTCGTTTGGCTAGATATAAGAAATCTAAACACAAAACGACCTACTAAGAAACTTAATTAGAAGAACACTGGCCCTTATAAGGTTGAAAAGGTTATCTCTCCTTATACCTACTAACTAAAGCTCCCTAATACGGTTAAAATCTACCCCGTATTCTATACGTCAGTCCTCCGCCCTACTACCCCTGTATTAGACGCCCTACCTAAATAGATATAAAAACCTCCCCTATTAGTTAAAGTGGATAGTAAGAACGAGTACTTTATTAAAAGAATTAATGATATTAAGTATAATAAACGGAAATGCTAATATATGTATTTTACGAAATGGAGAGGCTTTATTAAGTCCTTATAGGAACCCGTTAACTCTATAGGACTTATATAAGCCGCAGAAGACTTTTATAAACTCTACCTAGAACTACTACAGCCCTATCTCGCAAAAGCTTAAGTTTAAAGGGGGGGTACTATTATAGGACACCCCTATAATACCTTGCACACATCTACCTATTTTTACCAACTTAGCAATTAGAGACTAACCGTGAAATAGCAATTTAATGGCAATCTGATGGCAATCTAACGGCAATTTATAGCATTCTGCTATATTCTGCTAAGTTCTACCAAATTCTGCTAAGTTCTGCTAGGACTATAACCTAAACCCTATTCTGTCTATATATGTATTAACTAAGTAACTAAGTCAACAATATATACCCTTTCTTCCTATTCTCCTACCTTCTTTCCTTACGTAACGTCTTAACCTCCTTATATAGTTTATATACATAGCTTAATAATATCTACCTTGCTATATATTATCGTCGCTTATACTTACTCCGTAACAGTAGGCTTGTTATTAGGCTAGGTGTGTAGGTAATATAAGTTAAAGTTAATAACGTAATAATAACTAGTGGAGTAGTTGCCTAATAGATTAACTCTAATTGTATTTTAAGAATTACTATAAGGAAGGAACTATCTAGGTAGGGATTAAGGGTCCTTAAATACATAACCGTACTTCTATAAAATCCTTCTTATATATAATATACGTATACTCTATCTACTCTATTACGAATTCTATAAATCTTATAGATTATATAGATTACGTTACGTAATCTTAGCTACTATTCCTCGTTATATAGCTCTATTAGTTCTATTTTAGACTATACTTATATTAACTAACTAGCTTCTTCTAACTCTTCTCTAAGTAGTTATAATATTATACTTAAAGCGTCCGTAATACCATCTCCCTCCTTTTTATCTTTATCCTTAAAGATTCCTAATATCTCTAAGTCGTTTACTAGAGGTGTAATATCCGTTTAATTAATTTGGTTAATATTATTGCTTATTATACCTAAAGTAATTTCTTCTTCCTCAACTGCTTATCGCACTCGCACTATTGCTGCGATATTATCTCTTAGTAAGATTATACCGTTTCCATATTCTCGCTGTTTAAAAAAGGGGTTAGTTTATATTATGTTAGCGAACCCATCTTCGTAACAACCGTCCTTTTACGCGGAGTATACTAAAGTAAATATTTATTCGTCCTACGATGTTCGCTTTATCTCTAATGCTAAATATACGCGTCCTATTATCCTTAATAGTCGTCTAGTTCCCTAATTAATTTGTCTTAGGGTCTTATATTTAATTTATTGCTACGTAGCTAGATAATAAACTGTCCGTTGCTTTAGTAGAGTTATATTATTTTTATAATATAGAACGAGAAGCTGCCAATGCTTAGTAATAGGCTCTTAAGTCTTATCTTACGGCGTCCGCTTAGTTAATCCGTCTTAAGAAGGTCTATAAGAAGGTTTATTTTAAGAAGTGGAAACTTATAAAATAGGGTTTATAGGAACTTAGTAATAAAAGAAAGGATTCTTTTCTAGCCAAGAAGGAAATAGATTTAAGTAGTTTGGTAACTACTCTTCTTAGGTCCCCCTTAGGTGACTTATTTTTTAGTAATTTTTTTATATTAATACTGCCTAACCTAATCTTTTTTAATACTCCTATACCTTTCCTATAGCGTTCTTTAAGTTCTTTAGTAGCTTCTAGGTAGTCTTATTATAGCCTATCTATTTTACCTTATACTATATTTTATTATTAACATCCTTATAGCTAATAATCTTTAAAACTTACTATTTGTCTTCTTCTTATCCTTTATACGTGTCTACTTTATAAACCGGTGGCTTAATATTCCTATATACTAGCTCTAGCATTATAATATACTATATAGGGTAGATCTTTATTTTAGCTAGTAGGTTTAACTTAAATATAACTAGTAAAATTCTTTACTTAATTTTAAAAGGTCCTAGTCTGATATAGTCCAATTTCTTACTTAGTTATTGTCGGTATCACCCAAGTGCACTTATATGGCCTATTAACTGTTGAATTGATTCTTGTCTAATAGGTGTCGAAAGCAGAGGATCGTAAGGATCGCAGTGTCTAAGTAGGGGGTTGATGAGTCACCATAAGGATGACTAATCAGATACACGTGACCACGTAACCTCTGTCCATACATTCCGACAATACATTCCGACAGTTATTAACTTTTAAAATTTTTGTATAGTAGCTATACTTTATCTCCCTCCTTAAGATCTAGTCCCTTAGATCTCTTAGCATTATAGTACTTTTTTATCCTCTTTTATACTTTCTTTACTAATTCTATAAGGTCTATATAAAGATTTATTAACATCTTTATTCTTTCTTTAGCTATACTACTTATCTTCTTTACTTATTATAGTAATAATAATATCTTTAGTTTATATCCATAATTTGCTTTAAATAGTAATATATCTATTCCTTTTTATAGTATTGTATTATATACAAATTATATAACTAGTAATAATAATACCCAATTATTCTATACGTAATTAATATAGTGTTTTAGATACTGTTTTAGTATCTAATTTAGTCTTTCCGTTTAACCGTCTGTCTGCGGATAATATATAGTAGAAGTTGCTACTTTAACTCCTTATTTTGCTATAAATCTTAGATCTCTATCTAATATAATTTTACTTAGTGCTCTATATTTTACAAATACTTCCTTAATATAGATTCTAGCAATATCTTCTACTAATATTTCTTCTATGCATGCTATAAAGTATCCCTACTTTATAAGCTTGTCTACTATTACTAAGATTATATTATAATCTTACCCGGTAATAGGGTCTCTTAACTTTAGTAACTTAATAATAAAGTCCTATAATATAACCTTCTATAGTCTTTCTAGTATTTTAATAAGTTGTAGCCCTCTATACAGCTTATGCCTTATTAGTTTATTTCTTTAGTAATCTAAATATTCCTTTATAACTTTTTGCGCTAAGTCCTAGATTCTATTAATAATATACTCCTCTTAGAGTCTTAACACTAAGCCCATAGCTCTATTATGTCCTTAAGTTAATCCCTTATAAAAATCTTCTATAAAGTACTCTGCTATGCTTTTTAGGATATACTTTACTTCTTAATTTTTGTGTATATCCATCTATAGATCTTCTAGCTGTGCTTCTAGAATTCTTTATACCTAAAAGCTCTCTAGTAACTCGTAAACTCTATCTAGTTCTTCCTAAGTTGCTATAATTTTCGGATAATTATACCTAATTAATCTATCTATGTCTTTTTGCAGTAAAGCCCCTAATGGCTTTTTATTATTTTATAGTTTAGCCTTTTAACTTAAAGCATCTGCTCGCGTGTTATCTATACCCTTAGTATACTAAATCTTAAAATAGTATTTTATAAGTATCTCTACCTATCTAACCTATCTTTAGTTAAGTTCCTTTATTATTAGGAATCCTATTAGGTTTTTATAATCCGTCTTAACTATAAATAGTTTTTCTATGCCTTATAAGAATGCTCTCTATTTTTTTAGTGCTATAACTATACCTAGCAACTCCTTATTGTAAATGTTATAGTTTAACTCTAGTAGTATTATCTTTTGACTGTAATATGCTACTAGGTACTATCTATTTTAATATTTCTATATAAAGCACGCCCCTAGTATATAGTCTAATATATCTATTTCTATAACCGTTTTTAGTCTTAGTTAATAGATCTTAAGAACTAGCTCCTAGGTAAATAACTCTTTAACTTTTTTAAATAATTCTTACTATTCCTCTCCCTATATCTATAGTTCTTCTTTCTTTATTAATTGCGTAAATGGTTTAATATTCCTTAACTATTATACTATAAACCGTTTATAGTAATTGCAAAACCCTAGAAACGATTTTAACTATATAACGTTCTCTAGTTCTTACTAATTTACTATAGCCTTAATCTTTTTGGGATCTATACTAAGTTAGCCTAATTTAATAATAAATCTAATAAAATTGGTTTTTCTAGTAAAGAACTCGTATTTTTTAATTGCTACTAGCATCTATTCTTCTTATAGTCTCTTTAAGACCTATTTAATATATTCTCCGTATTTTTCCTTAGTTATTAAGTAGATAATAATATCGTTAAGGTATACTATAACAAATTTATCTAAGTATTCTCCTAATATATTATTAATACACTTTTAGAACGTTGCTAGTGCGTTTATAGGCCTAAATTATATAACTAATAGCTTATATAGTCCTTCCTTTAATCTAAAGGCTGCCTTTTATTTGTCGCCTTTCTTAATCCTAATCTAATAGTACGCCTATCTTAAATCTATCCTTATAAAGATTTGCGCGTTACCTATTCTATTTTAAATTTCGCTAATTAAGGGTAAAGGATACCTATCTTTTCTAGTAATACTGTTTAACTGTCTATAGTTAATATACAGCCTTAGTTTGCTATTTTTCTTTAATACGAATAGTACTAGATAACCTACTAATAACTGCAATAGTCTAATATATCCCTTTTATAGATTTTCTTAGATAAACTCTTTTAGTGCTCTATTTTCTTCTTCGGTAAGCTTATAGATTAAAAAGAACCTTAGGCTTATTTCTAGTTCTAATTCTATTTTATAGTCCTATGCTGTATATCCTAATAGCTTTTTACTTTCTGGTAACTATAGTTTCTTACTATACTTATAGTATCTTTTTAGTATATAGCTTAGTCCTTTTTCCGTTTCTTTATAGGTTGCTCCTACTTAGTACTATACTAATTTAGCTTATTATCGCATCTTGCGGTATTAAGTATCCCTAATATTAACCTAACCTATAATTTAATCGATCTTTAGATTGTATTCCTGTAACTAAGGTATTCCTAATACTGCCTTATTATTCCCTAATAGTAATATATTGAAAGACATCTTAATCTGTCTCCCTTTAATAGTTAGCTAAATAGGTCCTATTTTAAGATTAATAATACCTCCTCTGTAGGCTATTGGGTCTCCTAAAATCATTACTAATAGGTAAGAATGCTCCTTTTTCCTATATAATAACCCTATTTTTTTTAAATTACTATTAGTAAGATATAGTTCCTTATTACCCTACTATTTATTAATGCCTTAAACTATTAATCTTGCCACTTAATTTATAGGTTTAGATGTTGTCCTTAAATTCCTTTAAGGGTTTAAGGCTTTACTACTAGTTCCCTCTAGTTTTATAGGCCTCTACTTTTCCTAACTACTGGCTACTTAATTCTATTTATACTTAGTCTAACTTTAGCTAATACTTAGTTTACTTTTTATCTTTAATATACTATAGATACATATTCTCTAGTTATTCCCACTACTATTATCTATTTAGGCATTTTTTTTATAATAAATCTTCCTAGTTAAAGTATTAAGTCTCTTAGGCTTTATACTTCTACTAGGTGCCAACTATATATATACTTAGCGTTTCTGTATTTCGCCTTATTTGGTACCTAATATATCCTTACTAGGTACTTCTAGTGCTTGTCTTTAGGTGCTTTATATATATTATACGCATTATCTATATATGCGATCTATACCAGTATATAATATACTTAGTGTTTTAGGTTAACTCTTAGCTTATCTTTATCCTTAAGTTTAAACCTTTCTTGTATTAATCTAAGCGTTGTGACTTTGTTTATAGGTACTAAGATTTATCTCTTACTTCTCTAGTCCTCTAATTGCTTCTCTAGATCTTTTAATATTATAATTAAGGCTCCTTTAATATAACTTATAGCCTTTTCCGTAATTAGGTAGTCTTAGATAACTTTTTTGTCTAACTATATATAGAAATCTTCCCACTTATCGTTGTGTTATTACCTATACCACTTTTAGTACAGCCCCTTAAGTGTATACGGTTTGTCCATAAGGAAGTATCTTCTTATTACTATATTATAACAGCCTTTTATATGTCGTTTCTCAAACCTAATTAGAATCCCTAGATCCTCTTCTTATTCTAGTTTAGTAAGCCACTTAGCTCTTAGTATGCCTATCTTAGGTCTATTAGTAATTCTTTATATAGGTGCTCTGTCCCTTATATAACCTAGTATACTAGATCTCTAGTCTAGTTTCTATTCTTGCTATAAGGTAATTCTTACTTTAAATTCTTCTATAGTTTTTTTCTTTTTGCGTCTTACGAGTAGATCCTTAAAGTCTTCTTACTTCTTAATCTCGTTAATAGTCCTTATTTATGTCTTAAAATCTTGGTTTTATAGGATTTTTAATCCTAAGCTTGCTTCTATCTTAAGCTTTACTCCTACCTTAGTCTAACTAGGCTTAGGTATTCTTATCTTATTTTAAGAGTCTTAAATCTTACTTGTCTTATCTGAAGAGTTTTATACCTATAGGAAACTCTATCCCGAGCTTATTTATATATCTTTAAACTAAGCTACTACCCTACTCTATTGGTTTCTATCCGTTATAGGTCCTTAAGTTTGCCTTATCTCGTTTTAAGAATCTTAGTTATCTTTTATCTCTTCTTAAGAATCTTAAGCCTTTAGCCTTTTGCCTTTATTAAGTGCTAAAGTAGCTTACTATCCTACTTTTTTTGCGTCTCGTAAAGTGTAAGCTTTGCAGTGTAAAGGATTGAATAAACGACTTAATTGTAAATTTATGGAAATCAAGTGGTATATATACATAAAAGTAGACCCCTAACTCCGAAGCCTATAAGTCATTTCAAACATATCCGAGACATACGAGGTTAGTGCTGACGCTAGTAAAACAGGGCAATATGCAAGGTCCGGTAGTCGGTTACATAAAGCGATAGATATTATATCTAGCGGGGTCTTAATCCCTACTAATATTCCCTACTCTATAGTGGAATTATCCCCTACCCCCTATATAATATCTCTAAGGTTTATATGCTTTTAGTAAGCTGCCTTTATTACCTTATTATTATAGAATATTTCGCCTATATTAAATTTATTATCCTTAATATCCGATCTGTGAACTAGTTTATTAGTTCCCCTATATTCTAAGGATATTAGCTCTTATAGCTAGTAGCTTACGCTATACTTAGCGTCTTTATAAATTTAGTATACGTTATTATAATAAAACGCGAAGCTTTTAATTAAATATTCTTTTGTTCCTTATAGTACACTATTATCCCTCTATATATATGTATCTTCTACTACTAGTCTAGTTCCCTTCATTATATAGTAATTCTAACTATCTTTATAATCCCTCGTAAAATAACCCTATTTTCCGCAATTTATATAAGCTCTATCTTTAAACCACTAACTTTACTATAGAGTCCGCCTAAACGTCTTCTGCTACTAAGATCCCTGGTTTAGCCTCTACTCCTTAGTCCTATAATTACTAAATCCTTAACCTTTAGGTTTCTATAGTTTCTTACTCCATCTCTTATAGGCTTCTTTAGTACCACTTAGGTCTATTAGCTCTACGCCATACTATAGTTTTTAACTTAGCTTTAGTTATTGCGTACTTTGCGTCTTATATAATTATAAAACTCTATTCTAACCTTTTTTAGCCTATTCCCTTTAGTAGATCTAATTATTAATCTTAATCGCTTAATCTATTAGGTCCCGTAGGGTGTCCACATCTTTTATTAAAATAATTATGTCCTAGACTTTAGCCTTAAGTCCTTATTTATACTATACTATAAGCGCCTTATTATTCTATTTAACTTATATAGCTAACGTCTGGAACTATATTATATACTTAATTGCTAAGGTTTATTGCGTAATATTATAGAGTTTTTATTCCGCTATAGTTACTACCTCTAGATCTCTAAATATTTGTATAAGTCGCTTTATAAACCCTTTTTAGCTTAAGAATATAAACCGTACCTCTTAATTAGTGGTCGTTATTTTATTTACCTATATTTCCGTAAAATAAGGCTTAAACTACTTAAGTGCCCTTCTTAACAGGAATAGTCCCATATAGGCTATTCGATCCATAGGTATTAGCAGCTTTACCCCTTCTTATATAACTTTAAAGTGCATTTATATAAGGAATCCTTTAAGTTTTAATCGCTTCCCTAAGAATCTTTTAATTAATAGTAACTTAATCCTTACTGCTCTAACCCCGTTAATCCTTTCTTCCAGCGCTATATTATTTGTTATTAACTAGTTAACTATCTCTTATAGTTGTCCAACCATTATAGGTTATTGTAAGTTAGTATCTGCTATACTAGTATCACCTCCTAACCTTAAAGTAGTTGCCGCCGTTAATGGCGTTATGGTGGCTGCTTTTAGTGGTATATTGTTTAACTTTCTGTTCTTAATACTATAACTAGGTAGTAATTATATAATAGAACCTTGTAGCAAGTACTATAGTAGGCTTATTATTAGGCTAGGTATATAGGTAATACAAGTTAAAGTTAACAACGTAATAATAACTAATAGAGTAGTTGCCTAATAGATTAACTCTAATTGTATTTTAAGAATTACTATAAAGAAGGAACTATCTAGGTAGGGACTAAGGGTCCTTAAATACACAACCGTACTCCTATAAAATCCTTCTTGTATATAATATACGTATACTCTATCTACTCTATTACGGATTCTATAAATCCTATAGATTATATAGATTACATTATGTGACCTTGGCTACCATTCCTTATTATATAGCTCTATTAGTTCCATCCTAGACCGTGCTTATATTAACTAACTAGCTTCTTCCAACTTTTCTTTAAGTAGTCGTAATATCGTACTTAAAGCGTCCGTAACACTTTAGTAGAGCGTATATACGGCGTAAGCGGCCTATAAGGGCTAAGTATAGTACAACGCATTATTTAGGATTATTAATTCTATATAGGGTCTATACTTCTAGAGGTCACGCCTACTATATATAGTAGTTGTCCGGCCAATTATAACATATAGGTCTAGTATTTAGGCTATTAGAGAATCTAAGAAAGGCCCCCCTAAATTACTCCTTAAACCACTCTAAAAGGTCTAAATAGCCTACCTTTAGAGTATAATAGGCGGATATAAGCGAATAGCTATAGCACTGCTTAAGAAGGAAGCCAATATCCCCCCCTATAACTATATATTAAAGCCGCTGTAATATAAAGGGTATAAAAGGAATATAACTCTAATATTATAAAGTATATTAAAACACGCCTAAATAAACTATAGAGGGACCCTAGGGCGCCTTATAGGAGAATAAACTAATAACCCTAAAGTAGGGAAGATATATTAGAGAAATAGGTAAAGAAAGTAGAAGAAGAATAGTGCTGCTTTAGGGCCTAGGCCTATATAGAGGAGGAAGGGAGACGCGTAAGAGGCTAGTAAGGACAATAATAAAAGAGAGAAAGGAGCTAAAGCAAAGTATAAAAGAACGCTAGAAAACTATCTATAGTAATATAATACTGGCTAGACTAATGCTAAAGAGGTATATAGGAGTTAAAGGTATAGAGGCTAACTAAGGCAAGAGAAACCTAAGCCGTAGTATAGTTAACGCTATAGGGGGTAAACACTCTAGGGCTCTAAGAAGGCTTAATAAAGGCAGAAAATATAATAGTAATACTCTTAAGAATAGGAATAATAGGACTAAAAGACTGGCTCTACTAGGTAGGTGTTCTAGTAGGTAGCCTAAGATATAAATATAGCTAGCTAAAACAGACACTAAAATATATAATACTGTTATACCCCTTACATACTAACTAAGAAGTAATACTCTTAGTAGCTGGCATAGAAAACTATAAGACACTGCTCTTAATATAAAAAGGCCTTAAGGCGGTTACCTAGTGGCTTATTAGCTAAAATNTACTAAACTAGTTTTAGGTTATAAAGGAAATAATAATANAGGGNNNGGGGGCGAGTAATGGGCGCCCCCTAATAACTCTATAGTAGTAGAGTAAAGTTTATAATACTAGTGCGTTTATAGGCTTATTACAGCAGCAGTAGTTCTTAAAAAGGTTAAAAAGTAAGGTAGTAGGAGTACTATAGGTGACTCGTAGGCGCCTTATAGGCGAGTCCTAAAAGGCAGGGAGATAGATTATAGGGTTTTCTTAAATAGAGTTTTCTCCCTATATATATATAAGGAGTAGTCCGCGTAGGCCTAATAGGGATCTAAATTAGACGTTAAGCAATGAATTATTATTATAGCTCTACTTTAAGGCTATAAAATAAAGTTTTATTTATATAATTTTAAGCCAAATTGGTAGAGCTGTAGGGGGTGCTGTGCTAAGGCTGTAAAACTTAGATTAAGGCTCTGCGCTGACTAATCTAGCCCCTCTCCCCCTAAAAACGAGCACCCTCTACAGCTCTACTAATTTGGCTTCAAATTATATAAATAAAACTTTATTTTATAGCCTTAAAGTAGAGCTATAAAATAAGCTCTTATTTATATAAATTGGAGCTATATTAGTAGGGATATAGGGGGTATATTGTTTTGATGGAGGGGTAAATGCGCGCGTCGTGGCTCCGGAGTGCAGCTGAGCGTGGTCACGGAAAAGTTAAACGTGGTCACCGATGGGGTCGGCGAAAGTTAAGCGTGGCCACCGATGGAACCACCGGCAAAAGGTCGGCGTGGTCACACTTTTGCCCATACAGAACGCGCATTAGTAGCCACGACTTACCTTAGCGACCGTATGCACTGAATATGCGATATATATACTAAGCATATATATACACGTATAAGAATAAGTCGCGGTAGTAAACGGGCTTGTTAATAAGCATGTGCTAGGCATACGCTAAGAATATACTAGGTATATGCTATATATATACTTAGTATATACCTAGCATATACTTACTAATAAGCCCGTTTACTACCGCGACTTATTCTTATACGTGTATATATATGCTTAGTAAATATTATAGTATAGCCTACCTTATATAAAATATAAAGGTAATACTTTAAAGGATAGTATATAGGGAGTAAGGTCTCTTTAATATAAAGGTAGAATAGGTAAAGTGTATAGAGTAAGTATATGCTCTATATATGCTAAGACTATACATTATATATATAGGATATTTTAATAACTTAGTTTATTAATTTTAATATTATATATGCCCTGTATATACCTAGCATATAACGTGGTTAACGGGGTTTTAACCGCTCCCTGGGTTATGACCGCGCTAGCGTACCGCCTACTGTTTTAAGTAAAGTTTTGTTGTTCTACCAAAATTAAAGTAACACATACATTTAAAAGGCGGTGTGTCGTGATAAGGCTTACCTAGGCGTGATGGATATAACCTAGGTAAAGTTTTGATGTTCAAAACGGTCATAACCTAGGGAGTGGTCAAAACCCCATTAACCACGTTAACCGTTAATTTTTATTTATTAAATATTTTAAATTTTATTAAAATAAATATTTTGGTTTATATATGCGCTATATATATATAAAGCTTAGCGTAGTTAGAAAGGTTCTAACCATATTAAACTTTATAACTACGCCGAGCTATAAGCCTTTATAGCTTTTAGCGAGTTTTTTTATCTTTTAGTATTAACTGCCCGGCTAATTATCGGTTAGCTAAAAAAAATTACGTATTTAGCTAGCCACCTAGGTTAGATTTAAGGATCTTTATAGCGCTATTAGCGCTAAGCTATAGAGAGACGCGTATCAAGGGCCGCCCGCTAATTAAGCCGCTAATTAACGCCGACTGTAGGGTAATTAGGGCCATTAGGGCCCTAAGTATATATAAAAAAGTCCTCCCTACCTAATCCTTAATTGTAGTAGTACGTCTACTATTATATCTACTATATAAGATGGCGCTGACTAACCGCGTAGAGATTAATATCGCTAATAATGCCGAATTACGCGTTAACGTGTAGTATATCCTTGCCCTTACGCGTGCCGCAAGGCCTAAAAATATGTCTTTAACGTATAATCCAAAGCAGAAGGAGTTTAAGGTAATAACCCCCCCTCCTAAAAGTATCGCGGCTTACGGCTAACGCGTTATCTGGCTTTAAGCTTTCTGTAAATAAAAGCAGTACTATAATAGCGATACCGTTATAGAGGATAAGCTACTTCTCTTCCTAATTAAAGAGGTTATAAGCCAGCCCTTAAAAGGGAAGAGTGTAACGGAACCTTGTAGCAAGAACTACGGTGGGCTCGTTATTAGGCTAGGTGTGTAGGAAATATAGATATAGAGGTTAACAAGATAATATAAATTGGTGGAGTGGTTGCCTAACAGATTAACTCTAATTATATTCTGAGAATTACTATAAGGAAGGAACTATCTAGGTAGGGACTAAGGGTTCTTAAATACATAACCGTACTCCTATAAAATCCTTCTTATACGTAATATACGTATGCTCTATATACTCTATTACGGATTATATAGATCCTATAGATTATACAGATCACCCCACATGACCTCGGTTACCATTCCTCGTCACATAGCTCTATTGGCTCCATTTTAGACCGTACTCTTATTAACTAACTAGCTTCTTCTAACTCTTCTCTAAGTAGTTGTAATATCGTACTTAAAGCGTCCGTAATACCATCTCCCTCCTCTTTATCTTTGTTTTTAAAGATTTAAAATATCTCTAAGTTGTTTACTAGAGGTATAATATCCGTCTAATTAATTTGGTTAATATTATTGCTTATTATACCTAAAGCAATTTCTTCTTCTTTAACCGTCCGTTGTGCTCGCACTATTACTGCGATATTGTCTCTTAGTGAGATTATACCGTCTCCGTGTTCTCGCTGTTTAAAAAAGGGGTTAGTTTATGTTGCGTTGGCGAACCTATCTTCGCGACAACCGTCCTCTTGCTTAGAGTATACTAAAGCGAATGTTCGTTCGTCCTATAACGTTTGCTCCGTCTCTAATACTAAATATATACGGCCTATTACTCTTAATAGCCGTCTAGTTCCCTAGTTAATTTATCTTAGGGTCTTATGTTTAATCTACTGCTACGCGGCTAAATAATAAACTGTCTATTGCTTTGGCGGAACTGCGCCGTTCTTATAATGCTGAACGAGAAGCTACCAATGCTTAACAACGGGCTCTTAAATCTCGTCTTGCGGCGTCCGCTCGGTTAATTCGTCTTAAGAAGGTTTATAAGAAGGTTCGTTCTAAGGAGTAGAAACTTATAAAATAAGGTTTACAGGAACTTAGCAATAAAAGAACGGATTCTCCTCTAATAGAGAAGGAAATAGACTTAAGTACCTCAGTAGCTGCTCTTCTTGGGTCCCCCTTAGGTAACTTATTCTTTAGCGATCCTTCTTTATTAATGCTGCCTGACCTAATCTCCTTTAATACTCCTATACCTTTCTTATAGCGTTTTTTAAATTCTCTAGTGGTTCCTAGGTAGTTTTAGTATAGCCTATCTACTTAACCTTATACTATATTTTGTTGTTAATGTCCTCGTGACCAATAATTCTTAAAACTTACCATTTATCTTCTTCCTATCCTCTATACGTGTCCGCTTTGTAAACTAGTGGCTTAATATTCCTATATACTAGCTTTAGCATTATAATATGCTATATAGGGTAGATCTTTATTCTAGCTAGTAGGTTTAACTTAAACGTAACCAGTAAAATCTTCTACGTAATTTTAAAAGGTCCTAGTTTAACGTAATCTAACTTCTTACTTAGTTATTAACTCTTAAAATTTTTGTGTAGTAGCTATACTTTATCTCCCTCCTTAAGATCTAGTCCCTTAGATCTCTTAGCGTTATAATACTTTTTTATTCTCTCTTATACTTTCTTTACTAATTCCATAAGGTCTTTATAAAGATTTATTAATGTCTTTATTCTTTCTTTAGCTGTGCTACTTATTTTTTTTACTTGCCGTGGTGATAATAATGTTCTTAGCTTATATCCGTAATTTGCCTTAAATAGTAACGTGCCTATTTCTTCTTAAGGTGTTATATTATATATAAACTGTATAACTGGTAATAGTGATACCTAATTATTCTGTATATAATTAATATAATACCTTAGATACTATTCTAGCATCTAATTTAATCTTTCTATTTAACCGTCTGTCTGCGGATAATATATAGTAGAAGTTGCTGCTCTAACTCCTTACTCCGCTAAGAATACTTCCTAAAATGCTGCTATAAATCTTAGATCCCTATCTAATATAATTTTACTTAATGCTCTATATTTTATAAACACTTCTTTAATATAGATTCTAGTAACATCTTCTGCTAAGATTTCTTCTATGCATGCTATAAAGTATCCCTACTTTATAAGCTTATCTACTATTACTAAGATTACGTTATAATCTTATCCGGTAATAGGATCTCTTAACTTTAGCAACTTAATAATAAAGTCCTATAATATAACCTCCTATAGCCTTTCTAGTGTTTTAATAGGTTGTAACCCTCCATATAGTTTATGCCTTATTAGTTTATTCCTTTAGTAATCTAAACACTCTTTAGTGACCCTTTTAGCTATCCTCTAGATTTCGTTAATAATATACTCCTCCTAGAGTCTTAATACTAAGCGCGTAGCTCCATTATGTCCCTAAATTAGCCCCTTATAGAAGTCCTTCACGAACTACTCTACTATGCTTCTTAGGATATACTTCGCTTCTCAATTTTTGTATATATCCGTCTATAGATCTTCTAGCTATGCTTCTAGAATCCTTTATACCTAAAAGCTCTCTAATAACTTATAAACTCTTTCTAGTTCTTCCTAAGTTGCTATGATTTTTAGATAATTGTACCTAATTAGTCCGTCTATATCTTTTCGCAGTAAAGCCCCTAATGGCTTTTTATTACTTTATAGTTTAGCCTTACAACTTAGAGTATCTGCTCGCGTGTTGTCTGTACCCTTAGTATACTAAATCTCAAAATAGTATTCTATAAGCATCTCTACCTATCTAACCTATCTTTAGTTAAGTTCCTTTGTTATTAGGAATCCTATTAGGTTTTTATAATCCGTTTTAACTATAAATAGTTTTTCTATACCTTATAAGAATGCTCTCTATTCCTTTAATACTATAACTATACCTAATAACTCCTTATTATAGATATTATAGTTTAACTCTAGTGGTATTATCTTCCAACTATAATATGCTACTAGGTGCCATCTATCCTAATATCTTTATATAAAGTATATCCCTAGTATATAGTCTAATGCATCTATTTCTATAACCATCTTTAGTCCTAATTAATAGATCTTAAGAACTAGCTTCTAGGTAAATAACTTCTTAACTTTCTTAAAGAGTTCTCTTTATTCTTCTCCCTATACCTATAGTTCTTCTTTCTTTATTAATCGCGTAAACGGCTTAATGTTCTTTAACTATTATACTATAAACCTTCTATAGTAATTATAAAACCCTAGAAATAATCTTAACTGCGTAATATTCTCTAGTTTTTACTAATTCACTATAGCCTTAATCTTTTTTAGATCTATGCTAAGTTAGCCTAGTTTAATAATAAATCTAATAAAATCGGTCTTCCTGGTAAAGAATTCGTATTTCTTAATTGCTACTAGCATCTGTTCTTCCTATAGTCTCTTTAAGACCTATTTAACGTGTTCTCCGTATTCTTCCTTAGTTATTAAGTAGATAATAATATTGTTAAGATATACTATAACAAATTTATCTAAGTATTCTCCTAATATATTATTAATACGCTTCTAAAACATTGCTAGTACATTTATAAGTCTAAATTATATAACTAATAGCTTATATAGTCCTTCCTTTAACCTAAAAGCTGCCTTCTATTTATCGCCTTCCTTAATTCTAATCTAATAGTACGCCTACCTTAAATCTATCTTTATAAAGATTTGCGCATTACCTATCCTATCTTAGATTTCGCTAATTAAGGGTAAAGGATACCTATCCTTCCTAGTAATGCTGTTTAACTATCTATAGTTAATATATAGTCTTAATTTGCTATTCTTCTTTAGTATAAATAGTACTAAATAACCCACTAATAACTGCGATGGTCTAATATATCCCTTTTATAAGTTTTCTTAGATAAACTCTTTTAGCGCTCTACCTTCCTCTTCGGTAAGCTTATAGATTAGAAAGAACTTTAGACTTATTCCTAGTTTTAACTCTATCTTATAGTCCTATACTATATACTCTAACAGCTTTTCGCTTTCCGGTAACCATAGTTTCTTGCCATACTTATAGTATCTCTTTAGTATATAACTTAAGCCTCACTTAGTCTCCTTATATATTGCTCCGACTTAATACTATACCAACTTAGCTTATTATTGCTGCTTGTGGCGTTAAGTATCCTTAATATTAACTTAACCTATAATCCAATCAATCCTTAGATTATATTCCTGTAACTAAGGCATACTTAATACTGCCTTATCCCGTCCTAATGGTAGGATATTAAAAGATATCTTAATTTATCTCCCTTTAATAGTTATCTAAATAGGTCCTGTTTTAAGATTAATAATCCCTCCTCTATAGGCTATTAGATCTCCTAAAATTATAACTAATAGGTAAGGTTACTCCTTCTATCTATAAGGTAGCCCTATTCTCTTAACTACTGCTAGTAAGATATAGTTCCGCATTACTCCACTATTTATTAGCGCTTTAAACTATTAACCTTACTATTTAACTTGTAAATTTAGGTATTGTCCTTAAATTCCTTTAAGGGTCTAAGGCTCTACTACTAGCTCCCTTTAGTCCTATAGGCCTCTACTTTTCCTAACTATTAGCTGCTTAATCCCTATATACTTGGCTCACTCTTTAACTAATATCTAGTTCGCTTTTTTTCTTTAATATACTATAGACACGTATTTTCTAGGTATTTCCACCACTATCGTCCGTCTAAGCATTTTTCTATAAGAAATCTTCCTAGTTAAAGTACTAAGCTTCCTTCCTCCTAAACCTCTGCTAGATGCCATCTATATATATATTTAGCATTTCTATATTATCGCTCGTCTATTATCTAGTACATCCTTATAGGGTATTTTTAATTCTTTTCTTTTAGATTTTTATATATCTCGTATATATCGTCTACGCACGCAATCTATAATAGCGTATAGTGTGCTAGGTGCTTTAGGTTAACTCTTAGCTCATCCTTATCCTTAAGTTTAAACCTTTATCGCGCTAATCTAAACGTTATAACTTTATTCGCAGGTACTAAGATATATCTCTTACTTCTCTAGTCCTCTAATTATTCCTCTAGATCCTTTAACGTTATAATTAAGGCTCCTTTAATATGTGTTATGGCCTTTTCTATAATTAGGTGGTCTTAGATAACTCTTTTATTCAGCCATATATAAAAATCTTCCTACTTATTATTATGCCTCTGCCTATACCACTTTTAGTACAGCTACTAGAGTATATATAGCTTATCCGTAAGGAAGTATCTTCTTATTACTATATTATAATAGCCCTTTATATATTGTTTTTTAAACCTAGTTAGGATTCCTAAATCCTCTTTATCTTCCAGTTTAGTAAGCCACTTAGCTCTTAGTATGCCTACCCTAGGCCTATTAATGATTTTTTATACTAGCGCTCTATCCTTTATACGTCCTAATGTGCTAGATCTCTTATCTAGTTTCTATTCTTGCTATACGATAATTCTTTGTCTAAATTCTTTCATAGTTTCTTTTAGTTTGCGTCTTACGCTTTAATCCTTAAAGTTCTCTTACTTCTTAATCTTTGTATTAACTTTTCAATCTTTAGTTTAAACACTATATTCTACTAGTAAGTCTTCCAGGTCTATATATCTGTCTCCTAGTCTAGTTACTATTTATACCGCAGATTCTCTAATCTATAAAGAAGCTCCTTGCCTCTTATCTATAGGTGTCCTAATTTGCATTCTAAATTCTTGGTCCCTTTAGATCTTTAATCCTAAGCTTGCTTCTAACTTAAGCTTAGCTCTAGCCTTAGTCTAACTAGGCTTACTTAGTGTTCTTATCTCATCTTAAGAGTTTTAAATCTTACTTATCTCGTCTTAAGAATCTTATACCTATAGGAAACTTTGTCCCGAGCTTATTTATATATTACTAAACTAAGCCGCTGCTCTACTCTATCGGTTATCGTCTATTATAGGTCCTTAAGCTTGCCTTATCTCATCTTAAGAATCTTAGTCGTCTTACATCTCGTTATAAGAGTCTTAAGCCTTTGGCCTTTTGCCTTTATTAAGTGCCGAAGTAGTTCGCTGTCCTACTTCTCTTGCGTCTTATAAAGTAATAGATATCGTATCTAGCGGGGTCTTAATCCCTACTAATGTTCCCTATTCTATAGTGGAATTATCCTCTACCTCTAGTATAATATCTCTAATGGCTGCGTACTCCTAGTAAGCTGCTCTCGTTGCCTTATTATTATAGAATGTTTCACCTATATCAAATTTATTATCCTTAATATCCAATCTATAAACTAGTTCGTTGGTTCCTCTATATCCTATAGGTTGTAGCTCTTATAGCTAATAGCTTACGCCGTACTTAGCGTCCTTATGAATTTAGTATGCGTTATTATAACAGAACGCAAAACTTCTAATTAAACATTCTTTTGTTCCTTGTAGTATATTGTTATCCCTTTATACATATATATTGTCTGCTAGTCTTATGCCCTTTACCGCGTAGTGACTCTGCCCACTTCTACAGTCTCTGGCGTAATAACCCTGTTTTTTATAATTTATGTAAGCTCCTTCTTTAAACTATTTTTCTTACTATAGAGTCCGCCTGAATATCTTCTGCTGCTAAGATCCCTAATTCAGCCTTTACTCTTTAGACTCTTAATTACTTAATCCTTATCCCCTAAGTTTCTATAGTTTCTTACTCTATCTCTTATAGGCTTTTTTAGTACCACTTAGGTCTATTAGCTCTACGCCATACTATAGTTTCTAACTTAGCTTCTGTCGTTGCGTGCTTTGCGCCTTATATAACTATAGAACTCTATCCTAACCTTTCTTAGCCTATTTCCTTTAGTAAATTTAATTGTTAATCTTAATCGCCTAATCTATTAGTTCCCTTAGGGTATCCGCATCTTCCATTAGGATAATTACGTCCTAGACTTTAGCCTTAAGTCCCTATTTATACTATACTATAAGCGCCCTATTATTCCACTTTACTTATATTACTAACGTCTGGAATTACATTATATACTTAATTGCTGAGGTTCGTTGCGTTAGGTTTTAGAGCTTCCTCTCTACCGTGGTCGTTGCCTCCGGGTCTCCAAATATCTATATAAGTCACTCTACGAATCCGTTCTAGCTTAAGAATATAAACCGTACCTCTTAGTTAGTAGTTATTATGCCATTCGCTTATATCTCTATAAGGTAAGGCTTAAACTACTTAAGCGCCCTTCCTGTTAAGAACAGTCCTGCATACGCTATTTGATCTATAGGTGTTACCAGCTTTACTCCTTTCTGTGCTACCTTAAAGTGCATTTATATAAGGAATCCTTTAAGCTTTAATTTCTCTCCTAAGTATCTTTTAATTAATAGTAACTTAACCTTTGCTGCGCCTATCCCATTAATCCTATTTTCTAACATTATATTATTTTCCGTTAACTAGTTAACTATCTCTTATAGCTGTCCAACCGTTATAGGTTACTATAAGTTAGTATCTGCTATACTGGTGTCGTTACCTAACCTTAAAGTAGTTGCTGCCGTTAATGGCGTCGTAGTAGCTGCTTTTGGTGGCATTTTGTTTAACTCTCTATACTGATACCGTAACTAGGTAGTAATTGTGTAACGGAACCTTATAGCAAGAACTACGGTGGGCTCGTTATTAGGCTAGGTGTATAGGAAATGTAGATATAGAGGTTAATAAGATAATACGAATTAGTAGAGTGGTTGCCTAATAGATTAACTCTAATTATATTCTAAGAATCACTATAAGGAAGGAACTATCTAGGTAGGGACTAAGGGTCCTTAAATATATAACCGTACTCCTATAAAATCCTTCTTGTACGTGATGTACGTGTGCTCTATATACTCTATTACGGATTACATAGATCCTATAGATCATACGGATTACCCCACGTGACCTTAGTTACCATTCCTCGTTATATAGCTCTATCGGCTCCATTCTAGACCGTGCTCTTATTAACTAACTAGCTTCTTCCAACTCTTCTCCAAGTAGTCATAACATTATACTTAAAGCGTCCGTAATAAAGAGCTGTAAAGCCGATATTAATATACCCTAAAAGAAGACGCGGCTCTTATAGCGGTTAGTTTACGGCTATATTACTGCTTTAATGGATCTCTATTAGATATAAAAAGCTATAGGAATAAACAGCCACCTATCTCTATAGGAGGATAGCGTTAGGGAGTACCTAAAGACGCTATAGCGGAGGGACGCGCAGTGTAAGAAAGAGTAGTTTGCTAATAAGGGTAGAGACACCCTTTTTTTAACGGCTATACTAAGGACGAGTTCTAAAGCGTTTACTGTAAGCTTTTTTTTTTTTTTTTTTTTTTAGGTCCGTTGTATTATACTACGTACAATACTACGCATGCAGCCTCTAGGCTATGGCGCTATAGTTCTATATACATGAATCCTTTCTAAGGCAGCTTAATATGTACTAGTAGCTATGTCCTAGTAGTTTATAAACCCCTAAGGGTATATAGCTCCTTAATAAAATTCTAAGGTACTGCAACTAACTAGGGAATAAGAAAACGGTAGGAAAAACTATAGGAAATCCTAACACCTGTCCCCTGTCCTTATGCAATTTATTTCTATTCTTTTGCCTCTAATATCTTTTTAAGAGCCTAGTAGGAGTTGCCTCCTTCTAGAATCCTATCTGTTTTATTCTTCTATAGAATCTTCTTTACGTACCTAGTTTAGCTGCTTTAAGAGTCTCGCAGTCTTTTCCTATTAGCAAAGTGTTTTCTTTACAATTAATGCAAAGAGGGGTGGTATGCTGGCAAGGCTTGCCTGTTATTATACAAGGTAGAACAGGAATGGTCTTTAGATAAATATACAGCTGCACAGTATCTGCAGGCCCTAGTAGAGGCACCTGTCTCCTAATATGGCCAAATTTTTGGCAGCTCGTACACTGCCGTAGTAGGAGAGACTTCGAGGTATTTTACTACCTTAGTAGCTGTACCTGCAATTGATATCTCTTTTTGCTTAAGGATTTCTTGTCTTTTTTCTTCGTTTTCTATAGTAAAAACTATAGAGCCAAATCTGGTTTATGGATTGTGTCTTTTTTCACTAGATAAGATCCATCTAGGTAGTCCTTATATCCTTATAGGATTAAAGGTCTCGATTTCTTCCTTTAAGAGCTTAGAGCCTCCTTCTCCTAGGAAAGGTAGGGTAGGAACCCCGTGGGCTATAATTTAAACCCATGGTTCTAGTTTTTGTTCTCTTTAAAAGGTAAAGCAGTTATACCAGATATCCTTATATTTGACTAAGAAATCTGCATTATACTCTTCTGTAGTTATAAGGAGAATATTTTGTTTTCCTTTTGTTCTAGCTATCGATGCTAAAACTGGCTTTTTTACTTGCAATTTTGATGCAAATAGTTGATTGACTTTATTTCGTATAGAGAAGGTATCTAGGAGTTAGTCCTTTTCGTCTATAATTAGGACTAGCTTTCTTTCTTNTAGCTGCTTTTTCTTACTTCTAGTAGAAGTAGAAGGGGTAGGAGAAGGTAGTGATNAGGAAGGTAGTGAGGATAAAGAAGGGAGGTCCTTCTTTAGCCTCTCTGCGTAGGTTTCTTTAGTAGGGGCCACCTCCTTACGGAGAGCTCTTACTTCTTCNACTAGTCCTTTTAGNACTTNTTTTNTCTTTTCTTTCCCTTTTATAAAGGGATTTTNTCCTNCTAGGATACTGCGTGTATAGTCCTCTAGCTGTTTAACTTGTTCTTTTTTTTCTTCTTCTTNTTCTTCTTCTAGCCCTTTATAGGCCTGGGTTAGGCTTTCTAAGGCCTTTTNTAGGTGTTGTTCTNGAGAAAGGGGAGGGAAGGATATACTAGGTATNCCAGCCGTAAAAGTNATAAGTTTTGTTGTCTTTTTTGCAGGTTTTTGGTTTTCTTTTTCGGTAGAAGACTGAGGATGTCCTCTTTTTTCTCCTGTCCCAAATAGGCCAGGAGAAGGAGAAGGGGCAGAGAAAGTGAAAGTAGACTCATTGTCACTTATTTCTATAGGAGGTTGTTATTTTTTTTTATGCCTACTAGGCTTCGGCATCTTATAGAAAGGCTCCCTAGTTTTTACTATCCTTATACCCTTTTTCCTTACTAATCCTACTAGAAGATTTCTGGGGAGATTAGGCTAAAAGGTAGTAGAAAAACTAGCTCCTATTTTGCAGTTTTGGTATTGGTGGTAGTAGTAGTAGTAGCTTTAGTGTTCCCGTCCGTGCCTCGCTTATAAGCTAGGGCCACCCTTAGAGAAAATTTTCTGTTGGGAAAAGAGGGTAAAACGACAAATAAATCCACCTCTAGCTCGCTAGGTAGTAGGAATTAGGTCTTAAAAGTTGGGAAATCGATTGTTTTTGATGGTAAGATGGGTATGCGTAAGTTTTGAAGTGTGGCGCTACCTTTTGGTAAGGTTGCATGTGTGGTTAATATTACTATAAGCTTTAGGCTAGGGGCGCTACCTTGTCCTTAGAGTGCTACTTTTATATACTTATTAATATCCTACTAGGCTATTATATACTTACCTATGGCGGTAACAGATGCTTTACTAAGATCTTAGATCTATTTACCTTTAAGTTTAAGGGTAAAGGCCCTACGCGCTATATACCCTTAATATTCACTATACGCGCAGGTAAGTAAAACTAGTATGGCCGCCTTAAGACTATTAGGGCCCTATAGAATAAAAAGCCGCTTATTTACATACTTAGCGGGCTAGCTTTTTATCTTCTATACCGCTAGAATCTTAGTACGGAGCTATTTTCGGACTTTAGTAGGCGCTTAATATAGTATAATATACGCCTAATTAAGAGCGGTAGGGACTGCGAGGTGGCCCTCTTATATAACTTATAGCGAGATTAGGTTATAAAGGCCTTTTAATATATTAGTGTCTTTTTAGAGAAAAAGATATATATTAGGTAGAGCGCTAGCGCTAAAACAGTAGAGCTAAAGGGGGTTAGTAAGGACTAGATTTAACGCACTAGGAGGTAAAACTAAGAGTAAATAGTAGGCTGTTACTTAAACTCTCTCCCGTAAGAGTTTATAAGGTTAATAGTAGAATACCCCTTATAAATAGGCTGCTTTAAAATCCGCTATATGGGTATTACGCCGCCTAATATACTGCTATTAATAATATAGCCCGAACTAGATAAATAGAAGGGCTATTTTAGCCCGTAACTATACTAAATTAACGACCTTACTACTATAAGGGTTACGAACCTTCTCTTTTACCTCCGTAAGGTCATTTTATAGAACTTAATAGCCCTTTATAAGATATTTCTAAGCTATCTAGTATAAAGCCACCCTGTTTTTTAGTATAAGGCGTATAAAGCCTTTGCGTAGGATCTAGAGCCCTGCCTATAGAAAGAGGAGGGGAGCCTAAATTAGCTATTAATTTTTTACTAGGCTATGCTACTCTTTATTAACTAACTAAAGGCTTTATATGCTAAATATAAGCAGATAGCTAATAAGGTTAAGGGCTTATTAAACTATTTAGATAAGTCCTAACAGGCCTAGTCTTTATAGCTTTAATTACTAATATTTAGAGGCCTTATATTTTAACTAGAAGTCCCTTTAGCTATAGCTACGGCTACGGCTATAGTATAGCCTTAGGGCTAGTTTACTAACCCCCTATATCTACCTATAGAAGCGGCCCCTTTAGCTTTATCTGTTATAGGATTTAGTAAATATATATCCGCCTAGGTAAGCACTATAGGCTNTTCTTCCCGTATAGCTTCGCTACCGCTATTACTACCGCCGCTACTATAGCCGCAGCCGTAGCTATAGCTAGAGCTGCAGTTCTAGCTAGAGCCTAGGTTTAGGTCTCTACCTATATACTTATAGTATACTTCTTAAAACAACTAAGCCCTACTAAATATAATTATAAAATCTATAATAAAAAATTGCTAGCTATTATTAGATGCTTTAAGCAATAGTAACCCAAACTAAAAGGCGCCGGATTTTTAATTAAGGTTCTTAGTAACTATAAGAACCTATAATACTTCACAACTATAAAACAGCTAAGTTATTATTAGGCCCGCTAGTTAGAATATCTATTACGCTTCCAATTCTTAATTATATACTACTTAGGCGTCTAAGGCTAGAAGCCTAATACCCTAACCTAACGCTCGTAAGACGCGCTAGCCCTAGAAAAAGCGTGCTCTTACTAAAATTAAACCCTATTTTGCCCTAAACTATTTAACCCTCCTACTAAAGACCTTATGGTATACGTCCTTAAAATAACTAATTAACCAATTAAATAGATTATAGTTGATAAATACCTAAATAACGAGTTTATTTAAGAAATGCTTAAGCTAGTTTAAAATAGCGTTAGACGCTCTAAAAAGAGTTCTTTAAGTAAATGCGAAGCTTGCGGAAACTATTTATATTACTAAAACCATCTAGTTATCCCTAATTATAATAAGCTTAAGCTTAAGCTCCTTAAACATGTATACGATCTACCTATCGCTAGCCACCTCGGCTAAGGAAAGACCCTAAAACTACTCTAATGGGAGTATTACTGGCCGAATATGTATAATATAATATAAAGATACGTCTTTAGCTGCCATACCTATTAATAAGCTAAAGCCTTATATAAGATATATAATGGTCTTTTAAAGCCGCTGCCTATTCCAGACCAAAGATAAAAGGACACCTTAATTAACTTTATTATTGACCGCCCTAAAAGTAGAGGCTATATAAACATTATAATAGTTATAAACCAACTATCTAAGATAAGACACTTAATTGCCTATCCTAATATATTAACGCCTACCGTCGCCTAACTATTTTAGATTACGTATAGAAACTCTATAGGCTCCCTAAAATAATTATCTCTAATAAAGGTAGCTAGTTTATCTTAGCATTCTAAAAAGAACTAACTACTTAACTCTGTATTAAAGCACTATTATCTACCGCGTATTACCTAAAAATGAATAGTTAAATGGAATGCGTAAATACTATAATAGAATAGTATATTTGGATATATATGTTATATTTACAAAATACCTAGATTAACTGGCTCGCATTTACTAAGTTTACTATAAATAATTCCATCTTAGAAACTATAAAAGTCTCTCTATTCCTAGCCAATTACAGCTAGCACCTATAAATGGGTTTTAAACCCTTTAGTAATGTTCCTCGCCCTACTTATCACGCCTTATAAGTCATAGAAGTAAATTAATTCATAGGAAAGATAGAGGAACTATAACAGTTCCTTACTAATAAGATAATATGGGCTTAATCTGTCTATAAATCCGCAGCGAATAAGAAATAAACCCTAGCACTAGCCTACTAAATTAGTAATTTTGTCTAGTTAGATATAAGAAATCTAAACACAAAACGACCTACTAAGAAACTTAATTAGAAAAATGCTGGCCCTTATAAGGTTAAAAAGGCTATCTTTCCTTATACCTATAGACTAAAGCTCCTTAATATAGTTAAAATCCACCCTATATTCTATACGTCAGTTCTCTACCCTACTACCCCCGTATTAAATGCCCTATCTAGATAAATATAGGACCCTCCCCTACTAGTTAAGGTGGACGGTAAGAATAAGTACTTTATTAAAAGAATTAATAATATTAAGTATAATAAACGGAAACGCCAATATATATATCTTATAAAGTAGAGAGGCTATATTAAGCCCTTATGGGAACCCGTTAACTCTATAGGACTTATATAAGCTACAGAAAACTTTTATAAACTTTACCTAGAACTAATAATAATTCATTGCTTAACGTCCGATTCGGATCCCTATTGGGCCCACGCGGACTACTCCTTATGTACATGTGGGGAGAAAACTCTATTTAAGAAAACCCCGTAATCCCTCTCCCCGTAATCCCTCTCCCCGCCTTTTGGGACTCGCCTGCGAGGCGCCTACAGGGCGCCTGCGAGTCACCTTTTTACCTAGAACTACCACAGCCCTATCTTACAGAAGCTTAAGTTTAAAGGGAGGGGGGGGTACTATTATGGGACACCCCTATAATACCTTGCACATATCTACCTGTTTTTACTAACTTAGCAATTTAATGGCAATATAATGGCAATTTAACGGCAATTTATGGCTTTCTGCTATATTCTGCTAAGTTCTATTAAATTTTGTTAAGTTTTACTAGGACTATAACCTAAACCCTATTCTGCCCTATATATATATTAACTAAGCAACTAAGTTAACGATATATGCCCTTTCTTCCCGTTTTCCTACCTTCTCTTCTTACGCAACGTCTTAAGCTCCTTATATAGTTTATATATATAGCTTAATAATATCTACCTTGCTATATATTATCGTCGCTTATACTTACTCTATAATAGTTAGTAGAAGTTATAGAAACCTAGGAATAATTATACCCCCCTTACGGTCCGTAGGGGTGCCTACTAGGTAATTATAGCCGTTTTTTCTAGGTTGGTTTTAATTTTATCTATACTAATAATAAACCCTAAGTACTTTATACATTTAATACTAAACTCTTACTTCTTAATATTAGCTTAGAGGCTAGCCTCTTAGAGCCGTTAAAGGACTTTATAGACGTGCTCCTTATATTCTAGCTTATTCTTAAAGTAGATTATAATATTATCTAGGTAGGCTATACAGAAGTTGTTAAAGTAGTTAAAAAGTATATCGTTTATATACCGCTAATACGTAGCCAGTCCGGTAGTTAGCCTAAAAGGTAGTACCTTATATTTATACGTTCCGTAATAGGTCTAAAATATAATAAAATTCTCTAAGTTAGGGTTTATTTTAATTTAGTAAAAGGCCTAGCGGATATTAAGCTTTATAAAGACCTTAGCTCTACTTATTTAGGCTAGTATCTTATTAAATAGGGGCAGTAGATAGCGGTCCTTGCAGGTTATATTATTTAGCTTATAGTAATTAATATAAAAATAGAGTCCTCTATTTAGCTTTTTATGTTACAGACGCTTTAAGTACAATGTTATAACTACTTGGAGAAGAGACAGAAGAGGCTAGTTGGTTAATTTAAGCACGGTTTAGGATGGAGCCGATAGAACCATGTAACGAGGAATGGTAACTAAGGTTATATAATGTGCTACGTATTAAACGAGAGGAACGGGAGGAACTCACGTACCTTATATATAAGACGTACATCACGTATAAGAAGGATTTCATAGGAGTACGGTTGTGTATTTAAGGACCCTTAGTCCCTACCTAGATAGTTCCTTCCTTATAATAATTCTTAGAATATAATTAGAGTTAATCTATTAGGCAACCACTCCACTAGTTATTATTACGTTATTAACTTTAACTTATATTACCTATATACCTAGCCTAATAACAGGACCTACTGTAGTTCTTACTACAAGGTTCCGTTATACAATTACTACCTAGTTACGGTATTAAGTGTAGAAAGTTAAATAATATGCCACCAAAAGCAGCCACTACAACGCCATTAACGGCGGCAACTACTTTAAGGTTAGGTAACGACACTAGTATAGCAGACACTAACTTATAGCAACCTATAACGGTTGGACAACTACAAGAGATAGTTAACTAGTTAATAGAAAATAATATAACGTTGGAAAATAGGATTAATGGGATAGGCGCAGTAAAGGTTAAGTTACTATTAATTAAAAGATACTTAGAAGAGAGATTAAAGCTTAAAGGATTCCTTACGCAGATATACTTTAAGGTAGCATAAGAGGGAGCTAAGCTGGCAACACCTATAGATTAAATAGTATACGCAGGATTGTTTCTAACAGGAAGAGCACTTAAGTAGTTTAAGCCTTACCTTACGGAAATCTAGGCAAATGGAATAATGATAACGAACCAAGAAGTACGGTTTATATTCTTAAGCTGGAATAGATTTATAGAGTAACTTATATAAATGTTCGGAGACCTAGAGGCAGTAACTATGGCAAAAAGAAAACTCTAAGACATTACGTAATAAACCTTAGTAATTAAGTATACAACACAGTTCCAAATATTGGTAACGTAAGTAGAGTAAAATAATAGGGCGCTTATGGCATAGTATAAATAAGGACTTAAGGCTAAAGTCTAGGACGCGATTATCCTAATAGAAGATGCGGACACCCTAAGGGAGCTAATAGATTAGGCGATTAAGATTAACAATTAGATCTACTAAAGGGAATAGGCTAAGAAGGGTTAGGATAGAGTTCTATAGTTATATAAGACGTAGAGTACGTAATAACTAAAGCTAAGTTAGAAACCATAGTATAGCGTAGAGTTAATGGACCTAAGTGGTACTAAAGAAGCCTATAAGAGATAGAGTAAGAGACCGTGGAAACCTAGGGGACAAGAATTAAGTAATTAAAGGTCTAAAGAGCAGAGGCTAAACTAAGGATCTTAGCAGCAGAAGACGTTTAGGCAGACTCTATAGCAAAAGCAATAGTTTAAAAAGGGAGCTTATATAAATTGCGGAAAACAGGGTTATTTCGCGAGGGATTATAAAAATAGTTAGAGATACTATATAATAAAGGGAACTAGACTAATAGTAGACGACATATATGTATAGAAGGACGATAATATACTATAAGGAATAAAAAAATATTTAATTAAGAGTTTTGCGTTTTGTTACAATAACGCATACTAAATTTATAAGGACGCTAAGTACGGCGTAAGCTATTAGCTATAAGAGCTAGCACCTATAGAATATAGAGGAACTAATAAACTAGTTTATAGATCGGACATTAAGAACGATGAATTTAACGTAGGTAAAACATTCCATAACAATAAGATAACAAGAGCGGTTTACTAGAAACATATAGCTATTAAAGATATTATAATAGAAGTAGAGGATAATTCCACTATAGAATAGGGAACATTAGTAGGGATTAAGACCCTACTAGACACGATATCTATCGCTTCGCGAGATATAAGAGAAGTAGGACAGTAAACTACTTTAGCACTTAATAAAGGCAAAAGGCCACAGGCTTAAGACTCTTAAGAAGAGATAAGAGATAACTAAGATTTTTAAGACGAGATAAGGCAAGCTTAAGGACCTATAATAGACAAAAACCGATAGAGCAGAGTAGTAGCTTAGTTTAGTAATATATAAATAAGCTCGGGATAAAGCTTCCTATAGGCATAAGATTCTTAAAACAAGATAAGTAAGATTTAAGACTCTTAAGATAAGATAAGAACACTAAGTAAGCCTAGTTGGACTAAGGCTGGAGCTAAGCTTAAGTTAGAAGCAAGCTTAGGATTAAAGAATTTAAGAGACTAAGAATTCAGGGTATAAATTAGGACACCTATAGATAAGAGGTAAGAAGCTTCTTTATAGATTAGAGAATCTATAATATAAATAGTAACTAGACTAAAAGACAGATATATAGACCTAGAGGACTTACTAGCAGAATATAGTATTTGGGCTAAAGATTAAAGAATTAATACTAAAATTAGGAAGTAAGAAAACTTTAAGGATTAAAGCGCAAGGCGTAAACCAAAGAAAACTATAGAAGAATTTAGGTAAAGAATTATTGTATAGTAAGAACAGAAACTAGATAAGAGATTTAGTATATTGGGACGTATAAAGGACAGAGCGCTAGTATAAAGAATTACTAATAGGCCTAGGGAAGGTATATTAAGAGCTAAGTAGCTTACCGAACTGGAAAATAAAGAGGATTTAGGAATCCTAACTAGGTTTAAAGAACGACATATAAAGGGCTATCACGATATAGTAATAAGAAGATACTTCCTTATAAATAGACTATATACACTTTAGTAGCTGTACTAAAAGTAGTATAGACAGCAACATAACGATAAGTAGGAAGATTTCTATATATAGTTAGATAAAAGAGTTATCTAAGACTACCTAATTATGGAAAAGGCCATAACTTATATTAAAGGAGCCTTAATTATAACGTTAAAGGATCTAGAGAAATAATTAGAGGACTAGAGAAGTAAGAAACATATCTTAGTACCTATAAATAAAGTTATAACGTTTAGATTAGTATAATAAAGGTTTAAACTTAAGGGTAAGGACGAGCTAAGAGTTAACCTAAAGTACCTAGCACACTATACGTTATTATAGATTGCGTGCGTAGACGATATATATAAGATATATAAGAATCTAAAAAAAAAAGAATTGGAAATACCCTATAAGGATATATTAGATAATAGATAAGTAATAATATAGGAATGCCAAATATATATATAGATGGCATCCAGTAGAAGTTTAAGAGGAAGGAAATTTAATACTTTAACTAGAAAGATTCCTTATAGAAGAATACTTAAATAGATAATAGTAGTAGAAATGCCTAGAGAATATGTATCTATAGTATATTAAAGACAAAAAGCAAACTAGGTATTAGCTAAAGAGTAAGCCAAGTATAGTAGGATTAAGCAGCTAATAGTTAAGAAAAGTAGAGGCCTATAGGACTAAAGGGAGCCAGTAATAGAGCCTTAGACCCTTAAAGGAATTTAAGGACGGCACCTAAATTTATAAGTTAAAAGGTAAGATTAATAGTTTAAAGCGCTAATAGATAGTGAAATAACGTAAAACTATATCTTACTAGTAGCAGTTAAGAGAATAGGGTTACCTTATAGATAGAAGGAGTAATCTTACCTATTAGTTACAATTTTAGGAGATCTAATAGCCTATAAAGGAGGGATTATTAATCTTAAAATAGGACCTATTTAGCTAACTATTAAAGGAAGATAAATTAAGATGTCTTTTAATATCCTACTATTAGGACGGAATAAGGCAGTATTAAGCATGCCTTAGTTATAGGAATATAATCTAAGGATTGATTGGATTATAGGTTAGGTTAATATTAGGGATACTTAATGCCGTAAGATATAATAATAAGCTAAGTTAGTATAGTACTAAGTTAGACTAATATATAAAGAGACTAAATAAGGCTTAAGTTATATACTAAAGAGATACCATAAGTATAGTAAGAAACTATAGTCACTGGAAAGTAAAAAGCTATTAAAGTATATAGTATAGGACTATAAAATAGAATTAGAACTAGGAATAAGTCTAAGGTTTTTTCCAATCTATAAGCTTCCTAAAGAAGAAGGTAGAGTATTAAAAGAGTTTATTTAAGAAAACTTATAAAAGGGATATATTAGACTAATACAGTTATTAGCGGGTTATCTAGTACTATTTATACTAAAAAAGAATAGTAAACTAAGGCTATATATTAACTATAGATAGTTAAATAGCATTATAAGAAAGGATAGGTATCCTTTACCCTTAATTAGCGAAATCTAAGATAGGATAGGTAATGCGCAAATCTTTATAAAGATAGATCTAAGATAGGCGTACTATTAGATTAGAATTAAGGAAGGCAATAAATAGAAGGCAGCCTTTAGGTTAAAGAAAGGACTATATAAACTATTAGTTATATAATTTAGGCTTATAAACGCACTAGCAATATTCTAAAAGCGTATTAATAATATATTAGGAGAATACTTAGATGAATTTATTATGGTATACCTTAACAATATTATTATCTACTTAATAATTAAGGAAGAACACGGGGAACACGTTAAATAGGTCTTAAAGAGACTATAAGAAGAATAAATGCTAGTAGCAATTAAGAAATACGAGTTTTTTACTAGAAAGACCGATTTTATAGGATTTATTATTAAACTAGGCTAACTTAGCATAGATCTAAAAAAGATTAAGGCTATAGTAAATTGGCAAGAACTAGAGAATATTATATAGTTAAGATTATTTCTAGGGTTTTATAATTACTATAGAAGGTTTATAGCGCAGTAATTAAAGGACATTAAGCCATTTACGCGATTAATAAAGAAAGAAGAACTATAGGCATAGGGAGAGGAGTAAAGAGGACTCTTTAGGAAAGTTAAAGAGTTGTTTACCTAGGAGCTAGTTTTTAAGATCTATTAACTAGGACTAGAAACGGTTATAGAAATAGATATATTAGACTATATACTAGGGGCATACTTTATATAGAGATATTAAGATAGATGGCACCTAGTGGTATACTATAGTCGGAAGATAATACTACTAGAGTTAAACTATAACATCTATAATAAGGAGTTATTAGGTATAGTTATAGTATTAAAGAAATAGAGAGTATTCTTATAAATATAGAGAAACTATTTATAGTTAAGATGGATTATAAAAACCTAATAGGATTCCTAATAACGAAGGAACTTAACTAAAGATAGGTTAGATAGGTAGAGATGCTTATAGAATACTATTTTAAGATTTAGTATATTAAGGGTACAGACAATATATAAGCAGATGCGTTAAGTTAAAAAGCTAAACTATAAAATAATAAGAAGCCATTAGGGGCTTTACTGCGAAAGGATATAGACAGATTAATTAGGTATAATTATCTAAAAATTATAGCAACTTAAGAAGAAAAGGTTTACAAGTTACTGGAGAGCTTTTAGGTATAAAGAATTTTAGAGGTATAGCTAGAAGATCTATAAACGGATATATACGAAAATTGAGAAGTAAAGTATATCCTAAAAAGCATAGTAGAATAGTTTATGGAGGACTTTTATAAGGGACTAACTTAAGGATATAATGGAGCCACGGGCTTAGTGTTAAAACTCTAGGAAGAATATATTATTAATAGAATTTAGGGACTAGCACGGAAAGTTATAAAAGAATATTTAGATTGCTAAAGAAATAAACTAATAAGGTATAAGCTATATAGAGGGCTATAACCTGTTAAAACACTAGAGAGACTATAGGAGGTTATATTATAGGACTTTATTATAAAGTTACTAAAGTTAAGAGATCCTATTACCGGATAAGATAATAACGCGATTTTAATAATAGTAGATAAACTTATAAAGTGGGGATACTTTATAGCGTATATAGAAGAAATATTAGCAGAAGATATTGCTAGAATCTATATTAAAGAAGTGTTTGTAAGATACGGAGCACTAAGTAAGATTATATTAGATAGAGATCTAAGATTTATAATAGTATTCTAGGAAGTGTTCTTAGTAGAGCAAGGAGTTAGAGCAGTAACTTTTACCGTATATTATCTATAGATAGACGGTTAAATGGAAAGATTAAATTAGATACTATATTAATCACGTATAGAATAATTAGGTATCGCTATTACTAGTTATATAGTTTATATATAATATAACACCTTAAGAAGAAATAGGCATATTACTATTTAAGGCAAATTATGGATATAAGCTAAGAATATCGTTATTACTATAGTAAGTAAAGAAAACGAGTAGTATAGCTAAAGAGAGAATAAAGATGTTAATAAATCTTTATATAAACCTTATGGAATTAGTAAAGAAAGTATAAGAGAGAATAAAAAAGTACTATAATGCTAAGAGATCTAAGGGACTAGATCTTAAGAAGGGAGATAAAGTATAGCTACTATACAAAAATTTCAAGAGTTGATAACTAAGTAAAAAGTTAGACTATGTTAGACTAGGACCTTTTAAAATTATATAGAGAATTTTATTAGTTATATTTAAGTTAAACCTACTAGCTAAAATAAAGATCTACCCTATATAATATATCGCAATACTAGAGCCAGTATACGGGAATATTAAGCCACTAGTTTATAAAGAAGACATATATAGAGGGCAGGAAGAAGATAAATAGTAAGTTTTAAAGATCGTTAGTTATAAGGACGTTAACAATAAAATATAGTATAAGGTTAAGTAGATAGGCTATACTAAGACTACCTAGGAACTACTAGAGAATTTAAAAAATGCTATAAGAAAGGTATAGGAGTATTAGAAGAGATTAGGTCAGGTAGTATTAATAAAGAAGGATCGCTAAAGAATAAGTCACCTAAGGGGGACCTAAGAAGGATAGTTGCCGAACTACTTAGATCTATTTCCTTCTCTATTAGAGGAGAATCCGTTCTTTTATTACTAAGTTCCTGTAAACCTTATTCTATAAGTTTCTACTTCTTAAAATAAACCTTCTTATAAACCTTTTTAAGACAAAGTAAGCGAGCAGACGCCGCAATCTAAGTATCTAAGGCCTTTTATTCCGCATTATAAGAACGTTCTAACTTAGTAAGGGCTTAAGACAGTTTACCATCTAGCCGCGCAGCAGTAGATTAAATATAAGACCCTAAGATAAATTAATTAAGGAACTAGACGACTATTAAGAGTAATAGGTTACGTATATTTAGCATTAGAGGTAGAGCAAACGTTATAGGATGAACGAATATTCGCTTTAGTGCACTTTAAATAAAAGGACGGTTGTTATAAAGATAGATTCGCTAGCGTAATATAAACTAGCCCCTCTTTTAAATAACGAGAATATAGAGACGGTATAATCTTACTAAGAGATAATATTACAGCAACGGTGTAAGCACGACGTTGGGCGTGTAAAGAAGAAATTGCTTTAGGTATAATAAGTAATAATATTAACCAAATTAATTAGACGGATATTATACTTTTAGTAAACAACTTAGAGATATTTTAAATCTTTAAGGACAAAGATAAAGAGGAGGGAGATAGTATTACGGACGCTTTAAGTATAATATTATAACTACTTAGAGAAGAGACAGAAGAAGCTAGTTAGTTAATTTAAGCACGGTCTAGGATGGAGCCGATAGAACTATATAACGAGGAATGGTAACTAAGGTTATATAATATGCTACGTATTAAATAAGAGGAACGGGAGAAACTTACGTACCTTATATATAAGACGTATATTATGTATAAGAAGGATTTTATAGGAGTACGGTTGTGTATTTAAGGACCCTTAGTCCCTACCTAGATAGTTCCTTCCTTATAGTGATTTTTAGAATATAATTAGAGTTAATCTATTAGGCAACCACTCCACCAGTTATTATTACGTTGTTAACTTTGACTTATATTACCTACACACCTAGCCTAATAATAGGACCCACCGTAGTTCTTACTACAAGGTTCCGTTATATTTTAATAAAGAAAATAGGCAAATTAAAAGGGGCTTAGCTCGGCTTAATAAAACTCTTATTTAGGTTATTAATAAGATACTTCTTTATAGCCTATAATTTAGCGGTAAACTACTAGTAAAGGGGGCTAAAGCTAAAAGTGTTTTCCTTATCTAGCTTAATCTTAATTTATAGTTATACAGTTAGTAAAGTGGGAGTTTATTAGATACTGCCTTAGAGAATACGTCTTTAAACTTCTAATGTTAATAGGGTAGTTTCTATTCTACTAGCTCCTCGTCTATAAGCTTACCCTTCTATCTACTAAGTTTACTTTCTTTTTTTTTTTCTATTTAGTTAATTTTGTATAAACTAGTTGTAAAAGTAATAATATTAGGCTAGACCAAGTTCTGGTAGAATCCTATAACGCTAATATAGTAGATATTAACTAGTAGGAGGTCCGTAGGTTTTCTTATAGCCGTTTACCGGACCATATTTTATAGTTTAGGAGTTATAATCTTTTTTAGCTCCTATTTTATCTTTCGCAAGTTATCCCTCTAATCTATTAGTTTAGTATAGCGTCTAACATTCCTTATTATTCTTTATAGCTATATAGGGCCTAAGCTCTCTATAGGGGGCTTTTTGGATTACTATTAACTTCCTAGGTCTTTAATACGGGTAGTGTAATATAGGTAGTCTAGAAGCGGTGTAGTATATAGATCTATTATAGATTAAGCTGTATATCTTTTGTAAAGGCCTAGTCCCTACGTATAGCATCGGCCTAATAAATAGTATTAATCTAGGGCCGTATAAGGTTTTCTATTATAATGCTAATTCTTTTATAAAGGAAGGAGTTAGGGGTAGGGTTTTGGGCTAGATAAGCCGTCTACTCTATATATTGAGCTGTAAGCCTAAATAGGCTAGCTATTTTCTTTTTAAGATTATATTATAGCTTCCTAGGTCCGTAATAAGGAAGGGGATATTATACTACCTTCGTCCGTTAATATAAAGGTAAATCCATAAAATAGTTATAATAGGTGGCCCTATTTGTCCGTTATACCTATAAATAGAAATTAGTTTAGGCAGTTCTTTAAGGGGTGCATTTAAAAGGTTAGCCAGTTTTATAGCGTACTAGGTATCTATTAAGGTAAAGGTATTTACTTTAAAGTTAGCTAAAGTAGAGGTTAAAACTTAATATCTATTACGGAATAAAGTATAAAGGATAGTGTAGCTTTTTCCGCTAATTAGCTAACCTAGATTAATATATAATATTTCAATCCCTTTTAATCCTAAAGAGGAGTCTTTTTTTAGGGTTCCTCTTTTCCCAACTCTATACTATCCTCCTAGATTAATAAGACGTTGTCCCTTTTTTTTTTATATTAGGCAGTCTTTTATAATATAGCCCTTTTAGCTATAAGAGAAGTAGGCGCCTTAATTGCTAAGGGCCTATATATAGGGGCTGCTGTATATAGGCTAAGCATTTACTAGACCCACGGTAGGACTAGCCGCACGGCTAGCTACTATATTAGCGGTAGGCTATATAGCTAGTACTATGGGAGTTGTTAATCATACTAGGGCACTATGGGCCGTTCTTACGTTATTTATAGTTTAATTTAGAGGGTTTCTGGCTTTATACCGTTTAGCACGTGTCTCAATTTAATAGAGGCCTTAGTTAATAGCTAAGCACTAATTTATAAGTTCCTTTAGCGTCTATATAGTAGTAAAAACTAGCAGTATAGCCCGCTATAGGTCTAGGGTAAGCTTATTAAATAGGTCTAGTATTAAATCTTCTTAGGGAATTTAGGCCTAGCCGGCTAGGTCTAAAAAGCGGGTCTAAAAGGCCGAAAAGGTCTCTATTATTTTTATATTTAGGCCTTTATAATTAAGGCGGGCGTTTTATATCTTAAAGGGGTCCTTATAGATAAAAGATAAGTAGTTAATTATTTCTTCTTTAGAGGTAAAAGGGTTTGCTAAGTCCTTAATATATTATAGGCGTCCCTGCTAGTACGGCTAAAGACATAAGCCATTTAGGCCCAAGGGGTAGGAAAGTATCGGCATTAACTTTAAGCTTATCCTGTAGTTAGAGTTTTTAGTTATTAAATATAGGGTTTATTCTGTTTGTAAGTAATAGGGGCTCCGCAACCTTTACGGACCGCAATAGTACTATATAGGGCTTAGTGGGTCCGCTAAGGCGCTAGAATAGGGACCATAGTAAGTCTTTAGGTGTTTAATAATTTGTTACTAAATATGGAAGTAGGAGTATCTCTAGCTTTAAGCAGCTCTCGCAGTTATTTAATTTTAGTATTAGCTGCTACTAGCTCTGCCTAGGGGTTTAAAACATTAACTATTTTATTATCTAAGGTATTTAAAGGTCCCACAGCTGCTTTGCTAGCTACTATATTTCTTAGTATAGTAGTAGGGGTATTAGATAATTTTGGGTAAATTCTTTAGGGGTTCTAGTCCGTGCTTATCCTATTCTTAGGGTTTATATTCTTTTTATATTTTTTAGTTCCGGTTCTTATTCTAGTTCTTATTCTAGTTTATAGTCTAGTTCTTAGTCTTTAGATATATTTAGATTCCTTCTTAAGAAGAAAGGGTAGATAAGCTTTAGATAATATTAGTAACTTAGTTAATTAAGGCACGAGTACGGTATAAGGGGCGCGCAAGCCTATATAATTGGATTGTCTATAAATGAGGATCTAAAGCTAGGAAAAGGAAAGGAGAAGAAGAGTAGCGCCGCTTAATGTTTTATAATATCTTTATATTACGTAACTGCAATATACGTTAATCTGTGGTAACTTGCCAGTGCGAGATTCTACTAAGTTCTACTAACTAAGTTCTGCTATTTTCTACCAATGCCGTAATAAGTAAAAGGTGAATTAAAGGTAGAATAAGTTGTATATATTAAAGAACAAATACTTCTAACCTCTTTTATTTAGAGACTAATTGCTAGCTCTTCTCTAGAGGAGAACTAGCTCCCTTTATAATCCTTTTAAGATATTAATAAAACCCTTTACCCCTTATCTATCTAACTAGGTCTTCTCTAGGACATTAATAGGACATTAGTAAGACCTTTATCTGTCTTATCTAATATATACCTTTTAGAAGAACCCGCTATATCCTTAGTAAATATTAGTAGAATTCTTATATTAGTGGAATTTAGTAGAATTCCTATACTGTTGGAATCTGGTAGATTCCTTAGGCATAGGGTAGATATTAGTAAAAAATCTTAGGCTAGTAGATCTTAGTAAATTTCCTAAATTTTAGTTTAGGGTTAGGGCAGTGCGTTATAGAGTATTCCTTTCTATAATAAGGGGTAGTAAATAAAAGCTTAAGGTTATTCTAATTAATAACTACCTTATATAGCTTTATCTAGGGTTGTTTAAGGATTACTAGGTAACCTAAGGTAGTAATAAAAAGCCTAATTAGTTCTTTATAGTATAGGTATTAGAGTCTTAAGGCTACCATATAAGTAATTTAGCCTAAGACTATATGTTTACTATTAAATCTAAATATATTAATATGCTAGCTAAGGGGGGTTAAAGTAAAACTATTATTTTATATAAAGATCTTATTAATAAATTCTATACTACTAGCTCTTATGTTAATTAGGACTTAAGTATTAGCCTATTAATTATTTTACTAAAGATAATAATTAATAGTTATGCTATAATCCTAAGAGTTAGAGTTTGTAATATTTAAAGTATTTAATAAGATCCTAAGGCAGAACCGTTCTAGAGAGCGACTTAGCTTTAGGACCTTTCTTTTAGAGGCGATTAGGGCGGAGTTCTTATAGCGTATCGGTTATAGCTTTGTCCTTATAAGTAGTACTTATTAAATAACGTGTTAAAGCTAGATAATAATTAGGGTTAGTAAATAGGGCTTAGTTAAGGCAATTAGTTGCTTATACTAGTTGTCTATTTATATATTTAGGATAATAAAACACTACTTATACTAATTATTTGTATATATATTTAGGGTAGCAGAATAGAGCAGTAACTTAAGATATAAGCGTTGCTTCTATACTTAAAATAAAGGCCGTATTTAATATGTCGTTTATATTTAATAGATCCTTTTAAGGCGTAAGAGAGGGTTCTAGCGTTAATTTTTTTTTATCCATTGTATTATACTACGTACAATACTGCGCATGCAGCCTTGGGCTATGGCGCTATAGTTCTATATACATAAATCCTTTCTAGGCAGCTTAATATGTACTAGTAGCTATGTCCTAGTAGTTATAAACCCTAAATTAGGAGTTTATAGTTTCCTAGTAAAATACTAAGATACTACAACTACTAGGGAATGAGAAAATGGTAAGAAAAACTATAAAAAATTCTAACCCCTGTCCCCTGTCCTTTTGCAATTTATTTCTGTCCTTTTGCTCTCTAATATCATTTTAAGAGCCTAGTAGGAGTTGCCTCCTTCTAGAATCCTATCTGTTTTTATTCTTCCATAGAATCTTCTTTGCGTACTAGTTTAGCAGCTTTAAGAGTCTCGTAGTCTTTTACTATTAGCAAGAGTGTTTTTCTTTACAATTAATGCAAAGAGGGGTAGTATGCTAGCAAGCTTGCCTGTTATTATACAGGTAGAACAGGAATAGTCTTTAGATAAATATGCAGCCGTATAGTATCTACAGGCCCTAGTAGAGCACCTGTCTCCGTATATAGCCAAATTTTTAGCAGCTCGTACACTGCGTAGTAGGAGAGACTTCGAGGTATTTTACTACCTTAGTAGCTGTACCCTGCAATTAATATCTCTTTTTGCTTAAGGATTTCTTGTCTTTTTTCTTCGTTTTCTATAGTAAAAACTATAGAGCCGAATCTGGTCTGTGGATCGTGTCTTTTTAATACTAAATAAGATCCATTTAGGTAGTCCTTGTATCCTTATAGGATTAAAGGTCTCAATTTCTCTTTTAGAAGCTTAGAGCCTCCTTCTCCTAAGAAAGGTAGGGTAGGAACCCCATAGGCTATAATTTGAACCCATGGTTCTAGTTTTTGTTCTCTTTAAAAAGTAAAAGCAATTATGCAGATTTCCTTGTATTTAACTAGGAAATCCGCATTATACTCTTCCGTAGGTTATAAGAAGAATATTTTGTTTTCCTTAGTTCTAGTTATGGATGCTTAAAACAGGTTTTTCTACTTGCAGTTTTAATGCAAATAGTTGATTGACTTTGTTTCGTATAGAGAAGGTATCTAAAGGTTAGTCCTTTTGGTCTATAATAAGGACTAGCTTCCTTTCTTATAGCTGCTTTTTCTTACTTCTAGTAGAAGTAGAAGGGGTAGGAGATGGTGTTGGTAAGGAGGGCAGGGGGGACGAGGAAGGGAGGTTCTTCTTTAGTCTCTCTGCGTAGGTTTCCTTAGTAGGAGCTACTTCCTTACGGAGAGCTCTTACTTTTTCGACTAATCCTTGTAGGATATCTTTTGCCTTTTCTTTCCCTTTTATAAAGGGATTTTCTCTCCTACTAGAATACTCCGTGTATAGTCCTCTAGCTATTTTTAACTTGTTCTTTTCTTCTTCTTCTAGCCCTTTATAGCCTGTATTAGGCTTTCTAGGGCCTTTTATAGGTGTTGTTTAGGAGAAAGGGGAGGGAAAGATATACTAGGTATACCAGCCGTAAAAGCCATTAATTTTGTTGTCTTTTTTGCAGGTTTTTGGTTTTCTTTTTNAGTAGAAGACTNAGNATGTCCTCTTTTTTCTCCTNTCCCAAATAGGCCAGGAGAAGGAGAAGGGGCAGAAAAAGTGAATGTAGTCGTAGACTCATTATCACTTATTTCTATAGGAGGTTTTTTTTTATGCCTATTAGACTTTGGCATCTTATAGGGGGGTTTCCTAGTTTTTTTCTACCCTTATACCCTTTCTCCTTACTAATCCTACTAGAAGATTTCTGGGGAGATTAGGCTAAAAGGGAGTAGAAAGACTAGCCCCTATTGGTATTAGTATTGGTGGTAGTGGTAGTAGTTTTAGTGTTCCTGTCCATACCTCGCTTATAAGCTAGGACCACCCCTANAGAAANTTTTCTNTTNGGATAANGGNGTAAAATNACAAATAAATCCACNTCTAGCTNGCTAGGCGGTAGGAATTAGGTCTTAAAGGTTGGAAAATCAATTGTTTTTGATGGTAAGATGGGTATGCGTAAGTTTTAGAGTGTGGCGCTACCTTTTGGTAAGGTTGCATGTGCGGTAAAGGTTTTTTCCAGCGTTAATATTTATGGTATTTAGGTCCTTGCAGGTCCTAGGCGGCTAAGGGGTAGAGTATTAAGGTATATATTTTAGAGTAAAGCGTAGTATATCGTTATATAAGCCATTAATAATATTAGTATAGGCGGTAAGGGTATCTAGTAGCTTAACTCCTATAAGGAAAGCCTTTAGTTTAGAGTATAAGGACTTTACTAGGCGATTAATTAAAGCGGGCTTATTCTATCTAGTCTCTTTAGTATAGTAGTAGAATTTAGCGAAGTATAATAGAAAGCTCTTAGAGCCTTATATTATCTTATTTAGTTTTTTTTATACTATAGTAATTTAGTTAGGGTTGCTATAAGATACTTCTAGTATAGTAACTAGTTTTTTATAGTGCTTGGCTAAAATAGGTATATAGTTTCTGCGGCGTCTTTTATTAGGCGGCTTATAGCGTAATATAACTGGCTATTAAGAGTAAGGTATCGGTTAATATTACTATTAAGCTTATTCTTAAGTTAGTTAAGAAAGAAGCGTAGTTTACTTCTTTTACCTAAATAGGCGAGAGGATTAGAGAGACGTTTAGTTAACTTCTTTATAGGGGTATAAGGGCGCGAAGAGGCTTTAGGGGAGATATAAAGGAACAATATAAATTCTATCTAAATCTAAGGGTATATAGCTCTTGTAGAGTACAAGACGTTATATAAAGAAGAGAAAGGAATAATAAGAAAGTTATATATTAAATAGTTAGGGGTCTTAGTAGTCGATATATACGTACGTGCGTACGCGGTCTTTAACCAACTTTAGTAAAATTTAATAGATCTAGTAGAACTTGGTAAAAGTCGATTAAGCTAGCAGAATTTGGTAGAATTTAGTCAAAGTATTAGAATTTATCTGTCGAGTGTTTTACCGAGACATTCCTATTATAACTAGGCTAGTCCCGTTATAAAGGGCACTAGTTAGTAAATTTAGGATTAAGGGGCTAGTTTTAGACACGTTCTCTTTACTTAGTATTTATAGGTTAATACTAATAGGGGTAAGTAAGGGTAACGGTGTAGTAGACAATAGGTTTTAGTAGATCTCTTTAATTTCTTTTTTTTAGAGATTTAATTAACTTATAATATTGGGCTTTTTAGCGAGTAAGAGTGTCTATAAAAGCCTATTATAGAGTCTCTATTTATTTTGTAAATATAGCATATTATTATAGGACACCCCTATAATACCTTGTATACGTCTACCTATTTTTACTAACTTAGCAATTAGAGACCAACCGCGAAATAGCAATTTAATAGCAATCTGATAGCAATCTAACGGCAATCTACGGCATCCCGCTATATCCCGCCAAGTTCTACTAAATTCTGCTAAGTTCTGCTAGAACTATAACTTAAACCCTATTTTACCCTATGCACGTATTAACTAAGTAACTAAGTTAATAATATATACCCTTTCTTCCTGTTTTCCTACCTTCTTTCCTTATATAACGTCTTAATCTTATTATACAGTTTATATATATAGCTTAATAATATCTACTTTGCTATATATTATCGTCGCTTATACTTACTCTATAATACTATATTATGTTAAACCTATACTACTTTGCCTTACTTAATATGCAGAATAATCTAAAAGCCCCTATATCTGTAACTAACTTATATAATATATTTACTAAATAAATAAAGGGCCTGCAATAGGCCTTTATAGATACCCTTACTTAATAAAAGGCTTAACACCAAGAAATAATTGGATCCCTAAGAAAAGAAATTAAAGAGATCCGCCGTAACCTACCGTCTACTATACTATCGCCCCCACTCGTTTCTACTAGTGTTGACCTATAAGTACTATATAGAGAAGACGTGTTTAGGACTAGCTCCTTAACCCTAAATTCGCCAATTAGTGCCCTCGTAAAGAAGCTAACTAAACGTCTCCCTAATTCTCCCGCCTATTTAGGTAAAAGGAGCGAACTACGCTTTTTCCTTAACTAACTCAAGAATAAGCTAAACGGTAATATTAATCGCTATCCTACCCCTAATAGTTAACTATGTTATACCATAAGCCGTCTAATAGGAGACGTTGTAGAAACTATATACCTATTTTAGCTAAACACTATAAAAGAACTAATTACTATACTAGAAGTATCTTATAGCGACCCTAACCAAATTATAATAGTATAAAGGAAATTAAATAAGATAATATATAGTTCTAAGAGCTTCCTATTATACTTTACTAAGTTTTACCACTATGCTAAAGAGACTAAATGGAATAAACCCGCCTTAATTAATCGCCTAGTAGAATTCTTAAACTCTAAACTAAAGGCTTCCCTTATAAAAGTTAAGCTGCTAGATACCCTTACTACCTACACCAACGTTATTAACGGCCTATATAACGATATACTATGCCTTACCCTAAAATATATACCTTAATACTTTACCCCCTAGCCTTCTAAGACCCGTAAGGACCTAGACGCTATAAATATTAATACTAGAACCCTCTCTTATGCCCTAAAAGGATCTACTAAATATAAATAATATATTAAACATGGCCTTTATTTTAAGTGCGGAAGTAATACTTAGTTACTGCTCTATCCCCCTGCCTAAAATAAATATTTAAATAACTAGTATAGGCGGTATACTACTATCCTAATTATATAAAAGGACAACTAGTATAAGTAACTAATTGCCTTAACTAAGCTCTATTTACCAACTCCAATTATTATCTAGCTCTAATATATTATATAATAAGCACTACTTATAAGGATAAAGCTATAACCGATACGCTATAAGAACTCCGCCCTAATTACCTTTAAAAGGAAAATCCTAGAGCTAAGTTACTCTCCAGGACGGCTCTACCTTAAGATCTTATTAAATGCTTTAGATGTTATAAACTCTAACTCTTAGGATTATAGCATAACCGTTAACTGCTATTTATAGCAGAATAATTAATAGGTTAGTGCTTAAGTTTTAATTAATATAGGAGCTAGCGGCATAGGATTTATTAATAAGATCTTTATATAAGATAATAGTTTTACCCTAATCCCCCTTAACCGGCATATTAACGTATTTAGATTTAATAGTAAACGCACTATCTTAGGCTGTATTACCTATATAGTATTTCTAAGACTTTAATACCTAGACCATAAAGAACTAATTAGGCTTTTTGTTACCACCCTATATTACTTAGTAATTCTTAAATAACCCTAGATAAAGCTATATAAGGTAACTATTAATTAGGACAACCTTAAGCTTCTATTTACCGCCTCCTATTATAAGTAGAAGTGCCTTATAACTTACTACTTAGACCTAAAACTAAAATCCGAGAAATTTACTAAGATCCACTAGCCTAAGAATTCTACTAAATTTCACTAATATAAGACTTCTACCGATATCTACTAAGGATCCGAAAATTCTGCTAACCCCCATAAATAGACCCTAAGTACTATACTACCCCGCGCTAAGTAAAAGCTTAAGCTTACTATATAAAAGTACTAGAAGGACTAGTACTTTACTATAAAGAGTATATTTAAAGAACCTAAACCTAAATCTAATACTAACTCCGTACTTAATACTAAATCTAAAGCTAAATAGGAAGCTATATAAGAAACTATAGACAATCTAATCAAGCTTAGCACCCTAGATATCCGCATAATTAGAGGTACCCTACTAGCGCAACTTGCTAAGAAACCCAAGCATATAATCTTCGCTATTACGATAGCCGATATTAAGAAGGCCTTAGTACTAAAGAAGTATACTAACCCTACCATAAAGGTACTAGTAGAGCACTATTATTGCCTAGATATATTTTTATAAAAGGAAGCTAATAGGCTACCGGAATACCAACTATATAACTATAAGATTATACTTAAAAAAGGAGAGCAGCCTAGATTTAAACCCTTATATAAAATGTCCTAAAATAAACTCTAAGTGCTATAAAGGTATTTAGACGAGAACCTAAGTAAAGGATTTATTAGAGTAAGCTTATTACCTATAACCGTACTAGTAATCTTCGTTAAGAAACCTAGCGGCGGTCTATACTTCTATATAGACTACTAAGCTCTTAACGCTGTTACTGTTAAGAACTAATATCCGATCCCGTTAATATAAGAGACGCTAAACTAATTAAGTAAGGCTCGTTACTACACGAAGCTTAATATTATCTCTATATTTAACCGTCTCCGTATTATAAAAGAAAATAAATAGCTTACTGCATTTCGTACCTAATATAGACTATTTAAGTACTTAGTAATACCCTTTGGCCTTATAAACACTCCGAGCTTGTTTTAATATTATATAAATAATACCCTACGCCCCTACTTAGATATCTTCTATACTGCTTATATTAACGACATCCTAATATATAGTAATAACCTAACTTAATATTAGGAATACGTTAACCTTATTTTATAAGCCCTACACAGAGCTAGTTTATAATTAGATATAGATAAATATAAGTTTTATAAAACGGAAGTCTTATACCTTAGACTCCTTATTTTTATAAATAGTATATAAATAGATTTAAAGAAAGTTAAAGCAATTATAAACTGGTAAGAACCTAAGAACGTTAAGGATATAAGAGCCTTTATAGGGTTTGCTAATTTCTACTAACGGTTTATTAATAACTTCTCCGCCCTAGTTTTACCCCTTATAGCTCTAACCTAAAAGGATAAAGTCTTTATCTTTAATAAGGAATATAAAAAGGCCTTTACCTATCTAAAGATTATATTTACTACTGCGCCTATACTCTAATACTTTAATCTAAACCAAATAAGTATTATAAAAGCTGACTTATCTAACTATATTACTAAAGGTATCCTGTCTTAATATAATAAGGATAGAGTATTGCACCCTATAGTATACTTCTTAAAATAATTAAGCCTAACTAAATATAACTACGAGATCTACAATAAGGAATTGTTAGCTATTATTAGATATTTTAAACAATAGCGACCCGAACTAGAAGGCGCTAGATTTCTAATTGAGGTCTTTAGCAACTATAAGAACCTACAGTACTTTATAACCATAAAATAGCTAAGTTATTATTAGGCCCGCTAGTTAGAATATCTATCCTATTTCTAATTCTTAATTATATACCGCCTGGGCGTTTAAGGTTAAAAGCCTAACGCCTTAACCCAACACTTACAAGACGCGCCAGCCCTAGAAGAAGCGCGCTCTTACTAAAATTAAACCCTACTTCACTCTAAACTATTTAACCCTCCTATTAAAGACCTTATGGTACACGTCCTTAAAATAACTAATTAATTAATTAAATAGATTATAGTTAACAAATACCTAAATAACGAGTTTATCTAAGAGACGCTTAAGCTAATATATAATAGCATTAAACGCTTTAAAAAGATTTCTCTAAGTAAATACGAAGCCTGTAAAAACCGCTTATATTACTAAAACCGCCTAGTTATACCTAACTATAATAAACTTAAGCTTAAGCTCCTTAAATATTGTCGGGAATGAGGCAAGCGGTCGTCACGTGTCGACGTGGCCCTAGCGTAGTGAGGAACCTTAGGTTCCTCACCCCTTTCCTCATTCCTATCAAGAACAGAACAATCAACAACCATCATACTATCTACGAACCGTAGCTACGTGATATCCCCTTGTGAGTCCAACACTGATCAGTGGTTAACTTCACTGTTATACCACAGAACAGCTAGGTATCACTAAGAAGAGACGAGCCACTGTACCAGTGCTACTCGTGCTAGAGGAAGCTGTCTTTTGAGGTCAGAACTGGTCCTAAACCTTAAATAGAACTCTTCTATAAATCTAAGGATCTAAAAGGCCAGAACTGGTCCTGAGCCTTTCTGAGATTACGGATTCTTGCGTCCATCACGCAGAACAACACGCTTTACGAGTCTTCGCGATTCAAGGCCAGAACTGGTCCTGAGCCCCATAATCGCAAATACACGTCACGAACGCGTACCAAACCACGAACGCGTACCAAACCACGAACGCGTATCAAACGACAAGTACACATCACGAACGCGTACCAAACGACAATTCCTACAACTCTATAATCTCTATTACGACACCTGACAATATAGCCGTAAGCCAAAAATATGGCCACAGTCACATCAAACAACTGGAAAGACTCCTTACCACTAGGGGTAGCTACGTACGCGAAACTCATCGACGAAAATTGGGACGAATTTACCCTTAATACAACAACTTGTACCGCAAAACAAGTTAACAGCTTTCTCCTACACCGTATTCTATTTTACCGAAGTAGATACTACGCCGATTCACAGCTGTGGGAATATTTTAGGGAGGATTTTATGGGATGGACTGCCAACACCTAGGCACTTAGTAATATTTATATTATTTAAGATTTTCGAGACTTCCTTCGGGAGAAAGGAGTATTTGTCCCTATAAACGGGGGTACTATTAGAGACAATATTCAGCAAGTCCTTGACGCAGAAGAAGAGCACGAATGGACTCCACAAGAGATTNAGCACCAAAAGAAGTTTAACTCTCGAGGGAATCCTAATAACGGACAGCCACAAGCAACACTACAGACAACCTTAGGCTATCAAACACCTCAAGTTCCTCAGGCTGCCGTATCTCAACCTGTGCAACAAGCTCCGCATCAAGCTCCGCAACAAGCTCCGAAGCAACCTCCACAGCAACCACAACCTCCGCAGCAATCTCCGCAAGAACCTCCGCAGCAACCACAGCAGCCGCAGCAACATCCGCAGCAACATCCGCAGCAACCTCCGCAACAACCCCCGCAACGTAAGCAAGCGCAAGATCCCCTTGCTTTGAGATCTAATAACCTCCAAACCCTGCCACAGCAAGATCAGGAGAAGAAGTTCAGCGGGGAATTAGAATACGGCAGAGGGTACGATCAATGTCAACCACAAAGCAATCGTGGAGGTCCTTGTAGAGGTCCTCGTGGAGGTCCTGGTGGAGATCCTCGTGGAGATTCTCGTAGAGGTCCTCGTAGAGATCCTCGTGGAGATTCTCGTAGAGGTCCTCGTGGAGATCCTCGCGGAGATTCTCGTAGAGGTCCTCGTGGAGATCCTCGTGGAGATTCTCGTAGAGGTCCTCGTGGAGGTCCTCGCAGAGGTCCTTATAGAGGTTCTCATGGAGGTCCTTGTGGAGGTCCTCATAGGAGTCCTCATGGAGGTCCTTGTGGAGGTCCTCATAGAGGTCCTCATGGAGGTCCTCGTGGAGGTCCTCATGGAGGTCCTCATGGAGGTCCTCGCAGAGGTTCTCGTGGAGGTCCCCTCGTAGAGCATCAAGAACTCTTTGGGATTCAATGGATTAATGGCCAAGACAACCCGGCAGATGCGATGACAAAGGCAATTCAAGAGCATTCCTATTGGTCAAACTGTTGTTCCCATTTACTCGAGCTAGCCGTATCCAGTTACGCTCCGCTAGCTCCGCAACCCTATTTTCAACGACGCAGTTTCCTAGGGCGTGCTACCTACCAAATTCTGCCATATTCTGCCGACCTAACTTTCGCCAACCAATTAGGATTTTCTATCCCCGGGATGGAAAATCGCTATTGGCTCGCTTACTACTAGCGCCTTGGCGACTCCCTTGTATTCTCGTTAAACTAACGTCCTTCTTTATCTTCTTCTTCTCCTTAGCTTGTATCTTTATATAAGTGGCAATCTACAAGTGGTATATAGATGGCAACACAAAAGAAGAGTTGCAGTGTCGGGAATGAGGCAAGCGGTCGTCACGTGTCGACGTGGCCCTAGCGTAGTGAGGAACCTTAGGTTCCTCACCCCTTTCCTCATTCCTATCAAGAACATACAATCAACAAACATCATACTATCTACGAACCGTAGCTACGTGATATCCCCTTGTGAGTCCAACAAATATGTATATAATCTACTAGTAGCCGGCTACCTAGGCTAAGGAAAAACCCTAGAACTGCTCTAATAAGAATACTATTAGCCGAATATATATAATATAATACGAAGGTATATCTTTAGCTGTTATATCTACTAATAAGCTAAAGCTTTATATAAGACATATAACAGCCTCTTAAAGCTACTACCTATTCTAAACCAAAGATAGAAGGATATCTTAATTAACTTTATTGTTAACCTCCCTATAAGTAAAGGCTGTATAAACATTATAGTAGTTATAAACCAACTATCTAAGATAAGGCACTTAATCGCCTACTATCGCCTAACTGTTCCTAGATTACGTATAGAAACCCCATAGACTCCCTAAAACAATTATCTCCAATAAAGGTAGCTAGTTTATCTCTATATTTTAGAAAAAACTAACTACCTAACTCCGTATTAAAGCACTACTATCTACTATATATTACCCGGAAATGGACGGTTAAATGGAATATATAAACGCTATAATGGAATAGTATATCCAGATATATACGTCGTATTTATAAGATAACTAGATTAACTGGCTTATATTCGCCGAGTTTACTATAAATAATTTCGTCTTGGAAACTATAAAGGTCTCCCCGTTTTAGCTAATTACGGCTAATACCTATAAATGGGTTTTAAACCTTTTAGTAATATTCCTCGCCCCGCTCGTCACGCCTTATAAATTATAGAAGTAAATTAATTTATAAAGAAGATAGAGGAACTATAACGGTTCCTTATTAATAAAATAATATAAGCCTAATCTGTCTATAAAGCCGCAGCGAATAAGAAATAAACCCCAGTACTAGTTTACTAAATTAGTAACTTTATTTAGCTAGATATAAGAAACCTAAACATAAAACGACCTGTTAAGAAACTTAATTAAAAGAACGCTGGCCCTTATAAGATTGAGAAGGTTGTTTTCTCTTACGCCTACTAACTAAAGCTTCCTAATATAGTTAAAATCTACCCCGTATTCTATACGTTAGTCCTTTACTATTATTAGGCCATAGAGACGCACTGGTTGTAACCGGCTTAGCGCAGGCGAGGCGCAGGCGAGGCGCCTATAAAACGTAGTCGCCCCGCATCAGAGAACAGCAGAATTCAGTTCTATAGTTCTACTTCATTAAGAACCAGATACCTATTGCATTCCGCTACTGTTATTACGTTACTACATGCCCTAAGGACCTTGGCGTCCTAACAACCCTACTACCCCCGTATTAGACGCCCTACCTAAATAAATATAAGACCCTCCCCTACCAGTTAAAGTAAATAGTAAGAATAAGTACTTTATTAAAAGAATTAATAACATTAAGTATAATAAACGGAAACGCTAGTATATATACCTTATAAAATGGAAAGGCTTTATTAAACCCTTATAGGTACCCGTTAACTCTATAGGACTTATATAAGCCGCAGAAGACCTTTATATACTCTACCTAAAACTACTATAGCCCTATCTCGCAAAAGCTTAAGTTTAAAGGGGGGGTACTATTATGGGACACCCTTATAACACCTTATATACATCTACCTATTTCTACCAACTTAGTAATTAGAGACTAACCGCGAAATGGCAATTTAACAGCAATCTAATAGTAATCTAACGGTAATCTATGGCATTCTGCTATATTCTGCTAAGTTCTACTAAATTTTATTAAGTTCTACTGGGACCACGACCTAAACCCTATTTTACCCTATATATGTATTAACTAAGCAACTAAGTTAATAATATATACTCTTTCTTCCCGTTTTCCTACCTTCTTTTTTTACGTAACGTCTTAATCTTATTATACAGTTTATGTACATAGCTTAATAATATCTACTTTGCTATATATTATTGTCGCTTATACTTACTCCATAATATATATAGGTCTTTTATAAATATAGGGGCTTTTAGGTTATTCTATATACTAATTAAGCGGTATAGGGTATAGGTTTAACGTAATATATTATTACAGAGTAAGTATAAGCAATAATAATATATAGCAAAGTAGATATTATTAAGCTATGTATATAAACTATATAATAAGATTAAGATATTATATAAGGAAAGAAGGTAGGAAAACGGAAGGTAAGGGTATATATTATAGACTTAGTTACTTAGTTAATATATATACGGAGCAGAATAGGGTTTAGGTAGTAGTCCTAGTAGAACTTAATAAAACTTAATATAATGCGGTAAATTACCGTTAGATTGCCGTAGATTTCTATTAAATTGCCGTCTTATGGCTAGTCTTTAGTTGCTAAGTTGGTAGAAATAGGTAGATATATATAAGGTTTTATAGGGGTATCCCGTAATAAGGAGCCTGGATTATTAATCCTTTACTGCTTTATTATTAAGCAGTTAGGCGGAGCTAATAGCCCCTTAGCCCTAAACTAGTAGATAAAACGGCGTCTTTAAAACCTAAGATACTACGTAATACTTATTTAATAAACGCCCCCTTTAACGTAGGCTGCACCCTAGCGGTTAGAGATCCTTTATTACTATCCCTTGGCCCGTCAATTCGCGTCCAACGGTTATCGATAAGAACTAGCCAATCAATCGTGCTGGATTTAACGCCTGTACTAGGGGGTGTAGGGCCTTGGTTTTGTAGTAATTTAATATACGCGCCTGGTTTTGGGAGTTAAGTCGCTCGATATGAAGTTACTAGCACTTATCTTTCCTGCAGAACTGTATTTTGCATTGTGGAGATAGGTGCACGCGTTGTTTCGAAACTGTTGTTCGCGCACGGACCACTTACTCGTTGGACGCTGACGGGCCAAGGGATATCGCTAAGGGGCACTCTAGAGTAATATTTATCTATTAATTTAGTAGTACCTAGTATAGCCCTATATAGCTAAGGTTAAGTAGTAAATTAATTATAATTTATAAAGCGGCTAGAGCTAATAAGCCGTAACTTAGAACGGCTTATGGGCTTATAATATACGGCCTATTTTAGGGCGAGGATATCCGTATAATTAAATATAGTTATTAGTTAAAATATAATAAAATATAAGGTAACTAGAAGCTGTTTAGTAATATAAGGGAGCTTATAGCGGCAAGGAACTAAGCGCTATTACTTTAGAAAAGACACTCTCCTAATAAAACGTAGCAGGCAGTAGTACTAACATAGTAATTTTTATAGATCCCATTAATCGGCGGCTATAAGTAGTAGCTCCCTAGAATGGCCTAAATGGAATAGAAAAAAGGCTTTAAATATTATAAATACCCGCACGCTTTAGTAAGAGGAATCTTTTAAAGTTGGCTACTAAAATATTAAATAGCTATTGCTACTCCAACGGCAAAAATAAAGGAAAGAGCCGTTTTGTTTATTACCGCGAAAGGAGTATAAAAGAGGGAGTCGCTATTAAAGAGCCTAAGAGGCGCTGCGCTACTATTAGTCTAAGATATAAAATTAAAAGTAGGTAGGGCTTATATATGCGCAAACGCTAATAGTGTTACGGCTTATATAAATGCCTCTAAACTAAAGCTTGTAGAATGCTGTATTATAAAGATACTAAGCTAAAGAGAGGGAAAAGGAGTTGCTAGGACTGAAGTAAACAAATATATAGGGGTAGCCGCTAAGGCTTTAGTAATAGGCGAGCCAATTATAGGTCGGCAGAATTTGGCAGAATTTGGCAGGTAGTATGCTATAGGGCCGTTATATTACCCCCTTTTTTAAAAGAAAGCCTACCCTTAGGCTTAGTTAGGAATAAAATAGCACTAGGCTTATAAATATAAGATTATAAAATATAAGATAAGGAAAAGGAGACGTGAGTACGTCCGGACTAAGTATAAAAGGTAACTATAGGTTATATAGAAAGCAATAAGCTAAAAGCCGCTAAAAAATCCCGGTAAGGATTTAACTAATTAGATAACTTTAACCGGTGGCTAAAGTTCCTAGATATCTAAAGTTTTGCGGTAGTAGCAGAATTTGGCAGAATTTGGCAGATAGCTATATTAGGGCTTTAAGGCGTTTTTGTCTCTATATTCTTCTAGTAGCGTATTATTTTTATTATACTAGCATTCTATTTATTTTTCTAAGTACTTTATAGGTCTAGGCGCGTTAGGGTATTAGTTATAGAACTTTTTAAGCTTTTAGGGGTAGCTTATAAAGTTTTATATAAGGTACTAGGTTAGGTCTAAATTATAGCCTTTCTATTAAATATAGTATTTTAGCATTCTCCATACTATCTTATAGGCCAGTATTTTGTTAACTTCCTATTTATTATTACCGTTTACTTAAATTAGTAAAGGAGGCTTGTTCTTTTATCTAGGTAATAGGTCGTTTATAGCTTTCTATAGCTTATTTAGCGAGAAAATAGGGTAAACCCTAATTAAATCTAGGAGTTTTATCTTATATAAGTTGCCTATCTTCTTAAGAACCTTATATAGTCCTGCTATTTAGTAATCTAGCTTCTAGCTAGGTTGTTTAGTTTTTTAATTTCTTAGTATAACCTAGACTATATCGCTAGGGGTAAAGTTGGGCTCTTAATAGTATTTATTCGCCTACTATTCTATTAACCTTTAGGCTTTTTCTAGGTTCTTATAGGCTACCATCTAAGCTTCCTCTAAGCGTTTAGCGTACTATTAGGCCTTAATATAGGATAGCTTCTCTTATATAGTCTAGGGTTCTTCTAGCCTTTTCTAGTTAAAGCTTATATAGGGTAAGTATTTCTATTTCTAGCTAAATTGGGGCAAAACCTATAGAGTTATAGGGTAGGGTTGCTTAGGCGTAGTTTATTAAGGGTAGTAGTTTAAACTAGTTGTCCTAAAAATAGTTAATAAAGGGCCTAAGCCTCTAGTCTAGGTACTAATTTATAATCTCCGTCTAACCGTTTATCTAGGGGTAGTAAGCCGTAAAAAGCTTTAGCTTAATGCCTAAAATCTAGGTAAACTTATTCTAGAAGGCTGATATAAACTATAGCCTATAATTAGATATAATAGTATCTAGTAGTCCGTAAATTTGGTAGATATAATAGATATATAGCCGGGCCGCCTTTTTAGCATTAATGTTCTTATAACAGGAAATTAAAAATAAGCGTTTACTAAAGCGGTTAACTATAACTATAACTATATTATATCCGTTACAGTCTATAGATAGTTTATAAAAGTCTATAGAGATATACTACTAAGGGCGCTCTAGTATTAGAAGTGGCTTAAGTAGTCCTAGGGTCTTATCCCGTAGGGTTATAGCTCTCTAATAGTCTTCGCAGTTTTATATATATTAATTAATATCTATAACCATTCTTAGCTAGTAGTAGTAGTAGTTAATAATTTTACGGGTCTTGTTCTTGCTAGGGTGTGCTGTAAAAACCTAGTAATAAGCTTTACGGATTAGTTTAGTCCGTAAATTATTAATATTAGGGACTATAAGCCGCTCCTAGTATAGGAGCAACCCTTTCTCCGCTTTAAAATTGGGGTTTTCTTTTATAGTTTAATTATAAAGGGCCTTTAGGGCATTAGCCATGCGGTTTATAGTTAAAAGGCGGTTAATTAGCCCTATTAGTTTGTTTAAGGTTTCCTTTATTAATGCTAGCTCGTTTAGCTAGAAGTCTAGCTTTTTAAGGATCTATAGATTAAGCTATTCGGGATAGAGAAGGGCGCGCGTCTAATATTAGCTCTTTAGCTTATCCTAGGGTCCTATATCTTATTCTCTTTAGGTTAGGGTATTAGCATTAAAGTTTTACTTACTAGAATAATATATAATTATAAAGAAGAATTGGGAAAAGATAAATTAATTCTTTATCTCTTTAAAGGCTTTTATATAGTTATTATTAAAGATAAAAGGCGTGTCCTTCCTAGTTAGTTGTATAAGAGGTTTTACCATAATTCCATAGTTATAGATAAACTAGTAGTAGAAGTTATAAAAACCAAGAAAGGACTAGATCCCTTTTACTATATAAGGGGCTTTTAGTTATAGATTGCCTTTACCTTTTTAGGGTTAACCTTAATTCCTTCTATAGTTATAATAAACCCAAGGTATTTTATACGTTTTACCCTAAATTTATATTTCTTAATATTAACTTATAAGCCTACGTTCCGTAGTTTCTCTAGGACCTTTTTAATATAAACTTAATACTTAAGTTTATTGTCTAAGTATATAAGAATGTCGTCTAGGTATACTGTATAGAATTTATTAAAGTAATTAAAAAGAACATTATTTATATACCTTCAGTACGTAGCTAGACCGTTTGTTAGTCTAAAAGGAAAAACTTTATATTTATAGGAACTATAATAGGTACGGAACGTTATTAAGTCTTTAGATATAGGGTTTATTCTAATTTAGTAAAAAGCTTAGCGGATATTAAGTTTANTAAANATCTTTNCCTAGCTTANACGTATAAGGGTCTCGTTAATTAAAGGAATAGAATACTAATCTTCTTAAGTAATAGTGTTTAGCTTTTAATAGTTAATATAAAAATAAAGGCCTCTACTAGGCTTTTTTATAAATAGAATAGGAAAAGTAAAAGGGGCTTAACTTAGTTTAATAAACCCTTTATCTAGGTTATTAATTAAGTACTACTTAATTACTTTTAGCTTACCTATTAATTGTTAGTAGAGGGGGCTATAGCCTAGTAAGTTATTGGCTTTTAATTAAATCTTATAATTATATATCCGGTAATAGGGTAATTTATTTAAAGCCACTTTTAAGAATATATTCTTATAATTTATATAGATAGTAAAAAGAAGGCGTTTAACTAGTTCCTTGTCAGTTTCCTTAGCTCGCTCTTTCTCCCTATTATTAATAATTTAGTTAATCTTATATAGGCTTATTATAAAAACCTTATTATCCTTCTAGTATATATTAAAGTGGAACGCTATAGCGCTAATTATAGCGATATTTACTATAGGGGGGTTATATAATAATAGGGGTGTATATAACCTTAGGGGCTTCTAGGGTACTAGTATTATTATTACTTTTTTTAGCTCCTATTACATCTTTTAGAGGTTATCCCTTATATCCTATTAATANNTTCTTTTCNATANNNNTTANATNTNNNNAATTTNNANNTTATNTANNTTANTATCTNTCCNNCTTCNNTATATAGAGTCCTCTTTAAATATAGCGCTTTAGGAGAGTATCTTTATTAGTATAGAGTTCTTTCTAGCTTTATAACGGGCGTTTTTTTTTTTAGTAAAGGCTAGGTTACGGGCCCGGATATCCTATTAGTAGGTAGGGTTAGCCTTTACAGCTAGTGTCTTATAATTAGTTTTGTCGGTACCAATTTAATGGTATAAGTAAGTCGTGTCTAGGGGCACGAAATACGTATAGTATCGTATGCTTATTTAGACGGTGGTGACTGTCGATTCTATTAAGGTGGGCTACGTGGTCTATATACTAACGCACCTCCCCCCTAAGCTAGTGTTTTAGGAGTGTACTAGACACGTAAGCGAACCGAACGCGTAAACGCGTACTTGGTGTATTGAACCGCGTAAGCACGCGGTTAGTACAGTAGGTGCTGTAATTATACACTAGCGGTACTTGGAAAATGGAACCACTTGCGTATAGCCTCCGTAATTGCCTTAATAGAACTATAAAAGACGTAAGAAAATACATAGGAAATCCCTCCCGAGGTGCCTTTTGGGTTGCCTTCCGAACGGTGCTCCAAGCTAGCCGTAAGTCCTGCTTACGGTCCGTAAAATGAACTATACGCCCTTTAACGGGCCGTAAATGCACTATACGGCCTTCCGAACGGGCCGTAACTAAACCATAAATGCTCCGTTAGTCTCGCTCTACCCATTCTATAACCTTTAGGTTGAGCTTATTTATGTTAATTAGGGTTTTGAGAGCTTAACACGGCTTTGCCTTTATTATAGCGTTTGCTAGGTTATCTCCACTGCTGATCTATTTAACCTCCGTAATCTCGCGTTGTTTATAGGCCTGATATAGGCATATTAGGTTAACTATAAGCCTCTTCTTTTGTGTCGTACCTAGTTTGACTAGGCAGTTATAGAGGGACTTTAAATTAGTATATAAAACCAGGGGTAGCTGCTCTAGTTATAGGATCTTCTGGATCGTTAATTTGATTACGGCTGCTATATTAAAGCTATGGGCTAGTGTATATAGTTTAGAAGCTAGTATACTGCGGGTTACTCGCTTATATTTAATTGAAGACTAATATAATATATTTGCGTCTTGATTATAGTCCGTAAGTATAATTATAAAGCCGATTTGCGATAATAGGTCCCTATTATTGGCGAAGGAGGCGTCCATAAATACTATTACGCTAATAGAATTTAGGTCTAGCGGTATAAAAGTAAGTCCTCTTATTGCGTTGTCAATCTGCTATTAAATACGCTTATTAAGCTGCTTAATATTTTCTTCTTGCGGATCTACTGCCTGGGCCGTAAAGGATAAGTTATAGGTAGATTTAGGTTGACAGACTGTGGCAATATAGGCACCTCTTACACGCTGTGTAGCGTATTGGTCCTTTATATTTACGGTTTTATAGGTCTCTTCGCGGGAACTAGTAAGGTCCATAGACTTTGCCGTAATAGGCTTTAGGTTTTAAGCTTGGCGTTCTTAAGTTAGCTAGATTAAGTTACCCTTTTGTATAATTAAGCCTCCGTTAAACTTAATTGGAGTTTACTTAGTTAACTGCTCCCATGGCTTTGCTAGGAACTTAGCCTCTTATAGTTTGGTCTCTTCCGTATCCGCAAAAGTTTGGTCCGCTAAAAAGAGGGTATTGTCTGTTTAGAGTCCAACGATGCCAAGGCCGTTTAATAGGGTATGTAGGAGGTAAGGGTTATAGGTCAACTGCTCTATCTTAAGTTTACTAACGTGGTGCTAGTAGTACGTCTTAAACCAGTGGTTTCCAGCTTCTGGTACTCTATAAAGTGGTTTTATAACCCATAAAATTGTTCCTAGTTATAGATTAAGCTTAAGCGGTGGCCGTATAAAGATATCCCTACTTAGGTAGGTATTAGACTGTACGTAGGCTTGTGAGATGTCCCGTAAGTAAAGAGCTATGGGTTTGGTTTTCTGTAGACCTGGTGTAAGCGCAAGTATAATTTGTTAACTGACCTGTTAAATTGTAGGCGATTGCGTAAGGACGAGGTCCTTTCCCTAGTCGTTATAAGCTTGTACGACGAGCCTTAACTTTTTAAAGGCTTTATTAGTACCAGGGTGCTTAATTTTGTTAATAAAGCGCGAGTTAAATATACGGACGCCTTGCGGAATGTCTCTCTCCGTTATAACCGCAAAGACGCCCTTCTTAAGTAGTCCGTTGATCTCTTTGCGTCGTAAGTCTATAAAGGGGGTTTCCTGTACTAGAACTAATATATCCGCAGGCGGAGATTGTTTTGCGGATGTACCTACGGAGGTGTCTACAAAGGTTAGGTAATTCTCCATTACGGGGTTCTTAGTTACGGGGTACTTTTAGGGGCGCCCTCGGCTACGCTTTATAGTAGGTTTTACAGGCTTAGTAGGTTTCTAGGGGACTTCTTTAGTAGGTAAGGGTGCTTCTAGTTTATTTGGTTTGGCGGGTGCTTCTAGTTCATCTAATTTAGTAGGTGCTTTTGGTTTATCTGGCTTGGTGGGTACTTCTGGTTTATCTAGCTTGACGTTATAGGTGCTTTTAGGCCGAAAATAGGGTTTTACGGATGTGCTTCTGAAGCTTGTTGGTCCGCTAGGGAGCTATATATAGTAGGTCTCGTCTTCTATAGCTAGTAGACGGTAAGGTCTAGTCTAATTGCCGCTTTCTCGCTATATAAGGACTTTAGAGTTAAGCGGGAGGTTATATACTGGGGTTGTATTAGGTCCGTTACGGTAGTATAGGGCGTTATTAACAGCTTGTTTGGCCCGTAGTTTAACTATCTTAGCTATTGCCTTCCGTATTATAGCTGCTCGTTCCGTAATAGACAAAGTAGGGGGGTCTAGGTTACTTATCCTTGGGTAGGCTCCATAGACCAAGAGGGTAGGTACTAGTCCGTTAGGGCCAGCGGTGTCGTTAACGGCTTTTACAGCCATCTGTAAAGCTAGTTCCTTTTAGATGTTTTTATACTCGTCCGTAATAATCTGGTAAGCTCTCCGTAAAGCTAGGTAAGCTCGCTTAATAAGCCTAATAGACTAGTGCGCCTTAACTAGAACGGCTTTTATTAATATAGCTATGGCCATAGCATACTACTGGAATTTCTTGCTAATGAAGTTTCTACTAGTGTTGTGGGTGATATACTTAGGAGGCCTAAGGTATGTATTAATCTAGCAGGTCCGTAAAATGTCCCAAGTATATTTTGCGGATATATTTTGCAACTAACGGGTAGCTTAATAGTGGGTTGCCTCGTTAATTATATGTAATACTAGACTGCCGTTAATGTACATAATATCTATGTATACTAAGTGGTTGAAATTAAGGTCCTTATAAAGGGTGAACTTAAATCTGCCTAGGGAACGTCCGTATTTCTGGCAGAAAGAGTAGTATTTAGTCAGGTGGTTGATTGCCTTCCTATTAACGTTGTCGTGTCCAGAATGTTCAAGGACTCTATATAGCTTTTTAGCTGACGGGTGGCCGAAGCGGCGGTATAGGCGGTGGATCTCCGTACTAGTGAGGTAGTACGGGTTATAGTTAAAAGATTCCTAAATATAGGTCTGTAAAGTCTCTCCCTATATAAGGAACGGGTGTCCAAAACGTTATATAATTGGTAGGGTAATATATTTACTTCCTAGGGTAGTTATAGGGCTAATTACAGTGTCCGTAACGTTGTTATAGTAGACCTATAACCTATCTATATTTACAAGGCAGAGTAGAAAAGGGGTGTCCGCTTTTACTACGTGGAAGTTAACTAGGCTAATTGGGGTCTCAACTGCAACTGATTTAATTGATGTGGTTGAGCTAATGCCGAATTAGACGTTTACGGCCCCAGATTGCATAGTATTAATATCCGTATTATCATTTACGGTGGTCTTATATACAAGGTATTATCCGTAACCTGTAGTAGACTTCTTAGAGGCACCTATATTGATTATAACGCTATAGAATTCTTTAGGGGTATAGCGTTCTGTAGTAACATATGCAAATAGGTCCTGTTTACGGTCCGTAACGTCCGTAATGGGTCTAACGGGTGTGCTTATGGGCCAGTTTTTGGGTATAATTAAGTGTATAAAGGAACGGTCGGCTAATATGGTTATAGTGTTAAAGGCTTAACTGTCCGTAAAAGGTCTAAAAGTAGTTAGGAATGTCTCTAAGGTCTCCTATTCCTAAGCGTCTAAGTTAAAATCAATTATAAGGGCTTCTATTAACTCGTTAAGAGACTCTTCTACTTCCTTTCCTTTATATTCTAAGATAAACTGGTTAATCTGTTTATTAAATTTCTTCTTAGACCTGTTACGTTCTTCTTAGGTATACCTTATAGACTAACATCCTTCCTTACCGCATATAAAGCACTTCTGATTGGTTTGTCTGTGGGGGTATGCTTTTGTACGGGAGTTGCTATAGAGGTTATGGGTAGAACCTGGTCAATACGGGTGCTGCTAGCGGTAGCGGCGGTCCGTAAAGTAGGCATCTAAGTCAGTTTGCGGATCTTATAGGTCTGTAACGAAGGCTTAAGTACTGCCTAGCGGGTTTAAGGCTTTGTACGTTGCAATAGAGGACCATAAATCGTTGATAAGGCCAGCTACGGTGTCTGCGGGCTTGTAATAGGCGTATTTATAGGGTTCCATTTCCTAGCAGGCCGTAATTAGTTTATTGTGCAAGAAGTTATCCGTTTAAAGCTTAATATTAAGACCGTGCTATAGGTGGCGGAGGTCTTTAATAAGGATTTATAGGCACTCTATAGTTGATTTTTTAGTATTCTTATCTATTACGGTCCGTAACTTGGTTGTATTCTATTAGGTAAGGATATTACGCCTATATTCTAGTCCTTTAAAGTAGTTACGTGTGGCTTTGTATAGCTTATTAAAGGGAACACTAAGGGGGTTGCTCTTAAGGTTAGTGTAGTAGTAGTTAAGTGCTAGGCCGCGTAGTATGGTAGAGTAGGCTTAGCTAAACTCCTGTTTAGGAATATTAGCCTTCTAACAGAGGTCCGTAAAGATAGTTAGTTTAAAGTTAAAGTTATTGTTTTCACCGCTGTACTTAGATTTGTCGGTATAGAGCTTAGCTAGGTTAGCTAGCTCCTTACCGTAGGTCTTTACTTAGGTAGTTTGCGGGTCTGTAGCTTGCGGATTTATAGGTTGTAGATATATGGGTTGCGGATCTGTAGTTTAAATAACGGGAGGGGTTTGGTCCGTATTTTAGTTCGCGGGGGTATTATAGTCCGTAATTTGGGTTATAGGGGTATTACGGTCCGTAATATGAGTACTAGGTATACTTTAGCCAGTAAGATTAATTCTAAAACTGCTTGGGTTTATAGGACAAATTTGGTTAAGAGGGTTAGGTATAAGGCTAGCGATTATATTAAGTTTGGAAGAAGCAAAGAGTTCCTTAGTAGTGTTATACTCGTCTAGGATTTCTTTCTTAGTCTATTCCGTTTAGTCCTCCTTATATATTATATTGTATAAGGACCGTGCGATAGTAACCCGTTTATTCCTTTTAACCTATACACCTTAGTTACGTAAAAGGGTCCGTAGGTTACAGATAGTAGTAGGGTTATATTCCTTAAAGATGGCTTCCGTAAAGTCCGTAAAGTCTTCCTAGTATTACTCCTATAGGTCGACGTTTATAAGCTTAAAGTATTTATACTTAAGGATTTTAAATTTAATATAGTTGTTAATATTATCTATAGACGTAACGTCGACTCCTTATCTCTACTTCTTTTAACCTTTATTAACCTGCTTGCTGATATCTACTATACTATATAGTGTAGTGTGGTGCGTAGCGGGTGGAAGAGGTCTTATAAAGGTCCGTAAAATCGGTTGACGGGCCCGTAACGGTTCGTAAAAGGGTAAGGGGGTCTCCGTAGGGTCTTAATAGGTCTATAGTAGTTCGCAGGAGGGTAAGAGGTCTCCGTAACGGTCCGTAAAAGTAATTAACGGGTCCGTAACGGTTCGTAAAAGGGTAAGGGGTCTCCGTAAGGGGTTAGAGAGGAGGCCGGGGTATTTTAGTAGAGTGTGGTGGTCGCGTTCTTGGTATAATTGTGTTCTTAACGTAGTTGCGTTAACTACTGGTACAGTAGTTAATATCTCTAATTAAGGTGGAGCGTAAACGTCTTCTAAAACCAGGGTAGATTTAAGGTAATTCTAGGTAAGGTGGAGCGTTAGATGTCTTCTAAATCTAAAGTACTTTAATTCTCTTTAACTAAAATAGGGGCTTGCAAGGTGGAGCGTTAGACGTCTTCTAAGCAAGTGCGTATCTCCTAATCTGTGCGCGCTTACTAATTAGTATTGGTACCAATTTAATAGTATAAGTAAGTCGTGTCTAGGGGCACGAAATACGTATAGTATCGTATGCTTATTTAGACGGTGGTGACTGTTAATTCTATTGAGGTGGGCTACGTGGTCTATATACTAACGCACCTCCCCCCTAAGCTAGTGTTTTAGGAGTGCACCAGACGCGTAAGCGAACCGAACGCGTAAACGCGTACTTGGTGTATCGAACCGCGTAAGCACGCGGTTAGTATAGTAGGTGCTATAATTATACAAGTTTAGATTTCCCTAATAAAAGAAAGTAGTTTTAGTCTATCCCCTAGCCAGATAAATTGTCTTTATTATATATTTAGCCAAATATTAAAATAGGACATCTATTTTCGGCTAAGGATTATATTATAAGACCCTAAGTCTAGGGTATAGAAAGAGATACTATATTAGCGTTATCTGTTAAGAGCAATATATAACTTTAAGACATAGGTAACTAGCTAGCTGGCTTAGCTATTATAGCCTTTTACCTAAATAGGCTTCTCTAATTAAGTGGCTTTTATATTTAAAATTTTAGCAATATTATTTATATAAGCAGTATTTATAAAGGCGAAGCTATTTACTCTAATACTAATAAGGGCGGTTATATTTACTTTATATCTATTTTAAGATACTATATATAGAATGGTAAAATACTTTCCACGTATTAACTAACTAAGATTAATCTCTTTAAGATTAATAGGGTATCCTAGAAGGGAGTCTTTCTCTAAGATTCTTTTTTTCCTAACTTATTAGACATTTCTCCTTCCTCTATCTCCTTAATATTGTCTATATCCTTTAGCTCTAAGTAAAATAAGGTAAAATAACCCTCCTTATTATAGTTATAGCATATAGCTAAGGTAGGGTTAATTAGGGTATTTTAATAAGTATTAGTTAATAGTGAAGTATATAGCTAGTTAAGTAAGGCTTACTAGTATATAGATATAGCCGCTTTTAGTATAAAAGCCATTATAGCTTATCTTCCTACTTTAGCTCCTATAGGTATAGTTAATAAGTTTTAACTACTATAAGCCCTTTTTATTAATTAGAACGGGTATTAATTTACTTTAATTTTAAGTTAAGTAATAAATATTAGGCTATAAGTCTTTAGTAGGTTAGTAAGTTATCTAAGGCTACTATAATCTTCTTTTATAGTTAAACCGTTAGCTTATTATATAGGTTTAAATAATAACTCTTAAGGGGAACCTAGCCTTTACCCATTAGGTATAAGAATTAAGTCTAAAACTTAGTAAAGGATTAGTTTAACTTTATTATTAAGCCATTATAATTATAACGCGCATTTTATAATTTATTTAGGTTTATATATATAGCGGCTAAATGCTATAGTTTTTTACTAATAAATATAAAGCGGATAGGGGAGTTATCCTTAAATTTGAATTAAAGGTAACGTTAAGTATCTCCTATAGTTTAACTAAAGAGGTAAAGTATCTTAGCTTCTTTAAAGAGGAAGTAGTTATAGTTAACGCGGAGTTTTCCTCGTACTTAAATCCTCTAATTTTTAAAGGTAGGGTCTATTCTATTAGATAGGAGTTAGGGGTTAAAAAGCTTAACGGACTTTAATTACTTTATTATTATATCCATACTTCCTAGTATATTATATTTAGTAAAGTAAATAGGTTAGCTAGGGCTTTAGAAAGGGGAACCTAGGCTATTTTATAGGGCCGTAAGGCTTTCTAGGATCTCTTATAGGGTCTCTTATATATTTTTTACTTTAAGATAATTGGCTTTCTGGCTAGCCGTAAGGGCGCGAATCTACTCGCGTACGTCTATAACATTATTATTATCTTTAATTTCTAATCCTAATTAGATCTTAGGTTCCTCTTAGGTAAAGATAGCTCTCTTAAATAAGCTTACTTTAGGTACTATTATTAGCTTTTTAGGGTTTATTAGTATTATATGCTTTAGTTTTAATTCTAGGGGTATAAGTCCAGTCCTATCTAGCTTATAAAGTAGAATATTATTAAGGCCTTCCTAGGCAGTATAGGGTAAGCTTAGTATAATATTACGGCTTATATAAATGCCTCTAAACTAAAGCTTATAGAATGCTATATTACGAAGATACTAAGCTAAAGAGAGGGAAAAGGGGTCGCTAGAACTGAAGTAAACAAATATATAAGGGCAGCTGCTAAGGCGCTAGTAATAGGCGAGCCAATCACAGATCGGCAGAATTTGGCAGAATTTGGTAAGTGGTATACTATAGCGCTGCCACAAATAGGGGGTATAAAATGCCTTAGGGGCGGAGCAAGGAGGTCTAATTAAGGCTAGGGTATTTAATAAGGGGGGCAGTATTAGGGAGAAAAGAGGAGATAGAGGAGGGAGAGTAATATAGTAAGGAGAGGACGCTTTATATAATAGTTAGAGTATAGGCCGGAATAAAGCGGCGGGTTAGTAAGTGAGGGTATATTACCTATAAAGGAAGTATCTATTTTCTAATACAGATTTACTCTTATAGATATAATCTTTTATAAAATATAATTTTTATATATAAATAATAATAATTCATTGCTTAACGTCCGATTTAGATCCCTATTAAACCTACGCGGACTACTCCTTATATACATATAGGGAAAAAACTCTATTTAAGAAAACCCCGTAATCTATCTCCCTACCTTTTAGGACTCGCCTGCGAGGCGCCTGCGAGGCGCCTATAAGTTACTTATAGTGCTCCTACTACCTTACTTTTTAACCTCTTTAGGAACTACTGCTGCCATAATAAGCCTACGGACGCGCTAGTATTATAAACTTTACTCTACTACTGTAGAGTTATTAGGGGGCGCCCATTACTTACCCCCCCCACCCTTTATTACTATTTCCCTTACAACCTAGAACTAGTTTAGTACATTTTAGCTAATAAGCCACTAGGTAACCGCCTTAAGGCCTTTTTATATTAAGAGTGGTATATTATAGTTCTCTATACTAGCTACTAAAAGTATTACTTCTTAGTTAGTACGTAAGGGGCATAATAGTATTACGTGTTTTAGTATCTGTCTTAGCTAGCTATATTCGCATCTTAGGCTACCTACTAGGATACCCACCCAGTAGAGCCAGTCTTTTAGTCCTATTATTCCTATTCTTAAGAGTATCGCCATTATATTTTCTGCCTTTATTAGGCCTTCTTAAAGCCCTAAAGTATTTACCCCCTATAGCGTTAACTATGCTATAGCTTAGGTTCCTCTTGCCTTAGTTAGCCTCTATATCTTTAACTCCTATACGCCTCTTTAGCGTTAGTCTAACCAGTATTATATTACAGTAGATAGTTTCCTAACGTTCTTTTATACTCTGCTTTAGCTCCTTTTTTTCTCTTACTATTGTCTTTACTAGCCTCTTACGCGTCTCCCTTTTTCCTCTATATAGGCCTAGGCCCTAAAGCAGCACCATTTTTCTTCTACTTTCTTTACCTGTTTCTCCAATATATCTTCCCTACTTTAGGGTTGTTAGTTTATTCTCCCATAGGGCGCCCTAGGGTCCCTCTATAGTTTGTTTAGGCGTGTCTTAATATACTTTATAATATTAGAGTTACGTTTATTTTAGGCCCTTTATATTGCAGCGGCTTTAATATATAGTTATAGGGGGGGAATATTGGCTTCCTTCTTAAGCAGTACTGTGGCCGTTCGCTTATATCCGCCTGTTATACTCTAAAGTCAAGCTATTTAGACCTTTTGGAGTGGTTTAAGGAGCGACTTAGGGGGGCCTTTCTTAGATTCTCCAATGGCCTAAATACTGGACCTATACGTTATAGTTGGCCGGACAACTACTATATATAGTAGGCGTAACCTCTAAAAGCATGGGCTCTATATAGAATTAACGATCCTAGATAATATAATATACTATACTTAGCCCTTATAGGCCGCTTACGCTATATATACGCTCTACTAGAGCTATAAGGGTTATTTTAGCCCTTACTCGGCTGCATCGCCTAGGGGCTCTTAGGGGTCGCCAAGGCTAGCCTTCGGCTAGCCCTTGGCACCTCCTTATAAGCACCTTAGGCTTGCAGCCCTTCCCTCCTTATTAGTTTAAATATAAGGCAGTATTACTAGGGTATATGGTAAGGAGCAGGCAAGCCGAGCATAAGTTATATAGGGAGTCAATAGAAGAGGACAATATAGTAAAGAGTAGGTAATAGCCTCGTACTGAGAGACGAACCAATAAGGAGGGAAAGGGCTGCAAGCCTGAGGTGCTTATAAGGAGGTGCTAAGGGCTAGCCAAAGGCTAGCCTTGGCGACCCCTAAGAGCCCCTAGGCGATACAGCCGAGTAAGGGCCAAAATAACCCTTATAAGAGCTTACTGTCTACCTATACTCCTAATACCCTTAGGCCCTAAACTAGTTAACCCCTAAAGCCTTAAATGCGGATTATATACTAGAGATCTACAGATTAGTTACGTTTTTTTATAAAATAGATTAGCTGGTATTTCTTTAGTAAGAATTAGACTCTATATTATCTTGCCCATTCTATATAGGTATTATAAGCTTTCTCTAGTATTCTACAATTCTTTACGGCTAATGGCCCGTATATAATTAGGTTTGTGTTATTAATAAAGCCTATCCCCTAGGTCGCCCCTTTCTTAAAGGAGTTAAGTAGGTTACTTATAAAGAAAAGGAAGAGTATAGGCGAGAGGGGTAATCCTTATAGTATTCCTATTGTAACTATAATAGGGGGGCTCTAGTATTTACTAAAGACTAGTAATATTTCTTTCTAACCTATAAACCCTTAAATAAATTATATAATCTATTCTAGGAAGCCTTTTGCCCTAAGGATATATAGGAGACGCTTATGGGGTATGTTATTATAGGCGCCACTAATATTTAGGCTAAGCATTAATACTATAAAGTCCCTTTGCATCGCCTATGCAGATTTAATAGTAGTAGTAAGTAGCGTAAGTGCTAATAGTGTTAAGCGGTTCTTTCTTGCCCCTATTTAGCTCTATAGTAGTAGGGCGTATTTCTTAGCCGTGTCTACTATATAGTCCGCTATTACCTTTTCTAAGATCTTGCTAAGGGTGTTTTTTAAGGCAATAGGGCGGTAGCTTTCTAGGATTAAGTAGTCTGCTTTACCTTCTTTTTGTAGGATAACCGTTATTATAGATCTTCTAAGTTATAGGTAATAGCCTATAGCAAAGTATGCTCTAGCTACATCTATAAGCTAGGGTGCTATAAGTAGTCTATAGGTCTTTAAGGCCTTATTTAGAATCCTATCTAGACCTAGTACTATATTATTTAAAAGGCGGCTAATAGTTCTAGCTATTTCCTCTGTTATTATATCGCTGTTAACCTATAGGCGAGTTACTAGTGCTTTACCCGTAATATTACTAAGGTCTACTAGAGCCGGTTAGGGGAAGAACCTTTTTATAAAGATCTTTGCCTTCTTATCATTATTATTAGTGGCCTATAATTCCCCTGCTCTTTATAGGGGTAATAAGCATAGGTCTTCTACTAGTCGCCCTACCTTTTTCTTTACCTATTTTGCTATAGCCTACAGGCCCTTATTATAGGGGAGGCTCGGGTTAAAAGTATACTTATTTATAAATCGTCTCTAATTATTCCTTACTTCTTTTTTTAGGGTATTCTTTAACTGGTTTCTTATATCTTTATATTGTCTCTTATCTTTAGGGTTATAGCTACTTAAGTATTTCCTTCTTACTTATTATTGGCTAGCTATAAGAACTATGTATTATATAGACCGTGCGTATCGCGTATAGGGGCCTAGCCTTAAGACCGGGCAGTACTTTTTTAGCCTATTTTTAATCGCTGCCTAGATCCTTTCTAGTCTTTGGTTGATTTCCTTAGGGGTGGCTAATAAGCCTTACTTGTTTAGTATTAGGTGGATTTCTTTTAGGTCTTAAAGTTATTATTTAACTATATTAAGGAAACTGTCTACCTTAAGCATCCTTATTGCGTATCTTTTACTATTTAGTTACGCCTTAATGTCTAAATCTAGCTATATCTAAATGGGGATATAGTCTAAGGTAAGTGCCTACTCTTCTTTAGGGTTGCACCTTTTAAGTCTTTAGTATAGGCCCTTGTCTATAAATATAAGGTTAATTGTACTTCTAGCGGATCCTTATTGCCATATAATTACTCTAGGGGGGGTGGCTAGCTTAAGGCCCTAAGTGTCTATAGCTTTTAGTAGGCACTCTACCTGTTATTTAGTAGTAATATAAATACCCCCCTACCGCGGGTAGTGGAGGTTTATATCTCTTAATAGGATAAACTCTATGCCTTTAGTTTTAAATAAGCTTATTACTAATATAATATTCTCTATTTATAGGACCCCTTTAACCCTAGGGTTATATATATTAATAATTTATACCGGTCCTCTATATGTCTGGATTATTATAACTACAATATTTAGATTAACTGCCTACTATAACTATAAGGACAGGCTAATAGTCTTACTAATTATAAAGCATACGTATATAGCTGCTTTTAGTTTATATAGGAGCTGGAATCCTTAGGGGCAGTATATTAATTGTGTGTATATATTATAGTACGGCTCTTATATAGCAAGGATATAGTATTTCTCTAGGTCTAAACTGTCTAGTAAGGGCCTTACAAGATAGTAGTTTGTATTGCTATAGTTATATTATATAATGGATAGGTAGCGGACCCCCGGCGAGGGTCCTTCGCCTCTTTATTGTTCCTTACTTCTTCTATTTCCACTTTCTCTAAAATATTTAAAACTTCTGTTCTTTATGTCTATACCCTAGTTACTACTTATTTTATATAAAGCTTTTTATTCCCGTATCTTATATTCCTACTAGCGCTTTTATATCTAAATCTATTGTCTCCGGTTCTTTCCCTATTCTTACTAGTTAGCTATATGCCCTTTAAGAGTTAGCTACAAATGTTATATTTACCGCGTTAAGTCTAATTCTTAATTATCCCAGTCTTAAGCTTACTATAGCTGTCCATAANGGTCTTCCTATANGGCGTCCTCNCCCTTATATCCCCTATAACCCTTATGTCCCTATATAGTCTAATAATGTTACGCGGCGTCGCTTCTAGCCCGTTAAGGCTTAGGATAGCTAGCCTAGCCCCCTAGTATTAAAGGTAGGAAACGCTAGAAAGGCACCTGCGCCCCCCTAGCTTATTGCCTATTATTTCCATTTATATAACCTAGCGTATAGTTATTCCCGTAGCTATTAAGCCCTTACCTTCTATCTTCTATATTTAATGCAGTCTTCTCTCTCCTACGCCTTATATGTGCTTTAGTGGCAGTTTACGCATTTTATTTAGTCTTAATTTAAGCAGTGTCTTATATTATAGGGGCCTATATAGTGGCCGCAGTATACCTATACTGCGTATATAGATTGGATGTGCCCCTATTATATATAGCGATAGCATTATTCTAGGCGGAGTCTGTAATTATAGAGCCTTACGTTATATATAAGGCTATTTATAATAATACCTTTTTAAATAAGGAGTTTTTGCATTCCTAGTATATATATACTAACGATAAGGGAGCCATGTGTTTAACTAGCATTTCCCTAGCAAGTCTCTAGCGACCCTTATATTCTTTTATTATTTTTATTATATACTTAATTTATATTTTCCTATTAAAGCTATTAGACTTAGGTAATCTTAAGTCCTAGTATAAGGCGTTCCGTTTATTTTACTATTTTATATATAGTTACTATATTATCCGCCTAGCGTCCCTTTTCTACCCTAAGGCTTAGGGGAACCACTAGGACTTCGACTAGGTAATCTTTACGGAGCTCTTTTATACTAATACGTTCTCCTAGCCTATCCCCTACCCTAACGGCTTATTCCTTTATCTATTAGTCCCTTAGGGTAACTCTAATATCTCCGCTCCTAAGGTGTTAGACTATAATAGCGTTATAGACCTCTTTTTAAATCTCTATAAGGACTTCTATTTCTAATTATCCTTTAAGCCCCTCTACTTTTTCTATATTTGGTTATATTATAATTATATACCCGGATATTATCTTTAGGGGTGTGGGTTCCCTATAGACGCGCAGCTATGGCGGCCTAGGTACGGTTCGCCAGTAAGGAGGGTTTTTATTTATTTTTAATTTTGCTTAGCTATTAAAGGATTTAATTAAGGGTTTACTAGAGGGGCGCCTAAGATTCGCTAGACTGGCGGAGCCATTCTGCTAGCTATATTAGTTTATTATAGCTAACAGTTACTCCCCTATAACTATAGATACTAGACATGTCCAATAGGCTTTATATTTTATTAGATGCCTTCTTAATAGAGGTCTTTCCACTTTATAGTATAGTATTCGCCTATTCTTATTATGGAGGGCTATTGCTAGGCGTGGTTCTGGTGGACGCGCGCGAGTATAAACCACCGTTATTTGATGTATGCCTCCCCTGCGATGCATATATCTTAGGGGGATTCTCTAGGTATTTTTTAGGGTTCTTTTGGTTAGTTTTAGTCTTTTTAGGCCGGGTGTAGCAAGAGCTTATAGCTAACTCGTTTTATATATAAATAATATAGTATTTAAATTTTTACCCTTATTTTATAAAATAAAAACTATATAAGAAAAATTAAGAAAAATGATATATACCACCTTTTATACCCCTCTAAATTTCTCTATAAAGCGTCTAAAATATTATAGTTTTAGTTTTAGTAATACCTAAGCCTAAAATATATTTAAAACGGGCAGTAGTATTCTTATATACCCCTAAATTAGGCTTTATACTTATCTATATAAAGTAAAGAAAAAAGAGTCGTAGAAACTTTTAATTGGTTTAAACTGCTTAAACGGCGTAGGAGTAAAAGCTTGCGGTAGAGCAATAAATGTAGTTAATTAAGAAGCTGTAGTTATAGTAGTTAATTATAATCCTCTACGTCTTCCGCGTCTTTCTATATATTCTCTTTTTTACTTATACCTTTAGGGAGGCTCCTAGTATAAAAGGCTATACCGAGTTAATATATCCTCGTAGTATTTAAGGTTACGCATAGGTGGGCGATAGATTTTTAAAGTTTGTAATTAGCTTATAAATATACTAAGCTACCTATTTAGGCAAGAACTAAGCCTAATTTAGGAGTATATATATACACTAAAAAGGTATATAAGAATATCGCTGCCGTTTAATCCCTATTTTTATTACTACTATCTTATCCCTTATAAGGGGACTTTATAGATAGGGGGCCATAAGGCACGATTATAAGAATAGATAGATTGTGGAGGAGACGAATCCTTAAGGAGGTAAGGCCTCTAGAATTGTAGAGACTATATACTACGGGCACGTGCCAAAGGTATATGCCTGGGGACTATCCGAGGGGTGTCTGGGGGTTGTCCTAAGGGAAACCTAAGGTGACCGCAATAATATCCCTTATATCCCTTCTCTAATATCTAATTATTTAAAAAAAACTATAAAGTAGAAGCTCTTTAGTTTTTCTATTTATTATATTTAACAATAATATTAGAACTATATTATATAAAAGTTAGATATAGGTAATTAACTATATTATTGTAAGAGTATATAATGTAGGTCCCGCCACAGTCGCGAGTACTGCTGTCTTTTTGGCCTATCAGGCGACGTGTGTCACGGGACTCACTAGTTGCTTGTTTATCCCGTGACACCTATGCACGTGCCACGACTGCCCCTATTTCTTGACCACGTCGACCTAAATCTGTTCTGTTCTTCCGAGCGTCTTATTGCCTGCAAGGGCTATTTAGCTTAGCTTTCGATAGGATTAACTTAGTTCCTTTAAAGCTGCCTCGAAGTCCCGACTACTATGGCCCTATAAGGCCTATACAGCTACGTAGCTGCTTTAGGGAACTAGGCATTGGTTTACTAAATAAAGCCTTTAATAAATCAGGGTTGCAAATTAATCAATTCGATTGCCCGCACAGAGCATATTTTATACCATGCACGAAAGCACACAGTATAGGACACGGCCCAAATTATGCTCTGTGCGGAAAATTGAATTGAATTGAATTGATTGATTTGTAACCCTGTTAATAATGACGATGGTTCTGCCACATGCGTCTACACGCGTTTCCTGCTTACATGAGCAGACTCCCTTTGTTTGTGTTTTGGTTTGTCTCCATAGCAATCACTTATTGATTGCTACACCATATAGGCCTATGTAGGGCCTATCCCATGCGCCGTCACGAAAGGTGCTCCTTTTCCTGAGCCAACCAGAGGCTCTAGGTTTAATTAAGTCTTGGCAAAATAAAGTTGTAGATTTAATTAATTAATTATAACCCAATATTATAGTAATAAAGCTTAAATTTAATATATAATTCGACTCTAGGTTAAACAAGGTCGGCATCATTGGAAGAACGTTTGCAGCCCATTGTGGTGGTTTAATCACGATAAGAAGCTATAGAGAGACGCGTGTTGATGTTTTGGTGTTCGCGCACGGGCCACAATAAAAGGATATTCTTCGTAGTTAGATCTCATTCATTCCAATATCATTCAGTTCATCAAATAAACCGTTTATATAAACCTTTAACAGAACTCTGCATTGACTAGAACAATCTTATAGCTGAACGCTAAAAGCAAAGCCGCCGTAAGCATAATCCGCTACATTGCTACATAGGTTTAATTCCATGAAAAGTACTCTCCAAACTCAAACTCTGAATATCCGAAGTCCAATTTCGGACAGGCGGAATCATAAGCTTCCAGCCACGCTCCTCTGCTTCATTCAGGACAGTAGTCATTGCCTCCTCAGTATTACTCTCATCCTTGGCACAAATAATAAAGCTACTCAGGTAGAACATTATGAATGGGTATTTTGCATTCATGTAGCAATGGATGTAGTATTGCCACATTCGCTCCGCCCAGGGTCTATCAAACGGCATGGATGTCCAGTGATAAATGTGGCCTTGCCAGGTACCGAAATTCAGCGCAGGCTTCCCTTGTCGGTTGACGATTGGCATGGGCCAAGCACAGTAGTGTGTTTGGATCGAACCTTTAGCCATGAGTGCATTCGGATGCTTGTCTTTAAAGTTCCTTGCGAATTCAAGGAGACAATTGGGCGAGGGGAGTGCTCTAAAGGATGCGGTGGACTGCAATGACTCGGATAATTTTTCTCTGAAGTTATATGGGAAATACAGATCAAGGCCTCCATCTGTACCCTGAACAACTAGTGGTCGAGTTTGAGGAGGTTCGTATCCCGGAGCGAGACTAATTACGCCTTTTTCTTCCATATCCCGAATAACGCACATGATGAAGCGATCTTCATCTCTGGTACGAGACTTCTCAAATTCGGACCAGCGACTAACAAGTGATGCCCTATCTGAGTCCCAACACCTGAATCTATTGCCCTCATATTTGATATCCTTGGGGGGTGGGTATCTCAAATCGAAGGAATTCTGTAGGGTTATTTCGTCCCAGAATATCTCCCGGACCGCAGGCGGGATTATATCTTGAATGACTCTTCTAGCCAGTTGCCTTGGGGAGAGGTCGCCCATAAGCATTAGCAAAGTATCCTGGACAATGTCAAAAAGTGCGAATGGCAAGCCGGGTTGTCTATCAATAATGATAAATTGCCAAGAGTCCACTACTAGCGGGTTATACATCGGGTCTTTCCTCAGACGAAGAGTATTCTTGATATCCTCCAAAGTAACCTCAGTTGTCCACCCAACGTTTTTAAGTTCCTCCTTTGTCTTCGCCGAACGGCGCCGCTTGATAAAAATATCGTCCTCTGTTGGATGGACTGTGGCATCGGCGCCAGTTCCTTCGTAGACAACAAGTGATAGGCGCTCGGTGCGCTTTTGTAACTCTTCCAGAAGCTGATAGGTTAAAGAGTCACCTATGGCCATTTGCCCAATAATGTAATTCCGACACTGGACTTCAGAGACTAAACCATCCTTTTGGTTTGTAAGCGGTGGGGGACTCTTTTGATCAACCTTGATAGAAGGTATAAAACCGAGATACACACCAGTGGTGCATTCAAGTAAGATGCTTTTCGGGTGGCACCAATGTTTGTTATACAGTCCTATCATTAATAGCTTACAGATAGTAGTGTAATCTTCGAAGGTTTTGCAAATAGTCGGAAGAGTCCAAGGAGTGAGAAGTTTTGGGAGCCATCGATAGAGTATGTCCCAGCACGGCTTAGTCATTTTGAGGCCTTCCGTGTTGGAAGGAATGATGCCACCTAGAATTCTTACGTTCTTGAACTCAAGGGCGGTAAGCGTTTGTGCCCATATGGCGACCCTAAGATACTGCAGAGCATGTGGACGCCATGCCTTTTCAAAGAAGTCAACATAGGTCTCTACCCGACTGGCATGAAGACCTTGTAAGAACTCATCAATGCTTGCTGCTTTGGTTGCATGCTCAAGCACCTCGGCGTCGCTTTCATTGAAGACCATAATCCGGAACCAGCTACGCAATATGTCGGTACCACCATCTATAGGGGTAGGTCTTACACCTGAACTGCCAGCGCTACGCTCTGGAGGAGAGTCATTGAGGTCCGGTACAATTTCATAAAGCCGACAAACGGTGCTTGCGCAGAAGTCCGTGTAGAAACGCTTCAAAACCATAACGGTACTATTATCGGGGATGCTTTTGAGGGCGCTAATACTGATTCGGGGATTGAGTGGAGATTGGAATACTGTAATAGGTTCTCCGACTGGACTGGTCTGCGTCACTCTCTTTATCTCCGGAAGGCTGATTTCGGCAAGGCTCGACCCTAGGTATACTGTTAGGAGGGAAGCACTTAATCAAACTTTATTACGTTTATAGCAAGCAACTTACCCAGGTTTCGATCAGCAAAAGCCCGTACGTCTTGTTCCAATTTCATAATCCACTGGATACGGTCGGTGATATCATCACCAGTCCCATAGAAGCGCACACTAATCTGCCTTCTTAGATCAATAGCTGAACGCAGCTTGTCCACTTTCTGCCTGGCCAAGTTAAAGTTAAGGGGGCCTTCGATGTCGTCGGCTTTCTGCTGGGCTTGCTTCCAGTCCGCATTTAAGGATTTCATCTCCTCAAAATGGCGATTGCACCAGGCCTCACCCTTTGTTGAAAGGACAGCATGNCAAGGCTGGTTGTCGATTTCGAGCGCATCGCATGTGGTTCTTTTCATACGTGGGGACGAAGGTGGCTTTGAGGAGTAAAGTAAGCTCCTGGTTTGTAATTGGTTACTGCGCCCACTTGGGCTCTGGGGGGCAGAAATGCGAATTTGTGGACTCATGGTGAATGCTTACAGAAGGCAACAACCGGGCCTTCGTGTTATAAGAGAGGGCAGTCTTAAGGGGAGGAAAGAAGCTACGCCGCAATAACAACGTTGGTCACCTGGAAAAACTTTCATGGCTGGCAATCAGAATGTGTCCAGAGCTGCTTCACTGTTGGCTTCCGAATTGCTGGGATTACGGCGTAGGAGCACAACTAGTCGCTATTGGGGAGACGGTTTCAATCTGAAATTCAAATCATGCCTACAGCACGTTTTGTGTATCCACAGGAAACAGTATTATATTTAGAGAAAGCATGCAACGTTGAAATGAGCCTTTCTATGACATGAGGAATTCTAAGCATCTGTTATGGTTGCGTGGGAAATAAAGCCGCGAGAAGGGGTCGGCTTCCACGCTCGCATAGCACGTTCGGGGACAAGTTTCACGCAACGTGTGATCGATGGGCGCCGACCCCCTATCCCCAAGTATGAAGCCAAAGTAGGAAGTGGTATTACTATCGGCGCCAACCTCACCTCTGATTGGTCAGAGCGGGGCGCCGAAGCTCCTAGCATGGTCGGAGCTTTGGCGTCACCCACAACAATATTTTGCAATCAACATCCTTACCACGACAAGGATCATTTCAATTAAGCACCAAAAATTTGTCAACGCTTATCCTAGCTCTCGCAAAAGCAGTTTAGTATTATTTCATGGATCGTTGGTGCACGAGCGTAGTTACCCCTTATTAACCAACGAATTCTCTACAAGGGTCTAAGAGCTTATAGTCGCAGTTTTAGTATTAACTTATTATTTTAAAAATTAATTTTTCATCTTTTTCATATCTTTTTATCTCTTTTTATATACTATAATTTAGATATACTAGTTATAATATATAATTCATTCTTTGAATAATTAACTGTCCGGTGACTAGGGGTGTGAATACACCGTGTAAGTCGGAATGTTACACGTGTACACGGTGTATTACACTGTGTAATACACTGTGTAAGTGTAAGCTTATATAATATATTATATATCGTAATCCTTAACGTCCTCCTAGTCGTCGTCCTCGTCGCCGAATATATATATATCTAGTTCTTGGCACCTTTTTAGGTGGGCGACGACCTTCTGACGACTATTTGAGTGCTATGTTTTCTAGCAGTGAATGCAGATAGCCTTTGGGTGGGTTTTACTACGGAGTTTATAGGCAGCAACCTCTTTCCAGCATAGATCAGCTGTAGAGCCTGCTATTTAGTAAGTGATTTGATTGAAAATGTCGGGAATGAGGCAATTTGCCCTTACGTGCGGCATATTGCCGTCACGTGAGGCAACTTGCCGTCACGTGCCGTCGCGGCACTAGCGTGGTGAGGAACCTTAAATTCCTTACCCTCCCCTATCTAGAACAACAACCTTTTCCATTACTGTATCTACTTAAGTAGTATTAGTGATTTGCCCTATATTTCTAACACTAATTAGTGGTTAAATACACAGTTAACTATAGAGCAGCTAGGTTATTAACAGAAGAGATAGTCTTATATAGGGGTGCTATATGCGCTTATATGGAATGGATCCCGGCGATACTGTGCTACCTTAACTTGCGGAAAACTAGTAATAGAAGTATTACTAAGTACTAGGAGATACTAAGTTGCGTCTATTATGCAGAACAATTACGTTTATAAAGATTTAGTTAAGTACTTTAGGTTAGAAGTATTACTAAACCTAAGGTCCTAAGTTAATGTCCGAAACGTATTAAATAACATCTTAAATTGCCTACCTTTAGACAGTAAACCTACGAGATCCTATAAAACCGAAAATCCTACCTACTTTTAATATATAATACCTTGTTAATTCTACCTACTATAGTATTAACCTATCTAAAGAAGTACGAGAAAGATATTAACCCGGAGATATAGGATAGAGCTATAACTAACTTTATAACCGCTAAGCAACAGGACCTAAATGGATTTTTAGTATACCGTATAAAATACTATAAAGACAGCAAATACGATAATACCGCGCTATAGTATTATATAAAGGAGGACTTTATTAGATAGATAAAGAAAATATAGGTTCCTATAAATAAAGATATCGTACGGGACTTCCGTAACTTCCTTTAGGAGTATAAAGTATTTATCCCTATAGATAGGGGTAGTATTAGGGACAATATTTAGGAACACGTTATTAATATAAAGGAAGAGCATAAATAGACTCTATAAGAGATTAAGCACTAACTACACACTATAAAGAAGCTTAAATTACAATAAAACCTAAGTAATACACCACTAGAGACGCGTTCTAACTCTATTACTCTAGGCACGAGTTCTAATATTCTATATCCATCGCCTCTACCTCTATCTTTAACTCCCCTATATTAACTAGCTTAACCTATAGCCTTAATTAACAACCCCTAATAAGCATAAGATCCCCTTACTTTGCGGTCTAATAACCTTTAAACTCCACTAACTAGATCTATATTACTATTATAGCCTATAATACAATACAGCTAAATACTAATTAGAGGCACCTTAAAAATGCTTATAGAGCTTATAAAGCTCTATTTAGAACAGGAGAAGAAGTTTAGTAAAGAACTGTATAATATCCTTAATTTAAAGTTATGTATCTTCTACAACTATTACTAAAAGGTTAGACTAGAACCCAATTAATACCACATTACTTATTTAGTTATGCTTAAGGGCCAAGCTAGTACCTTCTATTATAATTGTTTAGTAGGAAAAAAATACAATTTTAACCAAATAATATATAAAATAAGATACCACTTTAAAATAAAGGAGAATAAGTAGTAGTATATATTGGAGTGGAGAGAGACTACCTTTTTAAGAATTATTGCTACAAACCTAGGTGCCTCTTAACTTAATTATCTTTAAAAGCTCTTTAATTAACTCTAGATAATTTAGTATAGTTTATCTAAATTATATTAAGAGGACTTTAGCCTACGCGATTAAGTTATTAGCGTATACTAAGGTATTAAAGAATATAACCTTACTCTCTTTAACCCTATAAGTACTTATAAAGGAATATGTGCTTAATTAAGATCCTCTATTAACACCGCCCTACGCTCTTAAGAAGTATAGTAATTTAACACCTAACTCTAACCTACTTTAATTAACCTAGCCGACCAACATGATTATAACTAGACTAATTAAATATATAGTAGTCGTGGTAGGGGATATAATAAAGGGTATAATTAACGTTAACTATAAAGTAATTATAGAGGTCCTTGTAGAGGTTTATTTTATAATAATTAGTAGAAGAAATGCTATATTTATAAGAAGCCAAATTGCTAGTTAATTAGACACCCCCTTAATAGACAAAAGGAGGTATATAATAAGTTTCGCTAGAGCGCATAAAACGTTAGAAACTAAGAAGTTACTATAGCCTACTTTTAAAGCTTCCTAGTTTAATATAAAGGCGAAGAAGATCTTAAGGGTAAGATTAACGAGGCTAAATAGCTCCTTATAGATATAGAAATTAAGGACTACTCTCCTAACTAATACTTTACTAAGTATAGTAAGGTAAATAGCATATAAACCGTTGCTATCCTTAATAACTAATCTACGCTCTATTCTGTTATAAGGTTAGATATCTTTAATAAGCTAAAGAAAAGTTCCGCGTTCTCCTTTAACGATAGATACTTAGCGAATATCTTTTATAGTATTATGCCAGATACTAAAGCCGCAGGAGTATCTATAGTAGGAGAACCTTAAGTCCAAGCTCTTTAGCAGCTTAATAGTTCTATTTAGATTAACTAATTAACGGCAGGCCAATATACAATTTGCTTTAGTAAGGGTACTATAATCTCTCTTAGTATAATTAAGGTCTAAACCCCGTTAGGATATATTACTTTCCATATTATTCCCATGAATACCCCATTCCTATTCTGCATCTAAAATATAAATAAATTAGGCATTAAGCTTAACAACCTTAAGAATATATTTATTTAGGGAGATAATCGGGTACCTATTATATGTAAGTGGGGTTACCCTTAGTTGCTCCTTTAATAGCTAGAAAGAAGCATTACTTAAAGTTACTTAACTAAGTTAGAGCTACGTTAACTATATTATTGTTTTAGCCACCTATCCGTTTACTAACTGCTTAGGGTTCTTTAATAAGTAGGTTATAAAGTTAAGGTTAAGGCGATTAAACATCTTATAAAGTACTGCTATTACTACTAAATAAACTAAAAGTCCCCTAGCCGATTTAAGTTTACCTTTAAAGATAACTATAACTTTAACTTCTATATTATTATAGATGTTATATATCTTAGCGGCAAGCCAGTACTTTAAGTTATTAACTTTTTAACCTCCTTCTAAGCCGCACGCTTCTTAAAAAATATATTAGCTAGAAACGCATAGGATACTCTTTAATTATACTAAATTAATGTCTACCTAGGACCCCCTAATTAAATCATTCACGATATAGGAAAGAACTTCTTATCTATAGAGTTTTAATAATAGGTAAAGGCAATAATAATTAAGGTTAAGGAAGTCCCCGTTAAGGTATATAATAGTATTAAAAAGGTAGAATGATACTATACGCCATTACGCTGCGTATATAAGATTATTTCTTTAGAACTAGAGGGTGCTAGCAAAAAGCTTATCCTATAGATAGCTGTTAAGGCTATTAATAATACCGCTAGCCTAGATAGGCTTATACCTACGTTACTAGTCTTTAGCGCCTACCCTTAAATAACTAATAATTCTCTATTATTTCCCTCTATTATATAATAAGCTAAGGCAATTCGCAAGGTAATAAAGGAGGTACGACATCTTTACGCTATACGCCAGGTTAATAATGTACTAGGAATAAGAAATGGCCTAAATACCTTAACTACGCTTAATCTACTACTCTAATCTAAGGTACGCGTATAGCATAAAAAGGGAGGATAGTTAGGCCCATATAAACTTATTATAATTAATAGTTAGACTTATACTCTTTAGATGCCCTATAGACCTACTTAATTCCGTTTAACTATTATTAAGCCTTACTATAAAGATAACAGTTCCGAGCCTTTATAGGATACCCTAGAAGATACCCTAGGAGATGCCCTAGAGGAGAACCATAATTAATGTGCCCTAGAAGGCGACTACAACCCTAATATAACTATAGTAGATACGCCGCAACTATAACGCGGTAGAGGTCGCCTAAAAGGATTACGAAACCGCTAATACCTTATTAATTTTAAAGAGTAACTTATTACCGCCATTAAGAATAGAGTTAAGCTATTAATGGCCTTTATAATAGCTAAAGAGAAGGCTAACTTTAAGCTTATAAAATAGCTCTAAAAGGAAGGCCGTATTATAACTCTAAGAGCTCCTTTTTAAGTATCTGATAAGTAGGAGATTAACGGTCTTATTATAAGAGGAGTCTTTAAGTTTAAGAAGTATAACCCTACTAAGTTTAATAGGGTTTGTATATTTAGGTTAAGAATAGTTAACGAGATTAAAGGTAAAGCTACTAATACCCTATTTAAGAAGTTAAGGCTAATTATTTAAGGTTATAATAATAATAGTAAGGAAGTAATTCTTATATAATCCCCTATAATTTAACAAGCTAGTTAGTAAGTTATTATTACGCTAGCTCCCTCCTTAATAAAGAATAGAATGGCGGTTTATTTGTAAGATATTACCTAGGCCTATACCCAATTAGAGACACGCCTTTAGCGCTTAATACTAGCATACCTTCTAAAGTAAATTCGCTACTAATATCCTAAAGATACGATTATGGTTGTGCTTAAGCCACTATATAGAATTGTAGAGGTAGGAACTTATTAGTAGGCTACTTATAGTAAGCACTATAAAGAGAAGCTTTTAATGACTACTTCTATATTTAATCCCTACTTCCTTATTATAGCTACGGGAACTCTATTTAGAATCGTTAGTATATAAACGGATAATATAATTATCTTAGAAGACGACTAATTCTTAGCTCTTAAAGAAGATAAGCTAGTAAAGGCAAATCTTATAGTAAAGCTAAAGGAAAGACTTAATTTAATAATACTATTACTCTTTAATAGATGCATTATTTCCCTAAATAAGGATTCTATTACCCTACGCCAGAAAAGTTAAGGTAAGAAGATTAACGTTATTAATATTAATTCTCTAAAGTAAGGATATGTAGAGTAATACGCTTGTGAAGCTTATATAGCTTCTATCTATTAACCTAAAGCTTCCTTTAATCTCTCTATTACCGCTTAATACTAATAACTAACTAAGGAGGATATCCTTGCCCTAAATAAGCGTCTTTTTTAGTAAAGGAGCTATTTTAATTAAGGACTGCTTTATATACCTATTAACCTTCCTACCGCTAAGCTTTTTGTATTTATTAATAGATTATTTATAAATAATAAAGATTTTAGCTTTTAGCTAGGATATAAAATTATTATCGCAAACGAATTTACTAGAGAGAGTGACTTTATAATCTATAGTAATCTTATCTATTAGAGCTTAACTAAAAGTAAATGTGTTACTTAAAGCGTTCTAGTGTTAGAGATATATAGAATAGTTAGCAAAGTTAATATAGTAATTATAATTAGAACTACCTTAAAGATAATTATAGATCGACTTAAACTCCCTATTATCCCTATAATTGTATACACCGACTTATATTCCCTCTATAAGTGTTTAGTTAAGCTTAATACTATAAAGAAAAAGCGCCTTATAATTAATATTATAGTACTATAGTAATTTTATAAGCGTTAAGAACTCTTTAAGATTTAATGGATTAATAGCTAAGATAACCTAGTAGATACGATGACAAAGGTAAACCTAAATAAGGTATTAGAGACGTTTATTAATATAAATACTCTATATATATAAGTTAAAGGTTAAGTTAAGAGGGAGTAGAAGATGCGGCGAGGGCCGCTAAGGCGCTAGTAGTAAGTGAGCTAATAGTAATTTTCTATCCCAGGGATGGAAAATTGTAATTAGTTAGTAGAAGTCCGGGTTAGTAGAATAAGGCGTATTACCTACTAAATTCTGCTATAGTCTGCCTACGGTCGTATTGTTATATATTATCTGTTTACATATAAATAGTAACTACAAAAAGAAGAGTTACCAGTATTGGGAATAAGGCAATTTGCCCTTATGTGCGGCATATTGCCGTCACGTAAGGCAACTTGCCGTCACGTGCCGTCGCGGCACTAGTGTGGTGAGGAACCTTAAATTCCTTACCCTCCCCTATCTAGAACAACAACCTTTTCCATCACTGTATCTACTCGAGTAGTATTGGTGATTTGCCCTGTGTTTCTAACAGAAAACACTAAGCCAAGGCTCGTGATAGGGACGAGTATACCGCTTAAAGAAAGAGTGCGATGAACGGCCTTGCAAATAGGTGTTCTGCTTATAGTAATTTAATACTATAGGTTATCCAAACGAAAGACTCTTTATTACACTGTTTATGAAGCATATGGCCCGTGCAATACACGGTGTAACCCTTTAGAATACACGTGTACACCGTGTATGTACACGAATGTATGTACACGTGTAAGTGTAAGCTCACACCCTACCGGTGACAGGTCTATGACCGGGGTCCCCTAGCCTGCTAGTGACCTGCATCGGCCTTATATATTTTTAGTATTTGGCCGAGTGGCGTAGGGCTTGCCACCTTACATTAACCTAAAAATCATTAGGTTAAGTCAGGCACTCACTGGGGGGGTTTTATTTATTTAAATTATAAAGTAGGTAACGGGGTTTTGGTCGCTCACTGTTTTGCACACCAAAATTCGCCAAAATGCTGATTTAGTGGTAAATAACTAGTAAAAGCCATTATGAGTCATCGAATTGTTAGTAAGAAGTCTTGAAGATATAAATATATATAATAGAGTCTATATAAAGTCGATTTTTGGTGTTTTACATTTTAATTGCCCACTGAGTTGGCCCCTCATCTGGGGACTCTTGAGTTGCTTATGTCATCGTCCTCCTGCCCTTCCTGCGGGTCCTCTGTCACCTTCTTGGCGGCCTCCTGAAGTTGTTTGACAAGAGCCGCAGCCGTAGCGGCGGTAGTAGAGGACTCTTCCGCCCGCTTCTGGAGCTCATCCGCAGTTGATTATTTCAACGTTGCATAATTGCCTTGGAGTCGTTTTCAAAAAGTAGTGGGAGGAACTCCATGGGCAGTCGCGCAGGCTTAGGGGCTGCGATATAAGCCGCATGCTCGCCAGGCAGTAAGAGCAGCTTATATACAATCTTTCGCATCTGGTGCTTGAGGTCAGCGAGGCATAGGCGTAGATTGGTGGCGTATTTCGTGGAGTTAAGGGTGGAAAAGTACCTGAGAAGGTCGGTTGTTTACTCCTGAAGCGGCAGTATACTTCTTTAGGCAATAAGCTAGCTATAAAAAGAAAACGGTCTGCTAGTGCGGTCATAACCCGGCGGTCAAAACTTCGTTACCTACGTTACTCCGTTTTAGCTACCGGCGAAGCACTCGGGCAGCAGAAAGTTTAGGCTCGGCCGGTGGTAGCCCGTCGTCATGATGACAAAGTCGGCTTCGATGAGTTCTTCGCGACCGGGGCCGCCTTTCANCACGTCATGACTGCACTTGTTGGGGTGTCGTCGAAGGCGATGATGTCGCTATGAAGCCAGGAAGCTTTGCCGTTACGGACTAGGCTCAGAACATCATCGTTGACCATGGGCGTGTCGATAAAGATGCCTTTGCTGCTGTTTGGTGGCGGAGAGAGGTCGTAAAGGTCGCGGTAGAGGAAGAGGCGGAGTCCTTCAGGGACCTAGGAGAAGAGAGTTTCTTCGCCGAAGATGTTGAGGGAGAGAAGCATATCGACGAGTGGATTGCGAGGGATTAACCATTTTCAGACTACGGGGATTTCCTCAGCATGAGAACTTGAAGAATCGAAAGTTCAACTTACTCGTGCAAGAACGTTTGTATGGACTACATTCTCTGCGGCGACAAACTCGAGGGTTTCTACGGCGCTTGCTCCACCTCCGACAACTACTACTTTTTGTCTTTTGCGTTCTTCCCGTCAAGTTGCGAGGAGTGGTAGATTTCCCCCTTGAACTTCTCTTGACTAGGGACGTGTGCCATTTTGGGGTCTCCACAGGTTCCAATGGCGGCAATAACACTATCAAACCTACCATATGAAGGGTCATTGACAACCCACCTGCCATGAGGGTCTTTATAGGCCTTGGTGACTCTGGTATCGAAGGTAGTTTTCGTTTCGAGTCCATAGCGCTCCCACAGTTCGGTGATTTGACTGACGATTTTCTGGCGGTCGGGATATCCTTTCCCTCATTTGACGGAAGGGTGGAAACGATACATGATACTGTGGATTTGCAGGCCGGAGGTGTTGTTTACTTTCTGTGGTTTTATTTAGGTGAAGGGATTCCACAGGTGATAATTAAACTTACACTGAATATGCCACCAAGAGCTTTACGACCACCAGCCTCGAAGATTCTGCAATCGAATCCATGACCGACGCAATGAGATGCTGCTGAGACACCCGTGAGGCCTGCACCGATAATAGCAATCTTTGGCCTGCTGAGATTGGCATTTGGTGGTGGTGGGGTTGGAGACAATAATTTATCGAGGACCCATTGGATGTGTCGACCGTTGAGGTCACTCTCAGGTATCACCTTATGACTCACCACCCTGTTCTCGTATGTCTTACTACTGTCTCGGTCAGCGACTCGGTCAACGACTCGATCAACGACTCGGTCTACGACTCGGTCTCCGACACGGTAACCAAATTAGTCTACTACCCTTTTTCTTATGTATTTATAGAGGCTATAGAGCCACATTCAATAGACAGAGTTCTTCTCAGTGACTTGTCCGTCCGACAGGATGAGCTGGTAGACAAAGAGAATGGAATTGGTGAGGAAACGTTGTATGGCGTATTGGGCAGCCATAGTGGAGTTAATTGAGGTATTTGGCAAGTTTAGACAGATTACGAGTGGTCTTACTCCTTAAAAGGTGTTTTGGGAGCTGGCGGGTGCTTTCGGGCAGTGACATCACTTAGCAATGCGTCTTGCGGCCGCATCACATGTGAAAATCGAACGTAGCAAACAATGCGCAACACGCAATTGAAAGGGAGACAAAGCACGGAGCAAATTAGAAGTATATAAAGGAAAACCACGCGGAATGGAATCAATCACCCTTCTCAGACCTCGAAGGAGAGTGTTGAGAGCTTCGGGGCGCGGAACGTTGTCCCTGAACCATGCGGCGAACCACTGGTCGAAGCCGTCGGAGCCTGAGCTTCAATTTACGACCAACGCAACCGCCATCTCTACCGCCGCCACGAATCCGACGACCCACCACTCCGCAAGCCTGGCCGGATGTCCCTCCACGACGAAGAGCCTTTTCACCGACCACCGCCGAGCAATGTCTAGATATCCTCAATGATCCAACCCAAACCTTCCCTCCACGCCTAACCTGGCATGCCCTCCATAAGCTCTTTAGCCGCGTTAAGCAACGACTAATTCCCCATTCTGAGGAGGACTACGATACTCTCTCAGTCCTTTGCGCCCCCCTAGCTGAAGCCGTCTACAACTCAAAGTTGGAATTTATCCAGAATCAAAAAGCACGACGCTCGAAGCAGCGTCCTGCGATTGCATCAACGATGCAATCCAGTTCTACTCCAGTCCTCGATAAGTTTCTCGAAGAAACTAACAATATCCTTCTCGACAAGAATGGCGAAAAATTACAGAGCTACTTAGTTATCGAGCCACCATTCAACGATCTATACAATACCATGATTGCACAGATACGCCAAGCTTTTCCGAAAGGCAGCGAAGATGCGTTGGAAGAGAAGTGCAATCGGAAGTTAACCGCGGCGCAAGAGGATTTGGATGGCTCATCCTGGGCGGCATTTGTGAAGTTCATTGCCAATTATTTCGTCTTTATACGAGATGTTGACGCGGGGAATTTGCTGGATACCTACAATTTGCTCAGTGAACTCCAACAGTATGTGAGAGAAGGAGCAGAATTAATGCATAGAAAACCACCATTTCGGTTACTTCAATCCGGCTTAGCATATACTAGGAAACTCATCATCGTGTCCTGGGGTCTCTTAAAACCTTGGCAATTTCTGGGGTAGCTCTTGGCTAAAGACTGCAAAAGCCTCCCAGAGGACGATTTTATGCATCAAATCCGCTCCATATTTCTATTGCACCTATCTGGTAGTCCTCTAATATAGCTATAGAGCTGACTAATGTATCGTAGGAAATGCAATAGCGCGCTCGCGCATCCTACCAATGGTGTCATCATTCTCCCTACTGTAATTTCCTATGCTCGTATGTTCGCTCGCCTCGCCATTGGTCTTGACAAGAGACCTGAGCTTATTGCTCATTTGGTAAGAAAGGCATCATTCGAGGATGACGGTGCAAGAGAGACACTTCCAGAACGAGCAGCAAACATACTTCGGCAAGCGTTCGTAACTTGCTTAAACGATCGAACACCTACTGCATCAGGAACAAGAGGCGGCAAACCCGATGGGAAAAAATCCGGTATCTACAAAATTGCGAATCTCTGCTTAAAGATTCTCTTTCAGGTCAGAAATCAGGTGTACTCCATCAGACATATTCGAGTGTTGATGCATTACAGTGCAATAAAAGCCGCAATGGCGAGCAAATATTTACCAATATTTACAATCAATCACCTCCTCTGTCCATATACCCAGCTTCTGAACGGGTCACATATCTTTACTACCTCGGACGCTTCATGTTTGCTAGTAATCACTTCTATGCCGCGCAGCTCGCTCTTCAAGCAGCTTACGACCAATGTCTCGCAAGCCCCCAATGCTTACGCCAACGCCGCCTAATTCTCATATACCTAATTGCTTCCAACATAATCCTTGGCCGCTTTCCTTCAGAGTTCCTCTACCGACGACCGGAAGCTCAAGGCATCCGAGAACGCTTCAACCCCATCTGCCGCGCCATGGCTAGAGGTGACCTAGAATCCTTCCGCCGCCTTACAGACCCCAAGCACGAGCATGCTGATTGGTTCTTGCACTTCCGCATCTTCCTCCAAATTGAAAACCGCTGCGAAGTCATAGTTTGGCGCTCCCTATTCCGCCGCACCTTTCTCCTCGCCGGCGTCCAAGGCGACGCGAACTCCCGCCGCGCACCGACACTCGATCTCCACGATGTCTTGGCTCTGTTCACCTACCTGGAGAAGCGTGCCATGATGCCGCTCTCTCAGCTCGATGGCGGGCCTGGCCGCCGCCACACGAACTGGATCTTCATGTCGCAGGACCCGCCTCCCAGTGCTGCGTACATTGATCCAGATTTCGAGGGCTGTGAAGACTTTGAGCCCGAGATCTTGCTACCAACCATTCTGGGCATGGAGAGTATATGCTCCTCTCTTATCAATCAAGGCCTATTGAATGGATTCATCTCGCACAAGCTGCGCCGGTTTGCAATTCAGGGCGCGAAGAGAAAGGGCGCTCTGGCTGCTGGCTTTCCTAATGTATGGGAAGTCATCAAGTCACGATCTGACGATGAGGTACCTGGTTGGAAGAAAGATGTGTCGCAGGGAGGAGCTGTTGCGGGCGGATTTGGGCCAGGCATGGTTGTCAATTTGAGCGGTGCGAGGCCGGTTGGGGCCGCCGCATTTGATTGATACGGATGATTTGGAAAATTGAGGTTGGTTATTATCGGGGCTGCATTTATTTGGTGGTGGCGACTGAAATCACGACCCGAACGAAAGTTGTATGTGAGAAAGTAGGCCTATGTCGAGCGACATGGACGTCCGGTTTCAGACAATTTAACACCGTTTGAAGCGGCATTTGCACCAGTAGCGAAATCTAATGAATTTCCAAATCCTAACTCTCCTCTAATTACTGATCGGATTCAATTCCCCTATGTGATCTATGTTTAGGTTGTGTTGGGGTATCGCATTTCCAAAGGTGTGACAACGGGAGTGCTGTATTGCGCTGAGTTTCCAGCTGTTGCCTCCTGAGGGCCAGACTGGATAGGCATATTTCCAGAGGCCATCAACTAGTCCAGCACAGTCGTCATTTTCCAATTCGCTAGGAGCTTTCAATAAACACTGCAGCTTCAGTCTGAGTCTGGATATTGAACAGCGGGCAATCCGTGATTTCTCCAGAAGGGGTTCTGCAGGTCTGGGTTGCATTGGTAAGCAAATCACGTCCCATCCAGCGATGAAATCTCCATTTCAACCTCACATACCTGTTGGATCGCCATTGGATAGGATGAACTCGCCCTCTCCACACAGGCATGAAATACCTGTTGGATCGCCATTGGATAGGATGAACTCGCCCTCTCCACACAGGCATGAAATACCTGTTGGATCGCCATTGGATAGGATGAACTCGCCCTCTCCACACAGGCATGCATCCTGGAGCACTCACATGGGCAAGCAATCTGCGTTCCCACCTTTTCCCTTTCCGGCGTTATTCGGCTCGGCTGACTGGGTGAGCGGGCCAAGCACCGGCCACGTTAGGCGATGAGCTGCATGGCCAGGTGGTTGCAGCGAGTGGAGCGGAGCAGTGATCTCCCACGATTAAACATAATGGACCTACGTGGTCAGCCTTTAACATGGAGGACATACTCCTTTCTCACTGCCGCACAGCGAGAGAAATTCCAGCAGCGAACATTGTTAATGACCGTTACTCAACACAGTTTCAATGTTCATCGCATCGGAGTAGTAAGTGTCTTTCGAGCCAGCAGGTTTCCGAATGGCTAAGAAAAGCATTCTGACCTCAATCATAGCAGGGTGAGTCAGTGGTGCAATTGCAGAGCATGCTGAGACATCCTCACATCCCCTAGCCTTCGATAACGTCAACCTCAATTTAAGTTGTCCCGAAGTTAGGCATTGGTCCATAGGAGCTTCCAACTACAAAGCTTACTAGCATTACAAGCCCAAAGGAGGAAGAGGATAAGACAGGGCGGCGGCGAGGCGGGCTTAGGGACGCAATGTTATCTCAATCTGGGTCAAGCCGGCGGGATTGGCCAAGTAGAGACTGTCACCATGTGGATTTCGACGCAAATGAGCCAATACCTTTAAAAAAGGAGGAGTATCTTGGCCATGGCACTTTTGGAAATGTCTATAAAACAATTTGCAAAGGAGTACCCTTAGCATGGAAAGAAAGACGCTGTCGAAGAACTATTGGAGCTCAAGAGCTCAAGGAAATCTGGAACTTGAGGAAACTAAACCATCAGCACATTGTCAAGCTGGCCGGCTCATATACTCACCGTCTGACCTTGGGTCTTTTGATATATCCTGTAGCTGTATGCACGCTCAACACGTTCTTTGAGGATATGGATGCTTTCAAGACTGCAAAGACAAACGATGACATCAAAGAACGCGACCCAGAACCAATCTACCGCTTCAGCCAGTTAGGTATTGACACGACGAGCTGTTCGATTGCGCGGGACTCTGCCGGAAAATGGTTGTTTCGGTGCTTTGGATGCCTTGCTGGAACTCTCGCATACCTTCATAGCGAAGACATTAAGATCAAGCACAAGGACCTCAAACCGTCAAATTTCCTCCTTACTGCAACTGGTATATGGATAGCAGATTTTGGTACCTCAACGGACTTTTCAACTCTAACGGGAAGTGAAACTGATAACAACGAACGTGGTACTGCTCGATACTTTGCCCCGGAGGTTGCAAATAGAGATGGAAGTGGCCGTGCAGCAGATGTGTTCTCCCTCGGTTGCATTTTCCTGGAGATGTTTTGTTCTTGTACCCTATCCGATACTCTGACAGACAGCCTTAAACGCCTTCACCCTGTAAAAGACTCCAATGGTTCCCACTTCCAAGCTAATATTGAGCACATTCATAATCGCCTTGTCCCTTCAGTCGTTTCCAGCATTCGCGGGAGGGTCCAGCAGCACTTGTTGTTAGAAATAAAACATATGCTTTCTGCCGACCCAAAAGCGCGACCTACAGCCGCTGAACTCAAAACACATTTGGGACTTATTGATGGCTTTAGGAGGAAGAACACACCTGACTGGAAAGACTGGCCAATTCACGGAGCATGTTGCCTCCCCGTACAAGCTAAGAAAAGGCGTTTGCATGAGAACGGTCGGCAGGTTGAAGAGCTAGGGAGGCAATTATACGAGAGTGAACAGCAGGTTAAGGAGCTGAGAGAGCGGTTGTACAAGACAGATCAGCAGGTTAGGTCGCTATCAACAGCAGGCTCCCGCGCTTGGGGGGATTCATCATCCATTTCTTCTATGAGTCCATTGAATCCGGGGATGTCTCGCACTCAGTCTGCACCATGGCCTAACTATACATCACTTCCTCCAATTGACCCACATGGGTTCAATTGGCCCCTCTCTTCGGATGGGGCTCATCATCTCAAGCAACAACAAGATGACCTTGAATCTGACGAGGATGAACAGCAAAATTTTTTGGACGGGGCAGAGCTTTCGCCAGGGATGCAAAGCGGTGGGGATTGGCCTATGCTTCATATGAGGACAAGTGATGCGTCTAGAATCGGCATTGGCCAATCATCCCCAGAAAATCGACTACCACCATACTTAGCAAAATCAGTTTCCAATGGATTTGCTACTGCTGCCTCACAGAGTAATCGGTCTTCCACTTCATCGCATCATCTTGTGCTGCTAAGGGAACCGCATGCCCGACCGTTTTCCTTCCCAAACAATCACAATGACGGTTTAAACGCAACACACGACTCTCCACCAGGTCACCCTACACTCTTTCTGGCGGAAGGCAACAACAATAACCCTTACCGTAATCGCATGGGCTCTGGGGTAGGTCCGACTTAAAGAATTAAGATCTATGCGGTCCGGTATCTGCTGCATTGGAGGGCTCGACAAGTATCTCCAACTAGCTTTCCCAGCTTATGCACAGCTGAGAGGGCATGCGAAGACATATTCTGTCTCACAGATCTGAACAAAAAGGTCGGCCTACCCCAGTAACCACGCCTGGTATGGCGTTGGGGGATTCGGTCGCCAGGACTTTTCCGATGGCAACTTTGATATCAATCTCGATCTGTTAGCCATTCTCGGAATTCACGGCCGCAAGCGAGGTTTAGAGATTAGAATAAATGTTGACAACACTCCATCGAATTCCGTGGCTTGGAACGAAGTTGGCGCTAATGATGATGAGGGCGATGGAATGGACAAAGGGGGAGGGGTGGCGAAATCAATAATGTAAATTTCCGTTCCCAGATGATCGAGCGGAAGGGATGCACAATCCACGAGGGTAGCCCCACGGTTTTGAGTGGAAGCTGCTAAATATTAACTCTTTGGCCTGTTCAAGCTCGTAATTCTATTTTGGGCGAGGGCTGGGACTTAGATAACGACTGTATCAGTGCATTGAGACCTGGGCACACCAAAAGACTTTAGGCGATTCTTTCTCCTTGCGCTACTGGAACGCACAGCAGGACCAGGGATGGTTATATTTGCGCAACAGGGAGCCGCGACATCAGAAGGTTCCGGCACAGTTAGGAGTCACCCACTTCTCAAACGCTAGGTTTAGGGGAGACTTTGACGGTTAGTTTTGGTTGGGTCACAAGAAGGTTGGTATTATGCGACGCCGCGGCAGCTTTTCGGTGAACCTTGACAGTCATGGTCGGTTGACAGGACGAGTGGTGATTAGACTAAGCTAGTCTTTATTCGAAGGTGTTCATATAGCGTGAGAAATTAGAGCCTTGAAGATGGCTTTAAGGTGTCATCGCAGGTATTGCATTAGACGGTAATGGTGGTGTAAGTGCCCCTATGAGAGACTTTCCGCTGAAGCTGGCAGCAGAGTTATGTCCATTTCAGTCGTTTTACACATATCCAAAGATCTGGAATACGTGTTCCTAACAACCTAGAATAACTTATTCTTAGAGTAGTCTCGCTATGGTTGTGTAACCTTTGGGAAGACTCACCTTTTGATAAAACCAATTACGGTTATTCGCAATACACGAATCACAAATGTGGAACCATGAAACCAGAAATGTGTTTGCAAAAGTGCATGAAATTCGTACCTACGAACAGTACTATGCCCTGACTTCCCAAAGCCTAATCTTACCCTGCTCATTCGCAACAGCGAGTAAAGTCTCCGCCTCTTCCCTTTCCCCCCTGCCCCACGCCACAGCCGAAATCCTTCCTAGCGGCGTATTCGATGTCGGCCAATTCCTATATACCGTACAGCTAGGTAAATGCACCAACCTCATCGCATCGCGCTTCCAGCGACTCGCCATGGCAAGCAGCTGGCCGTCCGGAGAGAAAACCAGATGAGAAGTCGGCATCGTGAGATGATCCAACGCTCGCACAGGAGAAGGGTTTGGAGGCACTCCGGAATTGTCATCATCTTCTGCGTCTGCCTTTGTGAGATTGGAGCTCCAGGCTCTTCGATCATAGATATTAACGATTCCACTCGAACTCCCGAGCGCAACCCACCGATCGCCGCCAATCCACCCATCTCTTCCACTTCGCCCACCCAGAGCTATAACGGTTGTGCCAATTGCGCCCTCATCCATCCATCTCGCAACTGTTCTTTGCTCATCGATACTCCATTCTGTGACCTCGCCATTCTTGCCTGCAATAGTTAGACCTTTGCCATCGCCCCACCAGACAAAATCCGCAATTCCACCACGGCTCTCTACCCGTGCCTGGGCGACCCACTGGAGCGTGTAAGCATCAAGAATATTTATTACCCCTCCCCCTTTTCTTGCAGAGCCTTTGAGAGCCATGAATTTCCCGTTCGGAGAGATGGAAAAGTCTTCCATGCTTCGTTGCTCGTGCTGGTGGCCATATACGCGCGTGATCTTTTCAATGGAACCGGTGGTCAGATTCCAAATATGGAAGTAACGGCGGCGGGCGCTAAGGAATATGCGAGAGTCGGACGGCGAGGGGTGGAACACGGTGGTAGTCAGAGGAGTATGTTTTATGTGTAAGGAGGTAACGAGAGGATTTGGATGGGGGGGGTGGGGGTAGATGTGATGAAGGTACAACGTTGAGCTGGGTCCAGAGGATAATAGGAGTGGAAGATTTGGGTGGAAGGAAAGGGACGTGATCGCGGACTACGATTTCAGGATTAGTAATGATCTATGAGGGGTATAATTAGTAGATAGTTGCATACTGGTTGGGTCCCACTGATATCCTTCGTTCGTTGTATATCTAAAACCTCAGGTTGAAGCTTCCTTCGCTTGTTTGGCCCAGTGTTTGCTCCTCTTGTAAGAGTATCCGCATCCTTGAGCAGTTTAGCCAGAGGCTGAGCTGAAATATCATCGCTGTCGACGTCCATGTCGTCTCCAGAGGTTGATTCCTCCTCCTCAGAGGCTACTACTTCTGAGTCTCGCCTTCGCTTTTTCTTTGCGGACTTTACTGCTGGAGACTTTGCCCAATCTGGTGCTGGGTACAGCCGTTCGAACCTAAAGAGGTCAGCTTTGTGTTCACTGAGGATCTCCATACATAAACATACTGTTTCCGTAGCCGTCTCGTATACTCCTTGCCATTGATAATATCTTCCTCCTCTGTTCGTCTGAGTTTACGTAGTCGCGGTTCAGAGCCCAAAGAGACCAATATCCGCTCGTCATCACTGTCTTCCCACGCAGGCGGATTCTTCTTGAGGTCGGCGTCATCCTCGTCTTCGGATGTAGTTACAGGCACGAGCGCTTGCGGTGTTGCCCCAGAAGGTCCAGAGTCAACGAAGAAAAGCTACGAATAACTATAATTAGCTGAGGGCCTTACTACTTCTACTCGGAGAGTGGTGTTCATACATCTGCATCCGCAACATCTTCAAAAGCACTGCCTTCTTCAGAAACCTCTTCTCCGTCTGATCCTCCGCCAAGTCTATTCGCTTCCAACGTGAACGATTTTATGCCTTCTCGAAACCCAATGCTGTCTCCGAATACCAATTTCTCTAGCTCTTCCTCTGCCGCATCTTTTTCAAGATCAACGTCTTCGTCTTCGGACGAAGCTACTTCAAGCTCATAGTCTTCTTCTGGCTCTGGTCTTTTTTCCTCTTTGGGCTTTCGAGAGCGTTTGCGCGGTTGTTGCGGGGCCATCTTGGAGGAACTATTGGCGGCGATGTAAAATCGATAGTGATCGCTCGTCTCATAAATTTTTGGGTTCCCAAAGTTGCAGGGATCAAATTTAAGCTTTTTGGTCGGCCCTTCAGACGCCGAGAAAACTCAACACCACAACGCTATCACGAAATTTATTAACCATAAGGAATGGTTCCAGAGGCCCTCCAACAGGCGTTCAAGACATTAAAACAGCTTTGCTAGAGTACCGAAAGCCCGTCTGAGGCCCTAAATGCTGACAGCATAATTAACATAAGCGTCTAACGGCCTCACTAAACACATAACAGAACGCAAGCGTATTAATTATACTGTGTTTTACGATTATGAATGATACATTAGAATTTCCTGTTGGCCGAGGTGAAATTAAATGTAGCCAGGTAGCCCACGGCATACAGAGAAGCTCGTACGGTAATCCTCCAACGCCTTAATGGTACTGCTATTGGAGGTCGTAAGATGATCTTGGTCTTTTTCTATATACTGTATTTCCTTTTAGATCTGATGCACTCCGTTACCCCTCCCCTCCCCTTCTCGAACTCGACTACCTAAGGTACTTAGGTATTCGGAATAATAACTCTCTTTCACTAGGAATTAAAGTCAACTTAGTAATGTATATTTTAACAAACTCAATAGCGCTTCGGTACGGCTCGTACATTGTTATAGCTGGTCTCCATGTTGAAATCCGCCGGGGCGGCCGGAAGTGGCGGTGGTCAGCACATGGTATTCCCCAATTTTTTGAGGGAAGTCATATTGAGAGCTTGCCGGGCGAACTTCAGACCAGAGGACGGAGACTTGGAGCCCAGGAATTTGGTCAATAGGGATCTCGGTATTTTCCATCTGCGGAAATATCAGCTTCTATCTAAATTGTATCATACTGATTGAACTTACGCTTCTCACTCTCCAGCGTAATTGGTCCTTCAAATACGGACCTACTACTTCTTCGTTCAGACTTCCTAGCTCTCCACTTGCCAGCTTTGCCTCGAGAGCAGCCGTCAGAGGAATAGCACCGTTTGCTCGGATATCATTGCCTGACCGGCCAACAGTTGTAGCTGAGAAGATGCCGTTTAGGCCCACGAAGCTTGGATCGCTGGACCAGCTAGCCGGGCTTGTGGTAGGATTGTCTCCTAGAAACACGAAGATGGAGAATGAGCCATCCTTGCAAAATTTCTGCGCTTTAATATTGGTGATATATTCACGGCCCGATGAGTAAGATGGAGCTCCAGCAATAGTCCGTGGATACACACGCGAAGGTTCTGCCGTGGAGAGGCGGTCCCGCGCCTCACGATCAGATCTCCCGTAAAGGCCACTGACGTGCTGACGTTTCTGCTGAGAGGCGCTGGGACCATACAGAGTATTAATAGCAGCAATTAAGGCTGCGGTATCATTCCCGTTCTGAATCTCAGGGTAAGTGTAGCCGAACGTGTCCGTAGAACGGACTAGATTAGACGTCCAGAAGTCGCCGTTTTCATTCATATGGAAGGGCGTAAGAGCTTAGGTCGATTAAATTAGAGATTGAGTTGACCTCAGGAAACACCTAGAAGCTTACGAGAAGATACATCCTCCACGCTCCCCGCTGGAATTGTGAAAGTAGCATAATTTTGCGCCATCGGCTCCACATAGCTGTTGGGGTACAATGACTGCCATATCGCGAAACACCGATCAATCATGCTGCATATACGTTAATCGTGCAGTTTGGAAGATGGAGAGAACCGTACGCATGATGTAACCAGAATATCGGATCAAAAGCGGCGTAAGGGACTTGGGACATATGACCACCACTGCCCACAGTAGTGTGGACAGTATCATGGACGGCTTCCAGGCTATCATCAATACTAGCATCGCTACTCATATCGAAGTAGTCCGTCTCCATCGTGAATATGTGATAGAGTCGGGACTGTAGATTTGCCCGGATCTGGTCCATCTGATTCGCGACCAAATCGTTTCGACTTGCGGCATTAGCCTGTTGGGTACTTGGATCGCGGACTGTACCGGGCCAAACAGAGAATTGAGGTTCGCTCTGGGGCCTATTAGCGTTTGCTCTGATGACCGATGTGATAGGCGATTGAACCACTAGCGCCTAGAACTTACATTGTCGTGTAAATCATTGTAGACGAGAGGGTGAAACCGGTAGGAATAAAGTGGGTTGCTGATGGTGTTGGTACCATTAGGCATGATCACCTGGATAGTAGGACGTTGCAGACTGCTCGGCATCACGTCTTGTCCGGCTGGCGGAACCATAGCCCAATCCCAGTATGGCATACGCAAAGTGGACAAGGCATTCGTATACTGATCTTTAAGTGATCCTGCAGGGAATTCAGCGACGGCTTGACGACAATTGATGTAGAGGATTTCCTATATTGCATAAGTTGAGCCTAGTTTAGATTCATTAAGAAGGTTCTAACCTCAAAAAGGGCAAGATATGGCCTGTGCCAAGGAGGGAAAAGATTTGAATCATGGGTGCAATAACCCCCACTGCCACCATTTGCTTGTTGAACGCCATCCCATTTAATGAAGGGTCTTCCGTGAATACCTGAGGAACAACATAAATTAGCAGTTGCAGAACGTCTAGGCTGTTAGTAATAGATCTTCCAATGGGTCGGACGCGAGGATGATTGGATCAACTCTTTGTATTCTTGCCGTAGCCAAGCTAACACCACTAACTTCCTTCGCATTATAAGATCGGAGAGATCACAATCTGTAGTAATGGTAGAATGAATAATTATTCTCACCAGCAATTTGATAGTACGAAAGCGGGTCAGTCTGGTTCATCTGCTGAAACCGAATTAATCCAAGGAGGTAGACATTCCACTGATCTGCATTCTGCTCTAGTTGGCGGATTTCGAGACGTGGATGTATACTAGCGCCAGCCACGCCAGCCGCGCCTAATACTGAGAAGTATGGTCCACCATTACCAGCTGTTTGCGGTGTCCTTTTAGTATACAAGTCTTCAGCAACGTGTTTGCCCTGTTGAGCATGGACTGGGCTGCCACAGACTCTTGGGAGAATAAAGTATGAGGCAAATAGGAGTGAGACGATATTCATGAGAACCTCGGCTGGCATAATTGAGATTCCTTGCAGAAGACAGGGAGCACGCGAGCTCGTGTGGCTATAGGTTGGCAAAGGGTTTTGTCTCAATGTCTCCAGGCACAAGTCTGTGTCTGATCGAGATATAACGAGTGACAAGAGGATGAGGCAATCCAAGAACCTGGTTCAATAGAATGTTTCCATACTGTTCGAAGGGAACGTGGAGAAGAAGAGACACAAGGCTGAGGTAAGTCTAAAATATAGGTAACGAGAGAATACAAACAATATAGCTCACTGCGGCGGCAGACAAAGTGGAAGGAAGAGAGGAAGATGCATACCTAGCCAGGAACAGACCAGTCCCGTCGGATGCCCCTCCGCATGCTAACTTTAGCTCTCTACCCGTTCCATCGGTTTTCTGGGTAATCGCTCATCGCGGCTTTTTGGTCAAAGCTAAACGTGCATAAAGCAAGGCTGATCTGGAGTGGTCGTTGCCACTCAATCTGTATTCGCGTCCAACCGCTGAAGTTCTCCTGAGCCAACGCATGCCGGCTCGTAAATTTAGACCAATTTTACTTAGACCGTTGAAGCCATTCAGAGGCATTCAGACGAGCGGTAGACGCCAGGCCGATGTGATCGCGATGGAAATGGAAGCCTGTCTTGATACAATGAGCGCCGGCCTGAAAGACAGGCAGGCTCCCTCTGGCGTGGTAAAGGGACCGTTTTCCAACCATGGTTGGGCGTTGACAGCGCGGTTTGTGCAACAAGCGCCATTCTCAGATTTTCGCTAGCACGGATGAGAAAGTTGGCTCCATAACAGCGTCACCCCGAGTTATCGTTGAAATATCCATATGAGAATAAATCAATCTCAAAGATTCATTCATTTAGATTCATATTATTCAGATCATCTGGGTCAGCAGTTGAATGAAAACTCATTAGCACAATATCAACATGCCCCTTGAGCTCTCTATACTGGCGTTTGATAAATTGTCACACAACAGCATCCACGTCTACTTCGATTCTTTCGGTTTCCGGTATCGCAGATAAACGGCCATGCTTTGGGGTTACAGGACGTTACATCAACCAGCATTGAACGGCATAGAGATGTAACCCTGCGTCTTTCGTAGTCAAATCTGTTACCGGAAACCATTGGTTTGGAGAAACAATAAATGCGACGAACTGTTGTGGTTCCGATAGACTCCGTCTGTGGGTGTCACCTGGCTAATAAACCCAAATTCTAATTATACTAAATACCGCTGGTGTATAAAAGCACAACCGATATAAACTTTCAACTACGCTACCTCAGGTTTCGCACAAGGAACCACCTCCTCCTATGGTAAGATAACGGAATGTTGGGTTTAGATCCTAGCACACGCAGTGTTTTTTTAGCATCGCCCATAGGTTGCCAAGAGAGCGTCCAATCACCCGCAAGGATATAACGCAAGGATAACGAAACCGTGGCTCTTCTGCCAGCTTATCCCTGTGGCTTGCTTCACCACGAGAGAACTTTATTAACCACAAGCAGCATGTCAAACATACAAAATGTCATAGATCGAGTACAGACCCGAGAGATACAGAAGCAATTCCAACCGCCCCCGAAGGAATAAAATCCGTAAGATGTACTCTTAAAGTTACAACCTAGTCATCCCTAAGTACGCTATCAGCACCTTTGGTGAATCTCCTAAACTCCAAGGCTAGATAATATGTCGTAACGAAGAACCCAAAAAAGACAATAGGTGCTAGGGGGACAACGTCCCAGCACTTCAAGCGCAAATCTAGGACAGAACTCTAGTATCTTGTGAGACGTTGCCCATGCAGAACGATGTGCCGGTGCTGCTGCAAGCGTCACGACACGTCCATGGCCACTCGTATGACAAAGCAATGATGCTTTATTGAGATGCTCACGCATTCTCTCCATCGTCTGTCTCACCGTGATGTGTCTCAGTGCCGTGGAAAGCATCCCCAAATGCTGAGTTGTCCAGGTCCAGGCCCAGGTCGTCTCCTTCAGCAGTATAATCTGCCAGTGCATCTCCGGCAGTATCCAGATTGTCGAAGCTTTCGAACTCTGCTGTGTCGAACATGCCAGGAGTAGCTCCAGAGTCCACGTTACTCGCTGGCGCTGCATCTGGATCAGTTGGCTCTGCTAAGGACTCTGCACTAGCGGCTTTCGAAAGCTGTGCGCCGCTAATGTGCTCTTGGCCATCGTCAGTCTCATTGACCATAACCCAGTCTCCCTCACCGCCCTTGTCTTCTGTGTTAGATATGCTGGCCATGTCCACATCAAGATCCATAAGGTCATGAGCTCCACTTGAGCCCTCAAGATTGCCTTGCTCTTGATATGAGCTATTTTGCGAAGGATCTATGGCTCCGGTACCTGGAGTTCCAGTAATGGAATGAACCTGGCTTTCTGGTTGTGATACTTGAGGAACAGAAAGGTTCGCGGCTGGTGTGGTAGTTAAACCGTATTGATCTAGTAAACTGGCAGCTGTGTTGTCAGCGTCCATAGCGCTCTCATCCAAAAACCCGTTGAGGCCTCCGTTATCCGTGTGTGCGCTGGATGGACCGGTGCCATTGCCGTTTACCTGCTGTGTCTGCTGAGACTGCTCTTCAATATAACCACCTTTGTCCACGCAAACTACATTTTTCTTTGAGCCGATCACCACGCCGAGTGACTCTTCAACCTCATGGACGATATCATCGACTTTTTCGTCAGAGCTTGGCGTGCCGCTCCGGGTTCTGTCCTCATCTACAGTACCATCAAGAAGATGAGATGTGTCGGTACTGTCGCTTGAACCTCGCGCTGCTTCTCTCAACCGTCGTTCAGCTTGAATGTATGTTTTGCTGCGCTTTAAGTCGGCCAATTTCTTGGTATGCTTGAGCCTCATTTTCTCAAGCTCGGCTTCTCCTTTTCCCACGTAATCTGCAACCCGTTTCTCAAAGTCTTTCAGTTGTTCGGGCTCTAGCTTGTGATAACTCTTAGGTGTTGATGATTTATTGCCTGGAACAGACTCCGCACTAGGCGTATCCAGGAGACCGTCTGTAAGGGGTGCTAACTCTCCCATTAGACCTAATCCCAAGTCAACTGGTAGTATCTGGCCCGCAGCATACGGCGAAGAGAATATCTCTTCCATCCATTCATGATGTTGTGTATACCTCATCGCGCTGATTTCTCGAGGTGTGAGATGGTCAAGAAGATCTCCAAGGGCGGTGTTTTCCTCATCTTCGATGCTGGTATCGGCGCCTACCGCTGCTGGTGGTACTCCGACATGGGCAGACCCAGGCATTTGAGTTGGTGGAATCTGACGTTGACGTTTTGCAGGGGATGGTCCCACTCCAGGAACTTGGCTTTGTTGGTAGTATTGAGGTGGTCTAACGAGCCCACCCATTTGTTGCATTGGGTTGAAAACTGGCCTTTGCTGGCCTTGAACAGCAGGCATGGGACCACCACCAGAGAACTTTATTTCTGGCCAATTACCTCGATCGCGGAGCATGAATTCTTTTCGAAGTAACTGTCCTTGCTTCTCGAGATAACTTCGCTCTTGCATAATCCTTTGGACTTCTTGAGGTACTTGGATCTGATTCGCTGGATACCTGTTGTTCGGCTCCGCCTGTGCGTAGTGAACTATCCAAAGGGAGGGATCATGCTGCATGTTTGCGCCGGGTGCTTTAGATATTATACGGTAACGGTGCCGAGAGTGCACAGCAATTTGTTCAAAGCCGAAACGGTATCCACTCCTATGGACGAGGATTTCTAGTGTCTATATGTTGTCAACGCTAGCCCTGAAATTGTGTAAGAATTCACTTACGTAGCCTTTTATTTCGATTGTGTATGTAGCCTCTGGATCGGCCCAAATATATCCATCACTCGCAAACCTAGATTGCATCACGGGCGGCTGCCAGGTGAGTAGCACTGTCCCATCTTGGGGAGGTGCTTGAAAATACATCCAAGCTACGGAGGCGGCATCATTGACGATTTTGGGAGCGTTGAGGAGGTAGTCAAATGCGGTCGGCGGTTGTAGTGTGGCTAGATGGGGAAATCGATATGAAGATACCAAATGGACATGCGGTAACTATCTAGATTAGCTTTCTTCAGCTTTGAAAATTGGCTTGCATGCTGTAACACTCACGACGAACTGCGGGACTAGAGCCGCTGGGGATTCTTGAACGTTCATGCTGACAATTTTGCGACATGCGCTCGCTTCACAGGCTCCAAAGATTCCTGCGACAGTAATGCCCTAATCCACAATGAGAGGGTAGATTGGGCGCGGGAGCTTTGATGGATTGGCGTTTCTGATCGCGTTTGGATCGCTAGGTCGCGAAGGCCGCAAGGCTCGGGGAAATAGTAATTCCAGGGTTTGGAGATTTCATGGGTGCAGCACAAATGTAGTTAGTCAGCTTGCGGACCGATTGAAAATCCGCACCAACGGAATCACGTCTGAGCCTGCTGAGGTAAGGCTCAGAGTTGAGCGACTGAACAAACGACTTGATAGAAATCCTGTATAATCCAAGATTTATACATGCCTCAACAGAGACAAGGGAATATATTGTATCAGATAAATAACTGTTTAGTCTTCCATAAACGCCTATCCATGCACCACTTCCACAGAGACAGATCTGCTTAGCTGGAATTACTCAGTCAGGAGCCCATCTGCAAAAGTTATAGAAAAAAAACTCTCCCGGACCAAAGTTTGCTTTGGGACCGTAGCGACACAAATATGCCCAACCATCTGTAATACGCCTTTCGAACTCTGCGGAACTAACGAAGCTTACGCTTAACCCAACATCCTGACTCCGCCCTTGTCCTTCTTCTGCTTCTTTTGCACACCAGCTCCAGTAATGAGCCCACCTCCACCACCTCCTCTACCATTCTTGCCGTGCTTCTTCTTGTCCGTTGGAACCACAGCCTTAATCTCAGTCGTGCTCCGCTTAATCGATACAGGGTGGCTACCAATATACTTGCCCTGCATTTCTTTCGCTGCATTGAAAAAGTCCTCAGAACTTGCGAAACTAACGAAACCGTACCCTTTGCTTTTGGTTGTTCGCTTGTCCCTCACAACACGAGCCTTCGTGACTGATGGATACTTGGCAAAAGCTTTGAGGAGAGATTCGTCAGTGACTTCTCCAGCTAAATTGCCAATGAATAATCGAGGTTCTGATTCATTCCATTCAAGCAGACTGGGATCTTGCCATGATTTCCCACCTCCGCTGCGCACCACAGTCTTCTGTTTTCCATCCGCGCCTGCCACAATAGAAGCGACGCCAGTATCGGAGTCAACGGCTGAGTTCATGTCAATGGAATTAATTGGAGTTGAAGAGTTCGGGCGTCCTCCTAAGGGGATGGCATTTGCGCCCCCCGCAGACGCCGCACCTTCCCCTCGCCCACTCCTACTGAATGACTTCCCACCTGAGCTATCGTCTTTGCCCGCATAAGCGCTCTGCCATTGTGCGATCTGTGCCTCGATCTCAGGATCGTATACACCGTCTTTTCCGGCTCCGCGGCCGCGGCCGAGGGCACTGTTTGGATCCTGTCCGGGGACTGGAAATGGATTTAAGATTTGGGGTGGCGTGGGTTGGGCGTAGGTTTCACTACTTTGCTGCTGATAGTATGAGGGCTGCTGCTGGTAAGGATTTGATTGATACCCACCACCATTGTAGTTGGCCTGAGGGGCTGTAAAACCTGTTGGTGGTGCAGGAGCAGCAGACACAGTGGGAGAATGAGATCTCCAATTTTGATTTCCTCCTCCTACAGTACGCGGTTTGAACGCGGTGAAGGCGCTAGACGCCCCGGATGCCTTGCTTTCATTATTAGGATATCCTCTTGTGCCTGGAGCGCCGGCGCTAAACTTGGCAGTAGGGAGAGGATGCGCAGGCGGCGGTGGACGAGCGGGGAGAGATGGATGAGGCTGCGGCGTTGATGAAGAGCTGGGTTGATTCTTGAGACCTGGAGGCGGCGGATAGGCCATGATGAACCTCTGCGCAAAACTCCCAAGTGCGTGATAACTTACGTGCCCTCAACCGCGATCGCTGATTCGACGCGCCACCCAAGTGAAGCAACTGTGACTCAAGGAACTGATTAAAAAGGAGTAATAATGCCGCAAACACGGTTGCCGCAAGCCGTTGATGCTATGCAAACGGCTGACAATACCGCTGACGGAGCGTGGGTGCTGCTGGCCGGCTCTTCGGGCTTTGATTTGGGCTGTTAGGCGTTCTGTCGGCCCGGCTTGCTGGATTATAACTTGTACGGCGGGGTATTCGTGCCGGGTGCGCAAACATGAGGGGACAAGAAGTAGTTTGTGTTTTCCGCGGGCGGAAAAGCGGAAGTATTGGTCTCTGCGGCGCATACGTCTGCTCCCCGACGTTCGAGGGCAGAAGCAATGGGCGCGGCGCCCGCTGCTTTCACTCTTTTCCCCGTGGGGCCCATGAAAGGCTCTGGGAGGCTTTGTAGGGATTAGCCCAGCCGTTCCCCTCCATTCATTGATGCACTTCATGCCCCACCCTCCATCCACGCTACCAACACGAACAAACTCCAAACTCTTCCGGTCGCAAGCCAGAAAAAGACTTATCTACTTGCTCTCCCCAACTTCTTCCGCCAATTTCATCCATCATACACCACAAAATCCTCAATCTCACCAGTCTTGAAGATCGGCCTGCCCCACTACTACTCTCCCACCCCGCAGCTCATTCAACCTTCTAACAATTGATACCATGGCCGAAGAACCCGTGGGAGATTTCGGCCTCATCGGCCTCGCCGTACGTTTTCCCTTGCCATTCAAGCTCTGCAATGTGAATAGACACTGATGCAAGCTGCATAGGTTATGGGCCAGAATTTGATCCTCAATGCGTAAGCAGCGCTCCCCCCCCTCCCCGGCCTATCCGTCCTCAATAAGCAAAACTAATCCAATTCAGTGCGGATCACGGCTTCACAGTATGTACCTTCCAGGCTCACGAGAACATTAGGCCTTTACTAAATAATTAAAACGGTCGTGGCTTTCAACAGAACGTAAGTGCTCTTTCAGCCCAAGACTTGAGATAGAGTTGCTGACGGAGGCGGCAGGGTAGAAAAGGTTGACCGGTTCCTGGGAGATGGTGCGTCAAGAGTGGTAAATGATGTGGTAGCTAAACATAATCTAACAAAACTATAGAGGCTAAAGGCAAATCCATCGTCGGCGCTCACTCGATCGAAGAGTTCGTCCAGAAGCTTAAGAAACCCCGAAGGATGATGATGCTCGTCATGGCTGGCAAGCCAGTTGACGACTTCATCGAGCTACTCCTCACCAAGGGTGGCGTCGAGAAGGGTGATATCATCATCGATGGCGGTAACTCTCACTTTCCTGATACCAACCGCCGAACAAAATACCTAGCATCCAAGGGTATCCGCTTTGTCGGTTCCGGTGTTTCCGGTGGAGAAGAAGGCGCTCGATACGGACCAAGTATCATGCCAGGAGGAAAGTGTGTATTGCAGTCTGCCTCGAAAGCTATGAAATGTTGACTGACCGGAATTGCAGCGAGGAGGCATGGCCATATATCAAGGACGTTCTCCAGAGTGTAAGCTAAATGCCATCTACCTAGTGACAAAAGAAGTTTCTAATAATCCTAGATCTCCGCAAAATCCGATGGTGAGGCTTGCTGTCAATGGGTTGGTGATGAAGGTGCCGGTCACTACGTCAAGATGGTTCACAATGGTATCGAATATGGTGATATGCAGTTGATCTGCGAGGTATGATTACAGAAATAGGGTCAAATGTTGGAATTCTCACATTTGGCGCAGGCCTACGACATTATGAAACGCGGCCTAGGTATGAAGGACAAGGAGGTCGGAGATGTTTTCGCAAAATGGAACAAAGGTGTCCTCGACTCCTTCCTCATCGAAATTACTCGCGACATCATGTATAAGACCGACGACAAAGACGGAGTTCCGATTGTTGAGAAGATCCTCGACTCCGCTGGACAGAAGGGTACTGGAAAATGGACCGCCATCAACGCCTTGGATCTCGGCATGCCAGTCACTCTGATCGGAGAGGCTGTCTTTGCTCGATGCCTGAGTTCACTCAAGGCTGAGCGTGGACGTGGTGCGAACGTCCTCCAAGGACCCACTCCAAGCTTCTCTGGCGACAAAGAGAAGTTTCTAGAAAACCTAGAACAAGCTCTCTATGCCTCGAAGATCATCTCGTATGCTCAAGGTTTCATGCTGATTCAAAACGTAAGATATATTGCATCATATGCAAAGACAACAATTGGCTGACAATTGGAACAGGCCGCAAAGGAATACAAGTGGAAGCTTAACAAGCCCGAGATTGCACTGATGTGGCGTGGCGGTTGCATTATCCGCTCCGTCTTCCTTAAGGATATCACCAAGGCGTAAGCAAGGCCAGATGGCTCCCTCGGACAGTAGTACTAACGTTGACACTATTGCAGTTATCGCAGCAATCCCGACTTAGAGAACCTTCTGTTTGATGATTTCTTTAATAAGGCTATCCACAAGGTAATAACTTATAAGTCTTCACTCTGAGACACTAGTGGAACTAAATGATTCGGTAGGCGCAACCTGGCTGGAGAGACGTCGTTTCTAAGGGCGCTCTTTGGGGCATTCCCACACCAGCTTTCAGTACCGCCCTGAGCTTCTACGATGGTTACCGCTCCAAGGACTTGCCAGCAAATCTATTGCAGGCGCAAAGAGATTACTTCGGTGCTCACACTTTCAGGTAAGCATGGTAGAAGAGATTCAGAAGCTTCAGTGCTAACCAAAAACAGAGTCAAGCCTGAATTCGCAAACGCGGATTATCCAGAAGGCAAGAACATCCACGTGAACTGGACCGGGAGAGGAGGAAATGTCTCGGCTTCCACTTACACGGCATAAGGAAGGTATTAGTATCGCGCCAGTGGGGTGCAGAATAGGCGGCAGCACGCATCAACTCACGGTAGCTAGGGTATGCCGAAGATTTGTAGTTCCCCATTAAAATAAGCATACATGAGTCAAGCAAATTGCAGTAATGACAGAATGCTTTAACATCTCTAGGGGACTGAAGAAACATGAGTGACATGAACAAATTGAATTCGGCTCGCCCAAAAATCCTCTTCATTTTTGCGGCTCGAGTATCGACGGGCATTGGAAAGCGCAAGAATGGAACTAGGGAGGGGTGTATAATTTGCTAAATCAGGTAAAGATCTGTTTGAGATGGCGTTGCAATTTCTGTGGGCCGCAGTAAAGAGGCTGAAATCAGTTGGGTTGGCGCTTCGCATCCTGGCCTTGTCCGAAGCGATCCCGCAACCACCACCGAAACTTGAGCTCAAGTGACAACGTGTGAGCTCTGGGCTCTTAGTTCACCTCTCCCCTCTCCGCCTTCTGTTTCCTGTTCATTTTGCGCCTCTCTTCTTCCTTTTCTTGTCGCTCCTTTGCCCTAATTTCTTTGCTTGCATGTGTCCTCAGCGAACGGCCTGAGGGAATACTGGCGAGCATTGGTGAGCACAGGTGCAGAACAAGGTCGAACAGGTCTGCACAGGACAGGCTAAAGTAGAGCGAAACATGGCTGACAGCAAGCGCAATTCCACTGCTGGAAAGATTGCGACGCCAAAGGTTGTCCCAAACAAGGATGTGATTGACTCGGATTCCATCTTGTACAAGGCAGTTGGTGCGCGGTAGGTTGACGCTATACGACCCGCGTGAAAAGGTGTCGGGTTAATATGATATGATTATAGGGTGAAAGTGTCCTGCGCACCTCACAATAATGTCCTTGAAGGAATCCTCTTTACAACTTGTAACATTACGAACGCCATAGCTATCAACACGGCAACTCCTCCACCGAATCCTTCATCTGCCCTCGCAAACCAGCCGGGGGATTATCACATTATCCCCTTTGCCCATATCCTCAACATTGAGCTTTTGAGCGCCGGCGAGAGGGTTCCAGACTCAGGGCCTGGATTTGATGGCGCTCTCCCTAGCATCTCCAAAGTTGACCTGGAGGCTGTGAAGGCAAGAGAGGAAGCCACAATCCGTAAAATAAAGGAAAAAGACGCCATGAAGGGCCGTGGTGTATCAAAGGAAGCGCAAGAGATTTTCGACGCGCTGGCACGAACGTATGTTCGGTATATGTGGTCTTCATACAATGATTACGCTAACGTTCTTTCTATCTAACAGACTGCCTACTCGTTGGCACGATACCTCGATTATCGTGAACGACGCCGTCATTATCTCTAAACCGTACACGCTTGAAGACTGCCGAGCGCCCGTAGACAATCAGAAGAGCCTACCCCACGTAAGGAAGATTCTTGAGAATTTTTTTGCACGCAAGAAGAACCCACAAGGCGCCAATAGACCTGTTGTCGCAACCCCCATAGCGCCGCGGAAGGGTGGATGAGAGGGGAAGGGTGTGGAGGACAGGAAAGACATATCAAGCGGCTACGAGTAATAGAGAGCCGAGGCAAGGTCTAAGAGTGAAATTCTCCGGAGGCATTTTTTAGCGCATACTGGTTCGTCCAGTGTGGTCTTGGCTGTACTTAAACTTATCGTGCAGACTCCAGCGGCCATGGAAGGTCCGAGACTGATTTTCCAGAACTTTAATACCACTGGATGTCTCACGATTAGAGCCATTGATCCTGAACTTTGAGCCGCCAGTATGTTGAGGTTTACAGATATACGTGAAGTTTCTCCCCTCCTACAAGCTCTTTTCTTCTTTCTTTTTCTCCTTTTCTTCCTCTTGTTCTCCTTTTTCCTTTCTTCCTTCTTGTTCTTTTTCTTCTAATTTTCCTTCCCCTTCTCCCGCTATCTTATTCGTTTTCTTATCCACATCCTGCATTTTATAATACATCATAGCGCCCTCAATTACCATCAAGAATAAGTTCTTCGGCGGCTACTGCGCCCGCTCAAGATCATGCTTGGACATTGGACGTCCATATTCGCACTCGCACGTCTGACCCAACTAACGCCCAAAAGGCTTACAGGCCGTGTAGCCGGACGCGTGCCAGACGATACAGGCATGCTTAGCATCGGCGACGCCCTTTCCGACAATGATGTTGCCTTTGTAAGGTAGGTTGGGCATTAATTGTTGTGGTTAACGAGAAGGGGGAGCAGGGTAGATCTCCCCTTATGTGTAGTGCACTACGGTTGGTTGCGTTGGTGGTGGTTGGATGGTCAAAATGGGACCTTGGCGGCGGTATGAAGAGGGTTGGGGAAGCATATTCAGAGGGGTACGCTGGATTCTGGGGGTACGCGATGGGAAGGGCGTTGGAAAGACTGGCGAGCGGGAGTGCACTAAGGGCGGTGGTAAGAATGTGCATTTTGCAAATATTCTTTGCCTTTCGGTCTGACTTAAATACCCCGGGGCGTATAAACTGTGGAGGTCAAACGCGTCAGATTCTCTGGTTTTCCTGAAGCCTTTATGAAGGCTGGGTTTAATGGGTAAGTGCATACAGATTTCGATGTTTTTTGAAGGCGTACTAGAGTAGTTGCTAGAATATTCGGCGATCTATTATTACTAGTGGTCCTGATAGTTGCTGAAGGTATTTTAATACCATCGTCAAGACGAGGAAGATAATACCAGGGGCTACCAATACGAACCTTCAAGGGATATAGTATGCGCTAAATTTTCCCTATTTAACTCTAATTCCGCTAGGATATGTTAAAGTTATCGCGCCGATCCAAATTTGAGTTCTACGTAAGAGATTAAGAGCTACCGAACTAGTGACACAGACCGAATTTTAGCGCACTTTCACAGCCTCTACAGTGCCAAGATTAGTATTATTCTTTCAGTACTGTAGTTGCGATATTCCTATTTTGGTAATCGTGTCAGATTACCAGTGCGGCTTTTGGTCCTGGAACCTGGTGAGGATGTGTTGGTACTAGACGATGGTAGATGTCTAGGTTAAGAGTCTGAGCTATGTGTAACATAAGCACGCAAAGGTTTGAAGGGAGTGCCGATATCTAGAGAATTAGGACGAGTGTAGTGTCTGGTGGGTCAGAGGAGCGGGTTACATGCATGACTGTGGTGTACCAGAGAGAGTCGTGTATGTGATAATTACTGCTCTATCTGTTTTATTGGCCTTAAGCGGATTGTACACCTGACTATTATTTAGCAATATACATTGTATATGGATTTGGGCAAGAACCTTTGAAGCCAAATCATAGGACCGATACTGTGGTTCGCTTAGAAGCTGCAGTTACAAAGGTTAATGTTCGCAGGATCAAGGACAAAGGAGACAGTTACGTGTCACACACGAGAACCTCATACATGAATGGGCCTTGCCAAAAGAATAATATTCGGCTTTATATTGAGGCGTACCTGTGAAAATAGGTATAGTGAATCGCCATTGAGTTCAAACTCAGGGTAAGCAAAAGTAAACCAGATCAGTCCGTCTATGCTCTATAAGTGACCGAGGGTATTCCATTCCGTGTGCAAATCCCGGGAACCATTCTATAACGTTTGCAAATTCTCGTAAACGTGGGTCTCGTTTCAAGTAAACCGTTTTGGAAAAGCATTGTCGATGAGTGCTGTTGAAATCGCTATTTCGCGAAGACGAACTCTTTTCCGTCCATACAGCTCCATAACTCCTCCACGACTTCTTTCTGGCCACTTGGGGCACCTCTAACTGCCAGGTACAATCGTCCTTCGAGGCTTGGGTCCCAGTCACCAGGGTTGGCCGATGCAACAAGGCCACCTGCCTCTTCCAGGATGGTCCAGCCGGCGCAGACGTCCCATATCCAGCAGCCACCCTCCCAGAATAAGTCCATCTGCCCGGCAGCGACATAGCAGAAATCTAGGGCCGCAGAGCCAGACGAGCGGATAGAGTGACACATAGCACCACCAACAGATTTAGCAGACAAGAGCTTCCGTGTCGTGTTGGTTCGAAGGTCCCAATTAGGCCCGCTACGCTCGCTACCCCATTCTACGGCCACGAGGCATCCGTTGAGACCGGTGAGTGGATCTGGATTTTGACGAATGGGGAGCCGATGGACGGTGCCATTTGGTTTTTGAAGATAGGCACCCTGGCCCTTGATGGCGGTGTAGAGCTCCCGGCGGAACGGATTGAACACAACGCCGACAACCGGCCTCTTTCCAACTGTAAGTGCGAGGGAGATTGCGGTGTTAGGGAAACTGTGGATGAAGTTGAGAGTCCCGTCTATCGGATCACAAACGAAAGTTGGTGCATCGCTCAGCTTTTGGCCGACTTTGAAGGATTCCTCTCCGAGAAACTCGAAGTCCGGGTAGGCAGTATTGAGACAAGCCTTCACCATTGCTTCGACAGCCTTATCGGTCGCTGTAACACGGTCACTTGAGTTCTTCTTGGTTTCAGAAGTGTCGACAGATGGGTCTGCGTTTAGCATCATCTCGCCGGCAGCCTGTGCGACCGATATCAGGGTATCTCGAATCTCAACTAGGTTTAGCTCCCCGATAAGGCACTCGACAAGGGCTTTGTCGAGATCCCGGAGGCTTGAGATAGAAGATGCTAGACTTGATGTGGCTGGTGTGCCTGCACTGCTAAAATCTGACATGGCGGGAGTTGTAGCGACCGAGGACATAACCGATAGCGCCATTCTGTATAGTCTTGGGGGATTAAACAAAGTGGTTATTGGCATTTGCTAAGGCTGCTGCCGACAGTAAAAGGTAAGTCTGGGCTGGTGAGCCAAATTTAGGGAAGAAGGACTCTTATGTTGGTGGACCCAAGTGAAACGGACAGGGGTCAGCAGAAGGTGAATGGAGCAGAAATTGTTGAACGACACAGCAGGAAACTGAGAACCAAGATGAATGTTAGAGGCAAAGAAACAACCCTTGAGGGGCTAGGCCCTTTTAAAGGAAATCCACAGCTCCGTTAGTCGACAGTGGTCGCGCAGCGTAGTGAGGTTATGCACAGCGCAACAGGGCGAATCTTGGAACCGGCAGGACTCGCGCATATGGCTACTGGGCTTTTCAGCAGGGCTCCCTTACCTTGATATGTGCTGTGGCAGTTCGTGAACAAAGATGAGCTAGCTGGACGCCGATTCTTTATGCCCGTGAAAGAGTTTAAAAGGCGCAGATTGCTAGCTGGCTTGGAATGTCACCCCCGGAACCTCGGTAATCAACCGCAGTGACTTATCAGGGCCACGAGTCAACGGCCAGGAGCCAGAGCACATGGAAGCTCGATGGAGGAGCCTTAGGCGGAGGAGCAGAAAAGTTCGTGATTCGGCTGCAGTCGACGCGCTGCTCACAAAAAGCTTGTGTAACTCGCTCACCCAAACTCTGCTCCTAAACCTCCTATCCAGGGCTCCAGTTCTGAATGAGCACGTATCCCTACGACACTTGCAGTAGAGATATTGGCTACTCCGATTAATTCCGAGGATAACCAGCTCGGCGTTGATAGCACCTTGAGTCATTCTTGTTGAACTCGGTCCCGCCAGTGAGGAGAGCGGATCGTCGGTGTGGACTGTTGATATCTGCGGTATCCAGTACCAAAAATCCCTCCTGAAGAACGGCGACATCAAAGGGACATCATCCAGGATAGTGGAGAGATTGTCGTATTACGATACGCCTCTAGCATATCACCCTAGGATCACAAGCTGCGACAGATCCCATTTGAGCACGGTATGACTCCCGCGCGATGCCATTGGAATGTGTCCAACATCTTCAGGGCTGTCAGTTACGAGAAACTATTACTGGCCGTTCTTCGCCTACACGTGGCGTAGAAAAACAACTATCGTAAGCTTGGCTCCTCCTAAATGCTCCAACTTCATCGTGGTATAATGGAGTTTGGCAGAAAACGGCGAGTTTCCACGGATGCCAGAAAACAACTATATGCTAAAGGACGTACACGTAACAATCATCTCCAGGCAGACGGCCTTATGCTCATGCCCGTCTATTTTCACGTGTTTCTCAACTGTATTAGCCCAATGAAACCCCACCACATTCAGCAACAAAATTGCGGCGAGGTGATGAGCATTTCGCAACCATCCGGATTCCCGCTGCTCACATTTCATCCGATGAACTCTAGGGACGAAATTAGCCATGGCAAAGCAGAACGGCATGCGAGACAGCTTACCGCCCGAATAACCAGACGCACCCTCTTTCAGATCACACCATTGAACTGCCACCCCCAGACACAATCCCCTCTTTTCAGCATTCTTCCACCGGAACTTCGGAATCAAATATTCGAATTGGCGGTTTCTCAATTTGAAGACCGTACGAAGCCGTTTCCAGAGAATGCTTTTTGGTATCGTCCGGATCACTATTATGAGCTTCGCACAGAAACGTCGCTACTGCGGACTTGCCGGCTCATCTACTACGAGACTAGCGTAATCCCTATGCGGAGTGCCACTCATCATTTTTATTATAATCGCGGGCCAAAAGACCTGCCGGTTGATAATTATCTTCATCATCTTGCGCGTAAAGAACAAGATAATATATACCATCTGCATTTCTTCGCGAGCGTAGCTAGCTGGGACTTTGAGTATCTTCGGAAACTCCTGTATCTCCCTTTCAAGAAAGTTACGTTGTCTTTACGCCACAGCGACTGGCTCGGCTGGAAAAGCGACGCTAAGCTCTGGCTCGGTAATATAAACCACGAGTTGCTTCTTCCTCATTCTTGCCAGGAATTTATCCTGGAGCTCGAGACGCTCCAACAAAAGAAGCATCAACTGGACGAGATTGTCCAGCGTGCTGTAACCTGGGAGTTCCAGGCGGATGATGGAGCAATGTTCATTTGCGAAACTGATCGACTTGTGACATCATCTTGGACAGGACGTTCTGATCTTAATGATATTCATTGGGAGGTTCATGGTCCTGAACCATCCATTAGCTATCATATTGTCAAACTTAGATGGCGACCGGGCAAACTGGTTGTTACGGACAATCCGGAGCAGTTGAGTAGGTCTTGATCAATGCTGATATTTGAAACAGCCTTTGTGTTGATGTTCCTGGCAGGAAACAAATTGCGTGCGAGATTTGGAATCTTTAAGGGATGAGTGTGTCAAGTGGGACACAAGAGGTTCCATGTCGGAGGAGTATGGAGTGTCTTGTACCAACTACATGTAGGAAATGCGACATATAGGGTACCAATAAAACCACGGCACGTCATCCGGAACACATAAAAATTCATAAAGCAGCCGATCCCATTGCGGCACCTTAATCTCAGAAATGTCCTAACTCCATTTATTAATGCAGTTTTTGCGAGTTTCCACGAATTCCCCATGGCGGGCTTGGACGTGATAGGGCCAAGCTTACTCATCTTCTCCACCTACCTGCCATTGAAGACCGGAAGGGGAATACACCTCATCAAAAGCATATCAGTTTACGTGTGAATCCATACGGGGAGCAATCCATACGGACAGAGCCATTAAGGACAAGAAACCTTAAACAACTCATTTCCACCCTAGCACTCGGGTTCTCTAGAATCTATTACTGATTATGTATCTTTGCATGTGAAGCTTATAGATTGCCTCGAAAACTGTATTCGAGCGTTTATCAAATTCATCTAGCAACGCTAGAAATTCCGAGCTTTCTTTTCTACATAAATACGTTCATTGTTGTAAAGTAGGTTTTCAGCTCATATCACATACTTTGGATTACAATCAATTTCTTCGAGAAGCTATCCTTCAAGGAGCTGGAGGTTGGTGGGTATGTACTTAGCTCACTCATTATTCTTCTCTTTTTCCACAGTATCCAGAATTCTCTTCGTAATCCTGTCCCTCTCTCCTAAGTCAACAACCCCATACTGCTCTTTCGCCTGTCGAAAAATGCTCTCTTCCCATACTTCACCCACGTTCACTTTCCCAGTGTCATCCCAGCATTTCTGTACTGTTCCTCCAATATTTTTGAAGAAGCCCTCAAGTCCTCCCGCCCCACCACCTGCATGGTAGCTCTTAAATGGCCCCGCAATGGCCCATCGCGGTCCCATGCTTGTTTCCACGACCCTATCGAGTTCTTCTACGTTCACAACCCCCTCATTTACTAAATGGATACTTTCGCGAAGAAGCGCAAAGGCCAGCCTATTCGCTACAAATCCCGTCATCTCCTTCAGAAGAAGAATGGGGACGCGCCCTCTTGTGCGCCAAAATTCTTGCGTCCGTGTTAAGACATCAGCGGATGTCTGTGGGGATGGTACGAGCTCTAGTAATGGCATCATGTGCGGTGGATTGTACGGATGAACCTTGTATTGCTTGTGAATGGGCGCTTGAAGGTGATATGCTTATGAGCTTACGCACGACTAGCAAGCGTGTCTTATCCTGCATGTCCGCTGTCTGCTGTGAAGCGGGAATGCCTGAGGTGCTGCTCCATAACAATGTATCCTGAGGAGCATGCTTTTCTACTTCCGCCCAAATGCTCTTCTTAAACGGTAGATTCTCTGAGCCACTCTCTTGGATTATAGAGGCATTACGAACAGCATCGGGAAGCGAGTTGCTCAAGGTGACATGGGAGATTGGGGCATCTGGGAAGAACTTAGGCAGAGTAGAGCGAACGTATTCTTCGAGGTCAGGCCTAGTGTCAAGGATTGTCAGCTGAGATGGTGAGGAGAGGTGTGAGAGGTGGAACGCAGCGAAAGAGAGGCCAATCGTGCCTGCGCCGATTAGCGTAATGCGGATGTCGTTTCCTTGGTGGCCCATATTGCAATAAGCGCAGGGGTTGTGGTTTGGAGCTTGATGTTCGGCAAGTTTGCCGAAAGCTTCGATTCCGAACCTCGATTTCGTCGGAGCTTTCCCCGCAGGACGATTACCGAAGAAATGAGCTACGCATTAAAGACCGTTCAAGCCAGATTCCTGATGGCAACGCCTGGGTCAATGGAGCTTGTAGCTGCATCAGCGAAAGAATCAGGCATTCTAAAGCAAAACGTCTTTCTTCTCGACGGCGAGCTTCCTGGATATATCACTATTCAAGATCTAATAAGAATTAGGAAGAGCTATGGAGAATCGGGTCAAGTTCCAGCGTTCAAACTTTCACCTAAAAAAAGAATAAAGATATGTACGGATTCTTGAGTTTCAGTTCGGGAACGACTAGTTAAAGGCTATATGTGCATCAGCAATTCCTAGATTCTGGGGATATAGCTGACGAGAATTGTAAGTTATGATTATTCACCAAAATGTAATAGCACAATGTCTGCCAATGCAACAAATCTCCAACAGAACACAAGAACGCTCTGGCAGTCCTTCCGTTATTCCATAGAAAGCATCGTTCCACTCCCCATTTCCCTTAAAGTCATACTAACAATCTACAGTAACTGGCCTCATCCACGGCTTACACCTTCCCATTCTACTCAACGCCAAAGTGATAATGCTTCCTGCGTTCACAATGCCCTCCATGCTTTCTACAATCGTTGAATACCAACTCTCTGAGCTGCTCCTCGTCCCACCTATCTTAATTCGGCCCGTACGAGACGGAGCCACTGTCTCGAAATATGACCTCCACCACTTGAAGCGTTTCTCCTCCGGCGCAGCGCCGCTCTCAGAAGAGATCATCCAGCTACTACAGCAGAAATTCCCGGGGACAGGCTTGAAGCGAGGCTATGGTATGACAGAATCATGCAGTTGCATCACAGCGCACCCGCCGGATAAATACGATTACAAGTACGCGCACAGCGGGGGCGCCACCGTCGCCAACACCGAGGTCAGGATTATCAAGATGGGACAGGAGTTAGCGTGACCCTAGCTTAACCAATTAAACAGCTGTGTTCGTTGGCAGTAAGGCAGGCGTTCTGCCGTACACTTGAGGTTCGCATAAAGCTTCAAATATACTCCACAAACTTATCCAGCAGCTTGCCAGTCTAAAACAGCTAAATATTTGATAGGGATCGCCAGAATCGATGTAGTGTGGAGGTTTTAGGGTGTCATAGGTGTTTTCATTGCGGACAGGCAGAGGTTAAGTAAGGTGGTGGTTTAGGCGCAGGTGGTGGTTTTTTCTTCATTCAACGAAGTACATAGAGGGGGGACACTGGAGCCCGTATAAGCTATACCTAATTGCCTATTGCTATTGTAGGTCCCAACCTCCGACAAAACCCTCGCTTCGCTTATACATAACAATGCCTGCTTTGCCTACTTTTGTAAGTCGCTCCAGCGATAAGCGTAATCGGATTAATGGCATTGTTTTTTCCTTGCGTTCCGCCTAGAAACTAAGAAAAATAGCGCTTCCCTGTGCAAGGGATATGCACTTTTCTAGCTTGAGAGCCTTGGAGTTTTGTTTCGATGCAACGCGTCCGCGAATGATACACACTGTCGGTTCCATGAGTCGCAAAATTGCCCATCATGAAGAGTCTGCTCTTTTTCATAAACTCCGCTCTCATTGTCCAACTATCTCGAAGCGACGTCGCACCATTTTCGGACCTGGCACGCACCTTCTCCCTACAGGCCCAAGATGACCTTATCTCTCTGCTCAGTGGCAACTTGTCCAGCTACACCGTAGAGTTCGGCCCGCACGGCGCACTTGTTAGGCGGCAATGTGCGAACCCTGGCGATGGTAATCCGCTGCTCATATTTCTGAACGACAGCGAAGACTAACTGCGATCAGCTCCCTGCGCCAACCAACGCGGGTGTTGTCCGGCTGGAGACACTTGTGTCCCCAACGGTTGCTGCCCTGCCGGGCAACAGTCTTGTGGCAGCAGCCACTGCTATGACCCATCGACATCGAAGTGCTGCTTAGAGGGCTTGGGCTGCCCGTTGGACCATGACTGTGTCGAGGGCGGGTGTTGTCCGTCCGGGGAGCAGCCCTGTGGGAGCAGCAAATGTTACAACCCGAGGGCGAACATATGCTGCCAGAGCGGAGGCAACATCTGGAGCTGTCCTACTTCTGGCAAGTGCTGCGGTGACAATTACTGCTACAATCCCAATTCAGAGCTGTGCTGCCAGAATGGGTCATGTCCGAAGGAAGACACCTGTTGCGAGAGGGAGTGCTGCAAATCGATTGCATACTGTGCTGCGGACGGCTACTGCTCCTCATGTCCTGCAGCGACAAAGACGATTACTACGACAAGCGGCTCCACCTATACTTCAATTACCACACGGACAATCACTGAAGTCTCCGAGCCGGAAGAGGCGACTGGTTTCAGCTGCCTCCCCATGACGGTAACGAACAGCGAGGGCGCGACGCTGGAGCTCGACACGGAGTGCGCGCTCTCGTACACCCCGCCCAAGACCACCAGCGAGAGCAGTGTACGAATTACCGCCCGAAATGCACTCATAACGCCCGTGCCGCAGCTACGGGCTAGGCAATTATCATGCACGCCCTTCGAGACGATAACCAGGACACTGACATCGACCCGAACCGTAACGTCCCGCTCCACAGAAACCACAACAGTTTTCACCGAGCAGGCAGACTTTTCGTGCGTACCGATGTCCGTCACAAATGCGTTTGGGGACGAGCTATCTCTAGATGAGAAGTGCCAGCTAGAATTCTCACCGGCTGAACCAACCTCGAGCTCTACAAGCAGCGGGGCTACCAGGGGCGGTGCCCCACAAGTAAGTCAACAGTCAGCAGCTTCAAGGCGGGAAAGCTTTATTGTTTCTGTATGGGGAGTTGTGGTTGTTGCGTTCCTAGGGCTTTTGGCATAGCGGCTATGTTGAAGGGCTGTATTATAATGGTGGTGGTTAATAACAGAAAGAGAAGCATCGAAGTAACGTGGTATAATTTAGTTGTGGCTCGGGCTTCTCCTCTTAGCGGGCCTTTGTCCAGAGGATAAGAAACTAGGATACTCCCAGCAGCGGTTCTGCACATCTCAAGGGGTGAGGTCAACGAAAATGACCACCTCTTCTAGAACTTGTCCCCCTGCAGTACGTTGGATAACTCTGTCGAAATTCATGAAGACTTTCATTTCTTGCTTGTGTATTTTTTCCATGATTTTGGCGCATATCCCTTGCGCAGGGGACACCTCGTCGTCTTACTGCCTAAGGCAGAGTTGTCCGTACGGGAACGTCAAGATTTTCAAATCGCTTTAACGTTCCCGCAGAGATATTCCGTCGACAGGGCTTCCGGAATATCGTCCAAGGCATCCGCAGAAGCCGTCGCTTAACTTCGCAGAACGTTCGTGTCACAGGTACAACAGAAAAGGACCAACCGGCGTAAATTTGTATTGGCTTGGCTAGATTCGTATTAGATTTTGTCCGAAGTTACAGCCATAAGACATAGCATGCTTATTTTGTGACTACATTTACAGTTTTAAACTTTAGTTCCAGTTCTACTCCGGGGGAAGCGCCAGCGCCGGAGAGCTACAGTCGCTTCGGAAAATGATGATAAAATGTCAGAAACCATGATCAATGATAGAAATTTACCGAATCCTCGCCTGTTTGAACCACTTTTCTATACTCGCGCATGACACCACCTATCGCCTTATTATTATCTTATATTTGAAGCCATGGGCAATCCCGCCTGGTCAACTGAACAGAAGTCAATTGTAGAAGCTCTAATTGACCTCGGCTGCAACAATTTCTATATAAAAATCAAGACTCGCGTTCCTTAATGTTACGGGCCTTATATCAGCAGTAGTACAACTACTGAGAAGAGATATGGACGGGTTGGTTGAGACAGCACGAGAGGCGCTGGAACCGATCGAGCCATGGGACGAGGGGTAGCCGAGTTACGTGACTAGTTACGTTACCAGTTCGGAACGTGAGAACGTAGGAACGTAAGAACGCGGCGATATTGTTACGGACCTTATATCGGCAGTAGTACGACTACTGAGAAGAGACATAAACGGGTTGGTTGAGACAGCATAGGAGGCGCTGGAACTGATCGAGCCATGGGACAAGGGGTAGCTAAGTCACGTGGCTAGTCACGTTATAAGTTTGGAACGTGGGAACATGGGAACGTAGGAACGTGGGATATACCAACGTACTAACGTACCAACGTACTTAGTATATTTCTTAGGCGTAGTATTAAATACTTAAAGGACTATAGTCCCTGCCTAGATAGCTTTTTTTTTATAGTAAATTTTAGAATATAATTAGAGTTAATCTATTAAGTAACCTACTTTACTAGTTATACTTATATTATTAACTTCTTATTTACTTATATACCTAGCCTATTAATAAGTTTACCGTAGTTCCTACTATAAGGCTTTATTATAGATATACTAACGTACTAATATACTAATATACTTGGTATATTTTTTAGGCATAGGATTATATATTTAAAGGACTACAGTTTCTACCTAAATAGTTCTTTTCTTTATAGTAAAATTTAAAATATAATTAGTGTTAAGCTCAGACCCCTAAAACTTAGTTAGCTCCTAAACTCGGCCACCTAACCAAAATTAAACCACTGACTTATTAACCTATTTTCTCTATAATAAATTAATTAATATAGACTAAAATAAGTAGAACTTATAAATAACTATTATAAATTCTAAATCTAATATTTATAAGTCTATACAAAAAGCAGTGCTTGTATATAGTGTCCCTTTAGCAATTTTATTAAATTATATTATATAAGATTGATTTTAGCGCTGCTATTATATAGTGCTTAAAACTAACGCACCTTACCTATAGGGAGTATTATTTCTAGCTTAATAGCGATATAGAGAGTCTCTCCTTTTATATCTTGCCCTAGTTATAGCTAAAAAGGTCTATAACTAAGGCTTTTCTTTTTTTAGATTATTAGTATAGTTATTACCCTACTTATTTTTCTAATAGGATCTACCTCCGGAATTTTCTCTTAACTTCTTAAAGTATTTCCGTAAAGGTGTTAGACAAGTATTAGGATAGCCCTAGGAGTCTTTCCTATTACTTAAGGCCCCTAACTTAACCCTTCTAAAGTTCTCTTTAAAAACGGCTTCTTTAAAGGTTAGGTCTGCCCTACGTTACTACTAAAATGCCCGCGCTTTTAGTAACCCCTTAGCTTCCTACTAAAAGAGGTCTAGTTCCTTACTATATCTTTAGCGTTTAGAACTACTTGTTTAAAATCTATATATATAGTAATCCGCAATAGGGCTCCTACACGCTTTATTTTATTATAAATTATTAGCTTAATTCTAGCCCAGATAAACCTAATCTTCTCCTTTTTATAAATGCTACCGTCCTTATTTTTAAAGGGCTTTAGATTTATCTATTAAGTATAAGTTTCTATAAAGTTTATAAACTAGCGGAAGTTATAGCAGTTAAGCTATAGCTTTATATTATTATATTATATAATATACGGATCTTAAGTCTATTTCTTTAGGAAGGGTTATAGCTATAGCTATATAGTAATTTACTCTTTATTAAGCTAATTAAGTGCGATCTAGTTTAGTGATTAGTCTTTAATCTTGCTAATAATCTAGCGTATACGCTCTTTAGTATTATCTTATATTATTAGCATCTTAAAGAAGTTATCTACCTTATAAACCTAATTATCTAGCTGCTAGGCGTTAGGTCTATAGCGAAGTTCTAACCTACTAAAGGCCTTAGCCAGTCGGTCTATATCCTTTTTCTATTTATAGTATAAATAACTCTCTAAGTCTTCTATACCTCCTTAGGTAAATACTAAGTAGCCTCTAAAAAGCCCTTAGCCTTAACTAGGTTATAAAAGAATTTACCTAGCTTAGATTAAACCCTACTAGATATAAATTTGCCCTTAAAGAGTTCTAATATATTTATTAGTAGCTTTCTCCTATATAGCTTTTAAGAGCCTTATAATAGCTTCCTAATATCTATCTTAAAGGGGATTAGTATAGGGCTCTTAACCTTTTAAACTTAGGCCTAGGGAAGCTCCTACTATAAAGGTAGTATTAGCACTAGTGGCTAATACGGGCTTCCTAATAAGGCTTAGGTCTTAAATTAGTAGTTAGTTTAGATTATTTAAAGGGTAGGCCCGCTTAGCTTATAAGTAGTTTATATACCGCTACTATGCTAATTATAGGCCGGTAGTCTTCCGAGAGGGTTTTAGTTAGTTCCCTAGTCGGACGCGTTAGTATATTCCTTTAGCATTTCTAGCTTAGGGGAAGATCTTAGAGTCGCCTTTAGCGCTTAATCTTTTAATTGGCCTAAGTGGGGCTAGAGGGGCTTTAGTTGCTTTTTAGTAGCGTTATAACCGTTATAAAGGGTATCTATATTTTCCTTAGCGGTAACTATAAGTATATAAGAGTTTTCGAGCTCCTAGAGCATCTAGGTATTAAGGCTCGTTTAGCTATCTTACCTAGAGGGTTATATTATTGCAATCTCTTGCTATTAAAGGGACCTTTCTGCCTTAGCGCGACGGCTTTCTATAAGGTACCCGTAGAGTTTCCGTTTAGGTTATTATAAGATTTTTAAGGGAAGATAATAGTTATAAATAAAAGATATAAACAAATAATCTAGTCCTTAAAGCCAACTACCCTTCTAAAAAGGAGTAGGAAGGATTTAAATATAAGGGGGTTTTATAGATAGGGGGCTATAAAGCACGATTGTAGGAATAGAATAGATTGGTAAGAGAGATAAATCCTTAAGGAGGTAAGGCCTCTGGGATCATAGAGACTATATACTACGGGCACGTGCCTCCGGCACGTAACTGGCGACCATCCAAGGGGTGTCCGGGGGTTGTCCTGAGAGCAACCCGAGGTGTCCGCAATAATATCCCTTACAAATATCCCTTACAATCTGCCTTATAGACTAGTAGCTTAATATCTCTATATACTGGTTCTAGCATTATAATATATTATATAGGGTAGATCTTTATCTTTTCTAGTAAGTTAAGTCTGTATATAACTTCTAAAATCTTTACTATAATTTTAAATGGTCCTAGTCTAACGTAGTCCAACTTCTTGCTTAGTCGTCGACTCTTGAAATTTTTATATAGTAGCCATACTTTATCTCCCTTCTTAAGATCTGGTCCCTTAAATCTCTTAGCATTATAGTACCTTTTTATTCTTTATTACGATCCTGGCAAATACCCCGAGTTATACTACCGCTAGATATTATGCTACAAGTCGTTATAGTCCGGGTTATAGTATTACAAACCGTAGTAATCCGCATTGTAGCATCACAAATTATTATACTAAAAGACGACAAGGATAGCGCTGTGCATTAAGCACCAAAGAATAAACAGCCCCCAGAAACCAGAATAAGCCCCCTTCTTAGAGATTTGAACCTCTGAGATCGTACTCAATATGGGCTTAAAGACCACCACCAGTGGCTCAGGTGGCAAGCGTGAGATGTCCTTAAGAAAAGGAACAAACCCTGGGTCATCCGCTCGTATTTGGCCCCCATTGGCGGTCCTCAGGCTGTGAATGAGGTCTTCTACTTTGCGACCGGACTCAGAGCCCAATTTGGCAATTCCAGAATAGGCCAAGCACTGCGCGCGATACAGTGAGGAAGAACCCAACACAGCAGTAAGAGTATGACTCCCTAGAACGACCTTGAGGGTTTTTCTGCTTCTCGTTGGATCCTTTCGTTACATTAACGTCCAACACTTACATCTCTAACTCCACATGGTCACACCAAGTCCGACTTTCATCAACGTCACTAATTGACCTCTCGCTGCCGCTGCTGGTCCATTCGCTGCAGTTACTGATCGACTTATCGCTTCCAATAACCGACTTATCACTTCCAATGACTGACTTATTACTGCTGCCAACCAACGTCTCTGTGCAACTATAGTATGCCTTCTTATCAGCTGGCGCTTCAACGACCGTCTCCTTATTATCACTAGTAGTTTGGCGATCGACGGTGACGCTGTCGGGGCAAAAGTGTATAGGGATCTCCCCGACGCCGCTTAAGGAACTACAAACATTAGCAATCTGTTTCAAGCTCGATCGGGGCGACATACGATCTTTCTATAAAGACGGAAAAGAATAATACTTGGGAGAGCACGGATTTCTAAAGCAAAAGAACGTTGATTTGGATGTCTGTGAGCACCGGACGAGCGGCACTTTTATAGCTACGTCCTCCCCTATTGACAAAGATAGGCTGCTGAAGGAAGAGACGGCTATGCCATCTGCACGAGGTAGACCGTATGAAGAGCTAAACAGCTATTAAAACCATTAGCGTATCACCCGCCGTTTTGCCACCTGGGGTGGAATTCGACGTGCAGCATTTAGTGGCTATGATAACTCCTCAGCACAAGCATTGCCTGCGCTTTGGCATTGACGGAATTAATCATTGGCTGAGATGCTGCTAATTGATTGGATCACGTTCCTCGTTAGGCACGGAATGCTCCTCCAAGGATACTCTCACTGCGGACGTTAACTGTTTGTTCTTCCGCGCATGAGACTCCCAGCCCCATTTCAAAATCCGTGTGTCAGCGGGCGGGATTTACGCGGGTCAATCCAGCGGCAGAACATGGTGTCATATGCGGGGGGAGATAGAGGTGTAGCATCGGTACGAGAAAGATCGGGCGGAGCGGTTTCAAGGTCTGAGTTTCCTAGGACGTTGTGTGCTCGGACTCGAGGTATATGGCCGCATTTTCAATGTCCGTTGCCATGTTCGGTGGCGATATTTCCAGCAGTCAGACCTACGCAAAGAGGCCGATAACTTGTTTATATCAATTGCGGATTCGGAGACAATGGTGAGACTTATGCACTCAGGGCGTCTTGGGCATGTATTTTTGTATTGTAGTGTTTCGAAGTTTACGCTGTGATTCATAGATGTTAACAAGCGAGTAGCGCACGTGTTGTCCTGCATCAGGGGAAACTAGAATAAAATAATTCTCAAATAAACTTTCGAGCTCTGCAGATCGCCAAGCAAATACTATTAAAGACTGCAGAAAAGACGGATGTAATCGTTCCACTTGACCTTCACATTCTGAGCCTGTAAGGCCTTTTAGGAAGCGGTAATCTTCTTAAGATCGTAAGGTGGTGCCAACACCCCAAGCAACATACTCCACTGCAATCCAAGGCCATACTTCCGCACACATTTCCCATTTACGATAACATGACTGAGTACTTCGTAAATCAACCCCTTCTTTGCCAGTAGCGCCTTCATGTATTGATCGGCCTGTTCTTCCTTCACAACGAGATTAATAACGTGCTTGTCCCTCATGATGACCGTGGAGATCCACATTGCGGTGACGCGTCCAAATATTCCTGCTACCAGAACTAGGATCATAGTGATGGTAGCGGCTAGGATGGTTACGAGTGCCGAGCTGGCGAAGAGTGCGGTTGAGAAAACGAAGACGCCGACGGCGATGAGTTTGGAGATCAGACGGAAGGCTGTGTTGCGTTTGTGAACACCCCGGATGCTGAATATCACGTAGACTGTGTTAGAGGAGGTGAGGGGTGTCTCCTCGATGGCGGTCTGGTTACGCTTTGCCTTGTAGCCTTTTGTCTTGTAGACCTTCATGAGTTCTTTAAGAATATTTTTCTCGAGTGGGAAGACACCGTGAGGCAATTCAATGGTCTTGACAGTCGCCTGCTCATCGTTTGTTAGGGAGATTGGTTGCTCTTCCTTGGTCGCAACGGTTATCAGCTCGTCTTTGCGAGATTCTAGAGTCTGAGCTGACATCGCATCGGCTTGTGTAGTAACAACCGAGGGCAGCTTCTCGGGGGGTTGGAGTCCAGAGATTCGAATAGTCCACGATTTGCTGAATGGTGCACCCGAGACATTTTCGAGCAGGCCAGACATTACGGTAATACCATACCACAGATACATCCAATTTTTGCCCTTGGACATTAGTAAAAAAATTTGTGGTTGGCGAAGACGGACTTACAGTGCACCACCAGACGACTATTGCGCCTGATTGTAGAAGCCAGCACGCTGCGAGTATACAAGATAGACAGCCACAGAGTAGAATGATCCCCACGATGATCTCCAAGTTGGGATTGTGCTTAGAATGGTGCTTCGTCGTGGCCTTCATGTGCACGGTATCCGCAAACTCTTTCGCTTTCTTTTGGGTTTTCGGTCCCTCACTTGTCACATCGATAACTGTAACACTCCTCGATGATCCTTGTGAGCTTTCAGCCGCTGTAGCGCCACCCACGCTCCTGTCCAGGAGTCCTTCGGGATTTGTGTAATCATTGATGCGGCGAGGGATAATGTTCCCGCCCAGAGAGAGGGCGACGGACAATATTCCGGCCAACGGCATCAACTTATACAAGACCCATAACTCTTCAGCAGGAGCTCCAATCAGAGCTCCTGCCGCTGGAAGAAGAGTGAGTATGGTTGTGGAGCCATTCGAGCTTGTTTGGTAGGCCGCGCCCACGTCGGCAAGGGCTAAGGATAGGTTTCCGGTGCAAAGGGCGAAGTCACGGGAGGAACGAATCTCTTTCGCTCTCCGAATCCAGGACCCGAACTGGAGGGAGCGGTCGGAGAAATACTTCGAGTCGGCGATGATAGTGGAGTCGTTTGACGGCGTGGCTTGGAAGTCGAGATATGACGACTCAGGAGGCTCCAAGAATGGGTAGCCCGGCTCCGGTACTGGGACCCCAAACGCTTTGGGTAAGAAAATCAGTGCTCCGCAGATACTGGTGTGTAGGTTTTCGAGAACGTTATGGCAGCGTGCGGCTGCGTCTGTAGTCACACTGCCAAGCGACGAAGACAAGAAGGTCACCCGGCGAGGTCGAGCAGAAGAGGCAGTACTGTTCTTAGAGGGCTGCATTTTGACTTGCAGAGATAAGGCTTGGAAAATTCATCTACAGAGGGAAAGGTTCAGGCGCTTATAGCCATTTCCAAGGTTGAGCCGCATGTCTCCGGCAGTGTGCTGACCACACCATCCGTTGGTCGCCGCCGGATTCGGTCGGGAATGGGAGCTCATGTTATGCAGTCTTTCTCGGATTCGAGGCTGAAGATGAGGGAAGGGCATGTTATGGCGATGTTGCATGTTGTGGCGGCGGGACAAGCAGCGCGATTTCCCAGATTGGCCTAGCGTAATTTCCGTCAGCCCGGCAGAGCGACGCCTGTTGCACTTTCGTTCCCACAAGAGCCAATTGATAACTACGCCCACTCTCTGGTGAAGAACACCACGGCTTTCCTCTCGCTCAACCATGTTCCGCCGTAACACCGTTTGGGGCCCATCGCATGGCCGGCTGCACGACCTCGCCGAGGTGGCACTGTTCAGCTGAGACGCCGAGTCCGATAATAGATAGCATTAGCTCCGACTCTCTACCATTGGATCCGTTGAACCTAGCTTGAGGCTCTTCTCTAAATGAGCCTAGCTATCTGCGCAAAAATGAGCCTCGACATGGCCGTCTTGTAGCATGACCTAGGTTGGGTACGGCATTCATTTTCCTACTAGACTCGCCGTTGTTCATGCTAGACAAAGAGCAAAGCAAGTGATTATACGCACACGCGGAATATATGAACTCGACAAGACGACACAATAAATTTGCTGGCTCTAGGAATCTTGCAGATTATAAATCGACGCGCGACAAGGCTCCCTAAATAGCTTCAGCCAGCCTTATAGCCGCCACTAACTGATTAAATTTTCACTATCGCAAAAAGGAGGGGTACGTAAATATCTTCTCCTGCACGCTCCTCCGATACTATCAATAAATTGGCTAGAATTCTCACGACGATTTATTCGGCAAGTCTAAGCTGGCAAAAGCTAGGTAACCATAGGGGAAGCCAAGCTTCTCTCTTCTTTTTGCTTCATCCGGCGAATACTCGTCTGGACGGGACCAGGATACATACAGGGCAAAGATACAGACAATTCAAAAGAGGTGAAGCATCATACGCTTCTAGAATGTTGACTAGGATAATCACAAAGCCCAGCTGGCACTCTATGTTAACAACATGTCGACCGTTGAGGTCACTCTCAGGTACCACCTTATGACTCACCACCTTGTTCTCGTATGTCTTACTACTGTCTCGGTCAACGACTCAGTCAACAACACGGTCTACGACTCAGTCTACGATACGGTCAGCGAAGTAGTCTACTACCTATTTTCCTTATGTATTTATAGAGGCTCTAGAGCCACATTCAATAGACAGAGTTCTTCTAAGTAACTTGTCCGTTCGACACAACAACAGTCTCTCGTAGCATAAGGGGGTGCCACGAACGCGGAGGACCAGTTCTGGCGCCATAAATACATCAAAAACCCTACCTCCAGCTCGGCATTTGTGCTTCGAATCGTCCCAGATAATCAGTCAGGCCACAGTAAAGCGCCATCCCTCCCAGCAGCTTGATCTGTCTGTCGTTCTATCCTTTAATTCTCCTACTCAGCCAAGAGCAATTGGATATAAGATCAAACACTATCCGACCCTAATATCTCCCAATACATATCCTAAAGTCCTCCTCTTTCTTTAGTCCGTAATGGGGGCAGCTCCACCCAAACCCACCGACACACTCACCGCGCTAGACACTGGTAAACTCTGAGCTGGCGAAACTTACTTGTCCTGCGGGTTGAAGTCAACCAATCTCCCACTGCTCCACCTAGCTTGTTGTGCTGTTATATCCTTCACCATAGCCTACGTCCTTGATGGCTATCTCGCGGTCCCAACGGAATCGCCCCGACATGTCGACGGCGGAAAGTTCAAACTCAAAGTTTCCGACGTCACGACACTCGTTTCCACCGGATTGACGATCGTAAGACTCCTCGTCGGAGCATGGGCGGGAACGATAATGTGGAATTGCGCGTTCATATTACTGGAGAAGCGCCCGGGAGGACTGACCCTTCCACAACTGAACCGCATAATGACATTCAATGTCCCACCGATTCCAAGGTCTTCTACCAAAGGACTTGTTTTGCTTCTCCTCTTCCTGGTCATACCTCAACAGCTCATCGCTCCTCTTATCACCGGTGCCGTCAACTGGAGCCCTTCGTTCGAATTCAGCCAGACGCTGTGGTCGACGCAAGCTGGAAACCCTAAAGCCAATCCTACCAGTTGGTTTTGGTACTATTACCAGTCTGTGGATAGGCGTGCCAGCATCCGGCGCGCAGCGGCAATGACGACCATGGCTTGGGATGGTTCGGCCACTGATCGCGTACATTCTCGTCACGTCATGAACGACGTCCCGGGTGTTTCCATACCCATAAATTCGACACTTTATAATGCCGTCGTTCCATGCATTCGGATCCACTCCATTACCTTTCCCACATCACCTCCTCCAGAAAGGGTTCTCAAAATCGCCAAAGACTCCGTGTCTGATAAAGAGAAGTCTGGGACGTTACTATCTCGAGTCGATGAGGCACCTCTCAGGTACGGTGTCAATGGCAATGCAGTCCTGTTTGACCCCGATGACAGGCCTGGGTTCTATGATGAACTACCGCCCAAGGACGATTTAAAATTTGTAATGGAACGTCCGGCCGACTACAAGAAGAGCGGGATCATGTACGCAGTAATACTCGCCGGAATACCGGGCGCCGACGGCAGTCCATGGGTGGGCTGCGATGAATTCAAAGTCAGCATATTTGGCAAGACACCCAACAACATATTCAGAACCACGGATGGGGGGAACTACCAATGGTGTCACACGTACGCCATCGTCAACTTGACTGCCGGGGTAGCGCAGAGCCCAACGAGTACCCACGTCTCCGATCGTGTCGTGGAAGCCGATCTCCCGGGCGCCGAGCTGGACTTGAAGGGTGGCCCCTGGGTCAAGGAAGCGATGTACCTTATGCCCGATGTCATGAGCAACGTTGCAATGATGAACTCGACCACACTGTATACTTGGGACGACATAGAAGGATACCTCGATAAGCTGATCCGGTATTCGTACCAAGGGGCCTGGGACATGCTCTATCGATCGTACGAACCCGATACCAGGACGCTAGACGTCCGTTATTATGAGTCCAGGGTTCTTGCCTCGGTGTCGAAGGCTAGGGCGTTCGCTTGGCTGGCACTCAGCGTGCTGTTGACGCTTTCGGCGGTGGTTTTAGTCATGGGAAAGAAGGCGTTGTGTGAGAGGAGAGTTGTGTTTGATGGGCCTGTTGCTGCTCTGGTTACTGATGCGAGGGAAGTGTTGGAGAAAGGAGGTGAGGGATTGGCGAATTTAGCGTATGTGACGAAGGAGAAGGAGGTCGGGGAGGTGCAGTTGAGAAGGAATGCGGGTAGCGGATTTTATCTTGTGCCTTCCGATGTGGAATCAGTTTAAGCGAATGCTTGGTAGTGGTATTAAGAGTTTAGGTTAGACACTTAGTGCTTACTCTATCGCGGCTTTGGAATATAAATTCGGACTGTTACACCAAATTTCTTCAACTAGGCATCCATCGCCTAATATCGAGAAAATTAGTTGCTACCCTTCAGATTTTCAGAGACATAAAACGCAGAACCTTCCCCTTCATAACACCTTTCCTTAAATTTCCAAAAAACTATATTTCATTTCCTCTGCATCGAGATTTTAGATTTTTCATCCATGTTTTATTTCTATTATCACACCATTCGATCACCAATCCCTTATGTGGCCTTAGTACTTAAACGTGACCTCGTCTCTATATATACTTCTCGAACTCCCTTATAACCGCCCTAAAGCGGGTAAACCCGGCATTAGGGTGCAGATATACGACGATTATTACAGCATTCTGTGTTCCGCATGTCGCTACTACTAGGCCGACCCGCTCTAGCCAGACCCTTGAGAAGGTCTACTTTTTGAAGTGGAGAAAGTAGATATAACTGGGTTGGGTAGAACGAACAACTGTCTTGGGCATGGCGTTGCGGCGCTACTAGCCACAGTCCCTCCTTATTAAGGTAAGGTGTGATTTAACTTAACGTGTTTCACCACTCACCGGCCCACCCCACTTAGTGGCCCGCCCCATCCCTTATTAAAAATCATAAAAATCATAGTATAATATCTTAACAACTACTTAATAATAACTTCCAAAAATTTATATTTAAGCTTATATATATATATATTACTTCTTCTCTTTTAATTTTAAAGAATATTAAATTAATTTGCTTACGTCAGGAAAAAATTTACCAGCATCTGATTTTACTTTTCTGCCATTTTAGCATTTTCTAGCATTTCTAGCATTTTCTAGCATTTAGCAGCTAAATGCGGCATTTATTACTAAGTACTAGCATTTAGCGCCAAATGCCGCATTTATAATTAAGTATTAGCATTTAGCTACTAAAATGCTAGAAAATGCTAAAAATGGCAGAAAAGTAAAATTAGATGCTAGTAATTTTTTCCTAAAGTTCTATATAAAGTTTAAAGTTCTGCCACGAAGTTCCGCAGCGAAGCCTTTGCGCGAAGCTCTACACGAAGCTCTGGCACAAATGTTCTATATAAAAGCTCTCTACACGAAGTTCTGCACGAAGCTCTGCACGAAGCTTTACACGAAGCCTCTGCACGAAAGCTCTACCACAAAAGCTCTGCACGAAGTTCTACACGAGGCTCTGCACGAAGCTCTACACGAAGCTCTGCACGAAGTTCAACACGAAGCTCTGCACGCAAGCTCTACACGAAGCTTCTTGCACGAAGTTCTACACGAAGCTCTGCACGAAGCTCTACACGAAGCTCTGCACGAAGTTCTACACGAAGCTCTGCACGAAAGCTCTACAACGAAGCTCTGCACGAAGTTCTACACGAAGCTCTGCACGAAGCTCTACACGAAGCTCTGCACGAAGTTCTACACGAAAGCTCTGCACGAAGCTCTGCACGAAGCTCTGCACGAAGCTCTGCACGAAGCTCTACACGAAGCTCTGCACGAAGCTCTGCACGAAGCTCTGCACGAAGCTCTGCACGAAGCTCTTATACAAAGCTCCTGGCACGAGGCTCTACACAAGGCTCTACATAAAGCTCTGCGTACAGAGGCTCTGCACAAGGCTCTGCGCGAAGCTCTGCGTACGGAGGCTCTACACGAAGCTCCGCATCGGGCCCCCGCTATATTCCCGATAGCCTCTACACGTGCCTCTGCCAAAGTATACCCCCTATATACACCTAGGTAGCCACCTCATTTTTTACCCTTCCTTACATCCTCCCCTACCTAGGGAAGACACCAGAACGACAGCCAGCAGACGGACCGTCGCCCGAGCTAGACCGACCGTCAGAGCCACGACAACCGTCGTCAGAGCTAGACGACCGTCCGCCGGAGCCAGATGACCGTCGCCAGAGCTTGGACGATCGTCGTCAGAGCCAGATGACCGTCGTCAGAGCCAGACGACCGTCGTCAGAGCTGGACGACCGTCGCCGGAGGCCAGATGACCGTCGCCAGAGCTAGACGACCGTCAGAGCCAGACGACCGTCGTCAGAGCTAGACGACCGTCGCCGGAGCCAGATGAGACCGTCCGCCAGAGCCACATAACTAACCGTTTAAAACGACCAGCCAGCGAACACAATAAACGATTCGATCGATCGATCGAATCAAGGTAACATAGACAGGTAGGCACAGACAGGTAGGCACAGATAGGTAGGCCATAAGACGGGTAGGTTATAGACAGACAGACAGACAGACAGGTAGGCAGGCAGGGCAGGCAGGCAGGCAGGCAGGCAAGTAGGCCAGGTAGGCAGGCGGGTAGGCAGGTAAGGCCAGGTAAGATAGGTAGGCAGGCAGGCAGGTAGGTAGGGCAGGCAGGTAGGCAGGTAGGCAAGGTAGGTCGGGTAGGTAAGGCAGGTAGAAGAGAACCGTCGCTATATATTAAATTATCTAAAATAATATAATTTTGCACCAACTATATAAACCAAGCAAATACTATTAAGTGCGTAGGAAGAGCAAGATATATAAAATGCGCGAGGAGGGCATTATATACAGAATGCACGAGGAGGGCATTATATATTAATTGCGCATTAAGTGCAAAATGCGCAATTAGCTGTACTGCATTGTTAAATACGGCAGTATACTGCACCATATTGTTAAATATGGCAGTTAGCTGCACCGCATTGTTAAATACGGCAGTTAGCTGCACCGCATTATTAAATACGGCAGTTAGCTGCACCGCGTTATTAAATACAGCAGTATACGGCAGAATGCTGCATCGCATTATTAAATACGGCAGTATACCGCACCTTAGTCGATACTATACGCTACACATTATAGTGCGCGGAATGCGCATTTGGCCGCCAAATGCTGCCAAATGCTGCAAAAATGCTGGTAAATTTTTTCCTGACGTAGTAATTATAGAGATATAAAAATTAGAGTAGAATTTAGTCTTAAACTATATATCTCTATAACTACTTAATAGATTTATTTAAAATTAAGGGAAAAGAGGTAGAGTATATATATAAGCTTAAATATAAAAATTTAGAAGTTATTATTAAATAGTTATAGAGATATTATACCGCGATTTTTATAATTTTTAGTAAGAAAATAGAGTGGGTGTTACGGCACTAGTGGAAACTAGTAGATTATGGCTAATAGATATTAGTGGATTATAGTAGACAGTTGCAGACAGTTATAAACAGTTATTGTTACGTAACTAGAGGACCATATATAACATTAAGCGGCGCTACCCTCCGTTTCCTTTTCTTTCTCTAGCTTTAGATCTTTATTTATAGACTACCAATTATATAGGCTTACGCGTCCCTTTTGCTATACTCGTGCCTTAATTAACTAAGTCGCTAACATTATCTAAAGCTCGTCTACTCTTCTTTCTAAAAAGGAACTTAAAAAATATCTATAGATTATAAATAAGAATAGAACACAGAAATAAACCTAAAGACTATTACTAAAACTTAAAGAATAAAATAGAACTAGAAGAATAGAAAAGAATAACAATACCTATAGAATATATATAGACTAGGACCCCTATAGAATTCTACTAAAAGTTACCTTAATAACTATATTATTATACTAAGAACCATAGCGGCCGGCAAAGCAGCTATAGGACCCTTAAATACCTCTAATAGTAAAATAGTAACTAACTTAAACTCCTAGGTGGAGCTTATAGTAGCTAATACTAAAATTAAATAACTTTAAGAGCTGCTTAAAGCTAGAGAACCCCTTATACTTAGTAAAGAATTATTAAATACCTAAAGACTTACTATAGTCCTTAAGGCCCTAGCCTAACGTATAGCATTAGTATTATCGCGGTCCGTAAAGGTTATAAACCCCTTATTACTTATAGACGGAACTAACCCTATATTTAATAATTGGAAGCTTTAATTATAGGATAAGCTTAAAGTTAATACAGACTACTTCCCTACTACTTAGGCTAAAATAGCCTACGTCTTTAGCCGTACCGGCAGAAATATATAGACATACCTATGTCCGCAATATATATAGGACTTAGCAGATCCCTTCCTCTCTAAAGAAGATATAATTGTATATCTATTTTCTATCTATAAGGACCCCTTTAAAGTATAAAACACCCGATTTAATTATAAAAGCCTAAATATAAAAACGATAGAGACCTTCTTAGCCTTTTAGACCCGCTTTCTATACCTAGTAGGCTAGGCTTAAATTCCCTAGGAAAATTTAATGCTAGACCTATTTAATAAGCTTACCCTAGACTTGCAGCGAGCTATACTGCTAGTTTTTACTACTATATAGACGCTAAAGGAACTTACGGACTAGTGCTTAGCTATTAATTAAGGCCTTTACTAAATTAAGGCACGCGCTGAATGGTATAAAGCTAGAAACCCTTTAAATCAGACTATAAGTAATATAAGAATAGCCCGCAATGCCCTAGTATAATTAGCAACCCCTATAGTACCACCTATATAACCTACCGCCAATTTAGTAGCTAGCTATACGGCTAGTCCTACTATAGGTCCGACGAATGCTTAGCCTATATATAGTAACCCCCGTATATAGGCCCTTAGTAATTAAGAAGCTTACTTTTCTTACGGTTAAAAAGGTTACTATATAAAGAATTACCTAACGGGCGTAAAAGCGGACAAGGTTCTATTAATATAGGAGGATAGCGCGGAGTTAGAAAAAGAGAAACCCTAAAGGAAGACTCCTCTCTAGAGTTAAAAGGGATTAATATATTAGATATTAATCTAGGTTAGTTAGTTAGTAGAAAAAGCTACACTATCCCTTATACTTTATTCTATAATAGATACTAAGTTTTAACCTTTACTTTAGCTAACTCTAGAGCAAATACCTTTACCTTAATAGACACCTAGTATACTATAAAGCTAGTTAACTTTCTAAATGCACTTATTAAAGAACTGCCTAAACTAATTTCTATTTACGGGTATAATAGGCAGATAGGGCTACCCATTATAACTATCCTATAAATTTACCTCTATATTAATAGACAAAGGTAGTATAATATCCCCTTCCTTATTACGGACCTAGATAGCTATAATATAATCTTAAAGCGAAAATAGCTAGCCTATTTAGGCTTACAGCTTAATATATAGAGTAGACAGCTTATCTGGCCTAAAACCTTACCCTTAACCCCTTCTGTAAGCTTTGCAGTGCGAAGAATTAAATAAACGACTTGATTGTAAATATAGCTCTAAAGTATCTATATATACACGAACAAAGGTAGGTTACAAGTACCCCTTAATCTTATCCTCAATATAGTCGTAATTGACATTTTAGGCTAATTAAGGCGGCTATAACCTTTACGGTCCACAGTAGGTAATATAGCAGTGTCTTTTACGTAGTACTGGTAGTCGGTTACACACCCCCCCAGATTTAACGGTGTAGTTAAAGCTGTAGAAAACAAAAAGGTAGAGATTATACCAAAATAGGAAATTTAGATACAATTTGGGAGTAGTAAAAGGATGGGGTGACCGTGACGGATATTGCGAATATCATAGATATTGCGGATATTGCGAATGGAATCAATTAATCTGATGTCGAATATCTACCAAATTTAATTGCTTTATCTAAGCCTTATGCTTTTAACGGGGTAGGACCTTAGTAAGGCCGTCGGCAGGCATTTTATCTATCAGGACCCATCGGACGTCGATCTTTTTGTCTTAGACTTCCTATCTAAGCCAGTGCTGATACACGTCGATATATTAAAGCTTAGTGTCCAGTTTTAGTATATCCTGTCTTAGCAGGCGGATAGTCTGCATATTATCGCATAGTAGGGTAAATTCGCGTTCTATATTAAAGCCGATTGCCTTAAAGAATTGTTGCCACTAGATAATCTTAACAGCAGTAGTAGACAGGGAGAGAAGCTCCGCTTTAGTAGTCGAGTGAGTTACCGATTATTATAGGGTCGCTTTCTAATTAATTAGTCCTCTAAATAGGATAAATAGGTATCCTTAAGAGCTCCGTCTAGTCTCCTTATAGTCCGCAAATACTGTATTAGATGCTCCGTAAAAGGTAATATCTTCTCCTTTAGGGTTTCTAAAGTAGATATAGGCTCCAAATACTTCGCCAGAGTATTTAATAGCTATAGATTTTGTTCTAAGACAGTAGGTAATAGCTTAGTTTGCCGCGTCAAGGTGTCTTTAATTTAGATTAGTAAGAAATTCGGCCAGCTTAGAATACGTCTTAGCAATATCAGGTCTTCTAAATACGGCGAGGTATATAAGAGACCCTACTCGTTGCTAGTAGGCTAAAGTCCTTTAAGGGTTCGTCTACTGGTCAAACGGAATCAGTTCTTTGGCAGGAAGTAATAACTTAGGAAATCTGCCTAGTTAAATATTGAATCAATTGGCTATCTTTTCGATATAGGAATCTTGGCAAAGCCAGAGCTTTTAACTTAGTCAATCTCGTTCAATTCAAATTCCTAGGAACTACTGTAGGTCTCCTAGTACACGGATCTTATATTGGTGTAGTAGTTTGGCTTTAAACTCTTCTAGTCTTAGGAGGTCCTCTTTAGCAAATAAAACGGCAATATCGTCTATATAGAAGAAGACAATAAGTCGTCCATTAGTAAATAGGTAGTTAGTACCTAGAATAGGTTTCAATCCAAATTCGGCTAGGGTATTAGTAAGCTCTTTATACCACAGTAGCAGTAATATTTTTAGTCCGTATAGCGCTATAAGTAGCTCTAGGATATATCCATTTTAATTAAATCCTTCTAGGCAGTAGCAGTATACTAGTTTATTAAGCTTAGCATTTATAAATGCGTTTACGGCGTTATACTATCGAATTTCCAAATCAAATACGGCTGCTATAGCCATAAGAGCGCGGAATATTCAAGCAGCTAGGGTTGCTGCATAGGTCTCTTCTTTAGTAATATATAGGTCTCCATAGACACATAGTTAAGCTTTTAGCTTTTAAAGATAACCGTCGCTATTAAGCTTATATTTAAAGACCTATTTTAGTAGTAGGATCTGCTCGTTACTTACTTCTTCTTTTAGTACGATTTTAAATGTCCCTCAGCGTTTTAGGTCATTATATTCTTTTTCCATAGCTTTTTAGAAGCCAGTAGTCAATAGATACTTTCTTAGATCTTTAAAATTCTTTAGTTTAGGAGAAAGGTTGTCCCGATATAGATATAAGGATCTAGTTTAGTCAATATCCTTTACTAGTCCTATAGCAAAACCAGCGTAGTAACCAAATAGGGTAGATAGATTAGCTAGGGCTATCGCATACGCTTAACGTCAAATTTATTTAGATCCTTCTAGTAGAATAAGGTCGGCAAAAGGTTTAGCCGAGACTTTGTTAGCTCGTAGAGCTATATTTAACGGTTCTAATAAACTTCTTAGCTGGGTAGGACTTGCTTCAATTATATCCAGGATGTTGTCTTAAAGTCCTTATAGTAAGGTGTTCAATTCTAGCAGATCTAGAGATACCGTCCTACTCGGTGTCGGTAACTACTTAATATCCTTCGTAGGAGGCTCTGCCAAATCGTTTGATTTAGGTGTAGTCGTTTAATCTACATTTAAGGTAGGTCTATATAGGATAGATTTATCCTTAGACTTATCCTTATAGAGAGGTTCTAGTAGACTAATCGTCTATAGGGTGTCTTCTAATACTTCCCTTAGCAGGTAGTTAATGTTCTAACCCTTAGGGTCATAGAACGAGGTCTTATTAAATATAACATCTCTAGTTTAAATGACCTTATGGAGACTTAGAATCCAGATTTAGTAAATATTAGTTAAATCGTAGCCGACTAGGTGTCTAATTAACGCACGAGGACCTAGCTTATCCCCCCTTTTAACTCTTTTGTCCAGCGTATAGGTCTTGCAGCCATATACGTACATATAGGTAAGTAATGGCGGCTTACCGTAGGCGATCTTATACGGAGTTTTCCATTCTAGTTACTTATTTAGGGTTTAATTAAGTGCGTAGCCAGCAGTAAGAAAAGCTTCTAGTCCTAGAGATAGGGGTAAGGACACTTCTAGCTGCATAGCCCTTAATTGTTCCATAAGGGCTCGTCTAGATCATTTAGCTCCGCCATTTTATTCTTCTGTATACGGGGCTCGGCATTTAAAAGTAATGCCTTTATCTGCGCACCATATCTGTAGGGTGTCTCCTATCTGTCTAAAAGCTCGTTTATTATCGCTCTAAAAGAAGACGACGTCTTAGTAAAATCGTAATTTAATTAATCGATATGTCTTACAAATAGTAGGTAAAACAGTAGCTTTGTCCTTATTCTTAGCGGTAAACACAAAATTAAATTTAAAATACGTATAATAGAAGTGCATTATATATCTATCGCCGTTATACCCTAGTTCTCCAAGGGTAATAATATTAAATGCTACTCGCTTAAATGGTCGAGTGGCTGGGAATTCATGTTCTCGTCTTTAAGAGATCTACTGTATATGCTTTAATATTAAGCAGACTTCACATTTAACTTTAAGCGGTGCTCGTTTATCGATTAGCTCTTTAAGATCTACGCCATTAACATACTTAGGAAGCTGCTTAATAGCGTTAGGTCCTACATAGCCAAGTATTTTATACCATTTTATAGCTATAGCTCCGACTAATTTACGGGCCATTCTACTTAGTTAATATCTTCTTATTAAGAAGGTCGATTAAGTTATTAAATCTAGGGTAGGCTCTCTATGCATTAGTACCCAGTAGCCCCCTAGTCATTTTGCATAGCAGACTATTTCGCCAGTTACTAGATAGTATAGTAAGTTTCATCCTAAGTTAAAATAGATATCGTTATCAGTAGCTCTTAAGAGTGCTATAATATTTATAAATATAGTGGGTACTAATACTACATAGGATAGCTTCATCTTTAAGTTCCCAGTAGGTGTATTAACAGTAATAGTTACTATTCCGTAAGCTTAAATCTTTTCAAAATTTCTGCCAGCAATTAGATAGTTGTCTTCTACTACTAAATAGGAGAAGGTAAAGTCTTCTTAGTTATTATAGACATAGGTATCTACACTAGGGTTAAGTATCCAGGTATTCTAAAGTTTAAATGAAATTTAACCAGTACTAAATATAGCAGTATAGCTAGTCGGGGTTTTAAAAGGTAGGGTTTTAGAGTCAAAATTAATTATAGATTCTGTGCTCTTTTAATTATCTTTCTTCGCCCCTCGTTTTTTAATCTATTTAACGATGCGTTTAATCCAAGGTATAGATAAGATCTTTTTATCTACTCCCTTCTGGACGTTTAGGTTTAGTTTCTATCCTTAAGGGCGCTTATGCTTAGCAATATAGTAGCAGTCGCCAAATCAATATACAAGGCCGTATACGCATTCCTTATACCATTTCAAATTAGAATTAGAATTAACGTTAGAATTAAAATTAAAATTAGAATTATTTTAAAGGGTTACAAAGGCAGAGTTATTAGCAGTAGAGATAGAGGATACTTACTACATACGGTAGTACTCCTTAAATTCCTCGATGAGATCAATAATAGATAGTACATCTTCGCCCTTCTGTTCCTTATAAATAAGGTCTACTTCTAGGGCTCCTACGAAGCTAGAAGAGATAGGCTTAATAGCTTAAACAAAATCGTAGTGTGGCCTAAATCCCTATACGTCTGGTAGCTTCAATTGCTCCGCAAGCTTATAGACGTTCCGCCAGCTGTTTAACCATTTATCAATACTCTGCTTTTTATTATAGGCTTTTAAAGCCGTATATTAATTAAGGACGTCGTGATTTTAACCTAAGGAGGTAGGGGCTAGTACAGTCTTTAATGCTTTAAGCCGTTTGTGTACCGTATTAAGGCCGTTAATAAGTAGAAGGTAGGCTACTAATATGGTGCGGACGATATAGTTACTAATATCGTTTATAGCCTATTTTTTCTTCTCGTATACGCGTAGATCGTCCTTATATTTGGCGTAGAGCTAGTTATAGGCAGTGAGCTTAATTTAGTCTAGTTAAGCTATTAATATAGCATTAGGAAGTACGTCCGCTAGTATAAGTTAATGCGGTAGTTCTAGCTTTAGAAGCTCGTCTTTTATAAATAGGTCAATATACTACCATACCTCATTAGTTGTGGCTGTGTTTTAGATAATAAAGAACCACTATATCCAATTAGAAGGCTGGTTGAGGATAAGGTTAACTTTTAATTCGTTTATGGTCGTTATTTTTAGAATTTATGGGGTCAGGCAGTGTCCAATTAGTGGCTTAGCAAAAACCTTATTTTAACATTTCGAACTTTTAATTTAATTCGTCAGTTCATCGTTTGTCGGTTAGGTACGGTCGTCGGTGAAGGTTAATTGTCCGTTCGTTTAGTAGGTAAAGAAGCTTAAGACACTTGCAAAGGTAATAAAAGTAGTGACTTCTTAAATAAGGTAGTAGATTAATTACTTAGCAGGTAGTGCAATCCGGGCTTATAACTGTAAGCTTTATAGTGCAAAGAATTAAATAAACGACTTAATTGTAAATATAGCTCTAAAGTATCTATATATACACAAACAAAGGTAGGTTATAAGTACCCCTTAATCTTATCCTCAATATAGCCGTAATTGACATTTTAGGCTAATTAAGGCGGCTATAACCTTTACGGTCCACAGTAGGTAATACAGCAGTGTCTTTTACGTAGTACTAGTAGTCGGTTACACCTTCCTTTATAAAAGAAATTAGCATTACAATAGAAAACCTTATACGGCCCTAAATTAATACTATTTACTAGGCTAATACTATACGCAGGGACCAGGCCTTTAAGAAAGATATATAGCTTAATTCATAACAGATCCGTATACTACGTCGCCCCTAGACTACTTATATTACGCCACCCGTATTAAAGACTTAGGAAGTTAATAGTAACCTAAAAAAGCCCCCTATAGAGAGCTTAGGCCCTATATAGCTATATAGAATAGTAAGGGATATTAGACGTTATACTAAACTAATAAATTAGAGGGATAATTTGCGGAAAATAGAATAGGAGCTAAGAAAGATTATAAATCTTAGACCGCAAAATACAGTTTAGAAAATAGCTATAAGGAAACTAGCAGACCTCCTACTAGTTAATATCTACTATATTAATACTATAGGATTTTACTAGAACTTAGTTTAGCCTAATACTATTACCTTTATAACAAGCTTATACAAAATTAATTAAATAATTAAAGAAAAGGAAAGTGAGCTTAGTAGATAAAAAAAGCAAGCTTATAGATAAGGAACTAGTAGAATAAAAGCTGCCCTATTAATACTAGAAATTTAAAGATATATTCTCTAAAGTAGCGTCTAATATACTTCCACTTCACTAACTATATAACTATAAGATTGAGATTAAGTAGGGCAAGGAAAATACCCTTAGCTTTAGCCCCCTTTACGAGCAGTTTATTACCAAATTATAGGCTATAAAGTAGTATTTTATTAATAACCTAAATAAAGGCTTTATATCATAGTGCTGCAATAAAGTAGACTAAATAACTACGTTGTAGTATAAAGAGGGGAAGAAGGTGGAAAGGGGGTATTATATATAAATAGTAGGGCTAGCTGCTAAGTCGCTAGTGGTGGGCTAGCTAATAGTAGGAAATAGTATAAGATAGTATAAAACAGTATACGTTAGGTTAGTGCCGTAACAGTACTCCTCTCCTCTAGATAGTTTAGTCTCTAAACTAAATAGATAACTTAAAAATAGGTAGTATATAGGGTTGCCTATTTTTTACTATAAAGATATTAGTTCTGCTTACTACCCTTAACTAAGCTAATGGCGATTTTCTATACCGGGCATAGAAAATCCTAATTAGTTAGTTTAGTAAGTAAGGTCGGCAGAACTCTATACCGCCACCCAAATTGGTCCGCGTAGCATTTCTTAACGAGAATTTGGCTAATTAGATAACTTTAACCGCCGGTTAAAGTTCTATAACATTTTAACCACCACAAATTTTAATACGGTGGTCGGCCGCGACCTTAGCGTAACTTTTCCTTATCTTATACCCAGTCTAGGGGTTCTAGCTTCTTAGGGTGTTGCTTATAGAAGCGCTATACAGCTTATTTATAACCCTTTAGGTCTTCCTCTAGCTGCTAGGTTATATCCTTATAATATTTCTATTTAATCTTATAAGTTAGGCCCTAGAGGTCTTTATTATATATATTAAGGATTTTTTTAAACTCCTATTTGTCTTCTATATTGCCGTTATTATCTTTTTCTACTACTCGTCCTTATATATTACGGCGCTCCGTAATATTAATATTTACTTAGCTAGGGATCTTTTTAGCGGCCTAAAGGCGGACCTTAAATATATAAAAGGATTTATTTACTTAGATATAGTCTAGGAGGTCTACTATAATTGCCCCTTAGTATACTGCGAGTACGGGGTACAGGCCGTCCCATTTATCGTCCTATTTCTTTTTAGGTCTATTTGTCTTTATATTTTCTAAGCTAACTATAACTATATTACCTTTATAGAATAACGCGCTCTTATCCCTATAGGTATTAGTATTATCTTTATAGCGTTACTATAAAATCTAGGCTAGGGCCTTAAGCTGTATTAATATCCGCTTAAAGCGGTTGGCTATAGAGTCTACGCAGAAGAACTCCTTCTTTGCTTGTACTAATAGTGTTAGTAGGTAAAAGCTAGCAGGCTTAATTCTAAGGTAAAGGTTAAAGTTATAGTTTACAAAAAACAGGGAGATACCTATGCTTTTATTAACTTAGTTATTTATAGCAAACTTGGCAAGCGGTAGGTAGTTAACCTAGTTATCCTATATAAAGCTAATAAAAGCATAGAGGTATTTATTTATAGCAGCGTTAATAATTTCGGTTTGGCCGTCTATTTTTAGGTACTAGGCTAAGCTTAGTTATAAGGTTGTTTTAAGGCGTTTACTTAGTCGTTGCTAGAAGTTGCTGACAAATTATATGCCGCAATTAGAGATAATTGTACTTAGTATACCGTGGAGCTTATATACGTTATTAACAAAGCTATTAACTAGCTCCTCTATTAAGAGTCCTATTACTAGAACAAGGTATTATATTTTAGTTAGGCGGTCTATAATAATAAGGATATATTTATATGCCTTACTATAGCGTTAGTATACCGGCAGCGTTGTAATATAGTTGATTAAGATATCGGTTTATAGGCGGGCGGGTAATTCTAGTAGTTTTAGAAAACCAAGCGGGGTAAAATAGGGGGTTTTAGTGTAAAAGTATAGGGTATAGTCTTTAACAAAGGTAGCTGTAAACTGGGAGATTCCTAGCCACCAGTATATTTAGTTTAAGAGGTTAAAAGTTTTAACCTAGCTAGGGTAGCTAATAGGGCCGCTACTATAAGAGTAATAGGTAACTTCTAGGCGGAGGTCTAGGGCGTTAAAGATAAAGAGATGTTAGTAGAAGTAGATCTGTTTATTAATGATACTATATTCTAACTTATTGCAATAAAGTAATTTCCTAATCTTCTTTAGCTAACGGCGAGCTTTCCGATTATATAAGGCTGCTACTATATCTCTTATAAGTTTGTTCTCCTAGTATCCTAACTAGATTAACTCGTCTAGTGACTTTTTAGCTATTTTAGGGTCTAAAGCGGCTATAAACTCCGTATTATTAGAGTTACGGGACTTATATAATAATTCTTCTAAGATTATAAGGTTAACTTTCTAGGGAGGTATAATAACTTAGGCTTAGTGGCGGAGGCGTTTATTATTAGTGTCCTTAGGCCTTATTCCTAGTAGCCGGCTTAGGGTATTAGGGAGTATAGCTTTGCTACTAGGTCTATATATAATTATAAAGTTAAACTATAAAAGGAACTCTGCTTACTAGACTTAGCGCTAGTTTAGCTACTTAGTAGCTATAAATATCTATAGGTTCTTATAGTTAGTAATGATTTTAAACAGCTCCTTAGTCCCTTATAGCTTAGGACACTATTTCTCTAAAGCCTTAATAATAGCTAAGAGTTCTTTATTATAGATCTTATAGTTATACTCTAGCGTAGAGTATTTTATAGAGAAGAATACAACCGGTCTTAATTTTCCGTTATTATTATACTAGGAAAGGACTCCGCCGGAAGCCCAATTTAATACATCCGTCTCTACCACTGTTTTCTTTATATAGTTATAGTATGCTAGTATTAGTGCTAAAGTAAAGGCTCCCTTAAGGGCCTTAAATGATTTAGCTTGTTCTAGTCCCCATAGCTATCTAATATCCTTCTTTAGGAGTTTTGTTATAGGTATAGCAATAGTAGAGTAGCCTTAGATAAATCGTTAGTAAAAGTTCGCGAAGCTAAGAAATTATTATAGTTCTTTAATTAATGTCGGGTCCTTCTATTCCTATAAGGCCTATACCTTTTTAGGGTCTATAGTTATACCATTAGTCGAGATAATTAAGCTAAGGTATTTTGTTTTAGTAGAGTAGAACTTAAACTTATTAATATTAATTTAAAGTCTAGCATTGCCGAGTCTTTAGATGACTTTATTTACATACTTAGTATATTTAGCGCGTGTTTTAGAAAAGATAAGGACGTTATTAAAGTAGGCGGTGTAGTAGTTGTTAAGGGCGTTATATAGAATATAGTTAATATAGTTTTAAAATATAGCGGGTGCGTTATAGAGGCTAAATAGTGTAATTAGTATCTTATAGAGTCCGAACTGGGTAATAAATACTATAAGCCACTTATAGCCCTCCGTAATCCGGATCCGGTTAAACATAACAATTATATTAAGTTTAGTAAAGTACTTAGCACTATAAAGTGCGTTAAGTATCTCGCGGATTAGTAGTAGTAGGTATTAATTCTTAATAGTAACTATGTTTAGGCCTTAGTAGTTATAGTAGATTTGTATACCGCCGCTAGGCTTAGCAGCGAGGAGGAGTAGTACGGTAGCTAGTGAGGTTAATTTGCGGATAAAACCCTTATCTAGTATCTTATTAATCCACTTCTTTACATACCTAAGTTTAGCAGGTAAGAGTGGTCTATTTTTATAGTATAGGGCCTAGTTTCCGGAGGTAATCTTAATTTTATAGTCCTATAGTCGGTAAGGGGGTAGCTTATTTATATTCTTAGGGAGGAAGTACTTAATATATTTATTAAACTCCTTTAGTAGGCATTATAGAATATCTTCGCGGGTCAATCCTAGTTTACCTTTTAGGAATTTTTTAATATCGGTGTCGACTATCTTCTAATATAAAAGCTTAGGTTTAGTTTTTAGATTTATCTTAAGAAAGTTATAGAAATAGGGGGGAAGTACTTTACAGGCTTCCTTTATTATATAGTCGCCTTCCACTAGCTAGCGGAAAGACCTTTTTAATAGGGTTAGTACTTCTATTAGGCCTATAGGCAGCTCTTTAAGCAGCTATTAGTGCTTATCTTATTTAACTAGTTCTACTAGCTCCGCTATATAGATCCTTATTACCTTTATNTCTTTTTNTTTATAGAACTNGGTAAAATTAATAGNATAAGTGTATTTAATATCGTCTAGGTTAGGGCGTGTCTAATTCTCTAATGCTACGGCTAGGCTAGTACGGCTTAGTTAGCCTAGGGGGGCGGAAACGAGGCGGCGGCCCTATATAGTACGCGCGGGAGACGGGTATAAGGTTAGGCGTTATAGCGGCGCGGTTTCTATTATCTAGGTCTTAGTAGTTCTATAGCCAGTCCTTACTATAACGCGAGCTATAGTATGCGTATATAGCATATGGCTTAGTTCTAGTTATTAGGCTAGGCGGCTGGGGTTTAAATAGTGCCTAGGTTAGGGTTAGATTTTTAATAATAGCGGCGTAAAGCGGACCTTCTTCCTTAGTCTCGGTAGGGCTAGCTAGCCTATTATTTTAGTCTTAAGTGCTAGGGTAGTCTAGTCTTTTACTATCTTATTTCTTTATAGCTATATAGGCTCCCCTTTATTAGGAACGTCTTTTACTATTAGGGCTTTATATATAGTCCTAGGCACTAGGCTTAGTAGTGCTAAGTATCTATATAGGGCGTCCCTACTAACGTCAGTTATCCCCTACAGGAGGCAGTGCCTAAAGTAGTAATCTAAGTTAAAGCGGATCTTAAGTTTCCTAAAGCTAGGACGGGGCTTATGCTTCTAAAGCTAGGGCATACTTAGGATAATTAGGGTAATGGGCGAGAGTTTAGTAATAAAAAAGAGTATAGCTTTAGTATAGAGGCCGATTAACATTTAGGCGGTAAAGTAGTCCATAATAAGCGAAGTTAGGATACTATTTATAAGGCGTAGTAGCCTAGGTGCTAGTAGCTTCTTAATTATAACATTATACTTTCTTATAATAGACTCTATATTAGCAAATGCTATTATAGTACTACTAGAGTCTACTAGGCTTACTATATTAATATAAACTTAGGGGTATAGGTTACGTAATAAGGAGAGTTAGGTTTAAATAAGAATTAATTTCTTATCACTATTTGCTAATCTAAGATTAAGTAGTAGTTTACTAATAAAAAGGACTAATTAATCTAGTAATAGGGACCCAATCTTCTTGTCTTCCTCCTTATATAGTTTAGACCCTTAGACGCGACTTAGTCTAAGGGTTTACCTTTTAAAGACTAGGGTATAGGGCTGTCTTAACGGGGCGGTCTAGTGTCCGTCTAGCTGGCGGTATCGGTCTTAGTTTCGGTTAGGGTATAGAAAGATAATACCTTACTAATAACGTGGCTGTGTTTATATTCGCTAGCGCAAAGCCACTAATACTAGGCGTTGTTAACGGGTTGGGCTCCTATATAGGGTATAGTTTAAAGTAACTAAGCCATAGGGTTAAAGGGGGGGGTTATCTACCGCGGCTATAATAGGCTCCGCGGTTACCGCGTTTATAATAGACTCTACGGTTACCGCGTTCGCGGTTATTAGTTCGCGTCGTTTAATAGGGTGGCATTAGGACTAGGTTTACTATCTTAGTAGGGTTATAGGTATCTTTCCAGTAGCTAGGCAGGCCATAGGTAAGGTATAGTCTATTATTAACGCGGCGCTTATACTCCGTGTCTAAGATTTTATTAAGGTCTATAGGTTCTCTAGTTATTACTAGGGTTAAGGTTAATATAGGGGCAGGGGCTTAGGCAGGTAGGCGGTGGTTAGCGTTCTTCTTAAGGTTAGCTTAGTGTGTATAGTTCGCGAGGTTCTTAGCAAATATATCTATTTACTTACTCTAACCTATATAGTCGCTATTGTTAATTTTATAGGTAAGTCTAAGTACCAGCTCTTCTATCTTTAGAGAGATAAACTTTTAGAGTAGGTCCACCTTCTATTTATCTATCTTTTTAGCGCGGACTATTAGCTTATTAAGCTCTCCCTTTTAGGACTAGTAATTACGCTCGCCCTAGGGGAAATAGTTAAGCTTATTCTTTATAACCTGGGTTGTATTAAGGACCTTATAGTAGGCAGTAAGGTCTTTAAGCATATTTTCCTTAGTAGGCCATTTCCACGCAGATGTATTGTTTGGGTTCTTATATATAAGCTCTAGGCCCTACTTAATAAACTTATAGGCCTTGTCTTTTAGTATATCTAAGATATAAAGGATTTAGGACTAAACTGTGTTAAAGTAGTTCTAGTTCTAGTTAAAGACTCCTTTAATCTTAATATGCTAGGTCTTAAAATTAGCTTATTATTCTAGCGGGGTACCTTTTCCACTAAATATTAGCGGGTCTTTAGATCTCCGTTTTTTCTACTAGGTTACTACCGTTATTATAGGGGTTAATTATTTTAGAACGGTGATAGTCTCTATTTAGGAGTTAATAGTTCCTATCTAGAAAGCAATAAGGGCACTAAGGTTTTCGTTAGCTTTCTTATTGGCGGTGTTTATATTATATATACACTGTAGTCCTACTTTAATATTGTTAAGGAACTCGTTAGTATAGTTAATAAGAGTAAGGTAAGCTTTACTAGGCTTAAAGGTCTTTAGGTATAGTAGGGAGCGGTAGATTATCTACGCGATATTAGGGTATGTCTCTATAAAGAGGTCTATAAAGACGTCGCAGGGGTTTTAGGTTTTGGCCATTTTGGCATTAGTAGTATCGCCTATTTAGGCGCTAGGTAAAAACTAAGGATCGTTCTAAAACTATGCTAGGGACGTATTGGTTTTAGCAGAGGCGCGTATAGGTCGCGATTGCTTTAGGGTAGAGGTTAATTAGCTAGGGTATAAGGAATTAGTAATCGCGACAAGGCGCAAATTAAAGATACTATAAACTATCACAGTGCTGCAATAAAGTAGACTAAATAACTACGTTATAGTATAAAGAGGGGAAGAAGGTAGAAAGGGGGTATTGTATATAAATAGTAGGGCCAGCCGCCAAGTCGCTAGTGGTGGGCTAGCTAATAGTAGAAAATAGTACAAGATAGTATAAAACAGTATACGTCAGGTTAGTGCCGTGACACTTTATTAAGCCTAGCTAAGCCCCTTTCGCCTTACCTATTTTCTTTATTAAAAAGCTAAATAGAGGACTCCGCTTCTATATTAACTACTATAAGCTAAATAATATAACCTGCAAGAACCGCTACCTACTACCCCTACTTAATAAGACTCTAGCCTAAATAAGTAGAGCTAAGGTCTTTATAAAGCTTAATATCTGCTAAGCCTTTTACTAAATTAGGATAGACCCTAGGTCTAAAGATCTTACTATATTTTAGACCTATTACGGAACGTATAAATATAAGGTACTCCCTTTTAGACTAACTAATAGACTAGCTACGTACTAGCGGTATATAAACAATATACTCTTTAACTACCTTAACGACTTTTATACAGCCTATTTAGATAATATTATAATTTACTCCAAAAATAAGCTAGAATACGAGGAGTATATTTATAAAGTCCTATAACGGCTTTATAAGGCTAGCCTCTAAGTTAATATTAAGAAGTTAGAGTTTAGTATTAAGTGTATAAAGTCCCTAGGTTTTATTATTAGTATAAACGGGATTAAAACCGACCTAGAGAAGACAGCTATAATTAACTAGTAGGCACCCCCACGGACCATAAAGGGGGTATAATTATTTTTAGGTTTTTATAACTTCTACTAACGCTTTATTAAGAACTACAGTAGGATTGCCTAGCCTCTTAACCATCTTACTAAAAAAGACTAGCCCTTTTACTTTAACGCTATATATAGGCAGGCCTTTAATAAGCTTAAGAAACGGCTAGTATTAGCTCCCCTATTTACCCATTTTAATCTAAAACGGCCCTTAATACTAGAAACTAATGCCTTAAACGGCGTAATAGCTAGTGTTTTTTCCTAGAAGCAACTAGATAAAGAGTAGCACCCTATTATATACTATTTAAAGACTATAATAGATGCTAAGCTAAACTACCATATCTATAATAAAGAAATGCTGGCTATTATCTCTAGATTTTAGCACTAGCGTATATAGCTAGAGGGGACCCCTAAGCTAATTAAGGTAATTTTAAATTATAAGGCCCTAGAATACTTTATAATAACTAAGGCCCTTATAGCCTAGTAGGTACGCTAGGCAGATACCTTATCTTAGTTTAACTTCTTAATTATATATAGACTAGGCGCTATAAACCGTGCTGACACTCTTATAAGGCGTAAGTAAGACCTAAATAACTAAATAGCTGTGAAGATCTTATTATAAACCTAGACGCTACTATAACTAGAATACCTTAACCCTTAAATACGGGCAGAACTAAGTATAGACTCCTTAGGCGCTAAGATATATCCTATTAACTCCTCTAAACTTAACCTTATTAATAAACTACTATAGGCTAACTAAATAACCTCCTCTCTATAGGAGTATTGTAAAAAGGCAAAGAATATTACTAGCCTATAGTCTTTTAAAAACGGACTACTTAAGTACTAGGAACGGCTAGTAGTAGCTAAGAAATAAAACTTATGGACCTAGCTTATTGCTAAAGCTTATACCCAGGTCTCTACAGCCTACCTTAGAAAAAATAAGACCTATAAAATTATTAGCGACCGCTACTACTAGCCCGGAATAGTTATAGATATTAACCGCTATATACGGAACTGTAATAACTACTATAGATCTATAATTCTATAAGATAAGACCCTAAAACTATTAAAACCACTCCTAATACTAGAACGCCCTTAGCAGTATATCTTTATAGACTTTTATAAACTATTTATAGACCGTAACGGATATAATATAGTTATAATCCTAGTTAACCGCTTTAGCAAGCGCCTATTCTTAATCCCCTATTATAAGAATATTAATACTAAAGAGGCGGCCTAACTATATATCTACTATATCTACCAAATTTACGGACTACTAGATACTATTATATCCGATTATAAACCGTAATTTATTTCGGCTTTCTAGAATAAGTTTACCTAAATCTTAGGTATTAAGCTAAAGCTTTTTACAGCATACCACCCCTAGACAGATAGTTAGACGGAAATTATAAATTAATACTTAAACTAGAGACTTCGGCCCTCTATTAACTACTTTTAAGATAACTAGGCTAAACTATTACCCCTAATAGACTACGCCCAAGCAACCCTACCTTACAATTCTATAGGATTTGCCCCTATCCAGCTAGAAATAGGCTACTTACCCCGTATAAGCTTTAACTAGGAAAGACTAGAAGGACCCTAAATTGTATATAAAAAACTATCTTATAAGGAAGCTTGGTAGTACGCTAAGCGCTTAGAAAAAGCTTAGACGGTAGCCCGTATAAATTAATATAATAGTAGGCGAATAAGTATAAGTAAGAGCCTAACTTTACCGTAGGAGATATAGTGTAACCGACTACCGAGGCTCGCATTACGTTGTGACTTACTACCTCGTATATCTTACTACCTATATCTTACTACCTGTTTCCATTACCTATTGCTAACTATAAGTGCTATCTACTGAGGTAATTGTGTATCATCGTTATTATCTTCTTGCTACTATTTTATGTATATATACCTCTTAATTTCTATAGATTTATAATTAAGTTGCTTGTTTAATTCCTACATATTGCAAAGCTTATATATAGTCTAGGTTATAATAAAGAACTAAAAGATAGAACGACCTAGCTATAAGCTAAACTATTAGATAGTAGGACTATATAAGGTTCTTAAGAAGATAGGTAACGCGTATAAAGTAAAGCTCCCAAATTTAATTAAAGTTTACCCTATTTTCTCTTTAGATAAACTACAGAAAGCTATAAATAACCTATTACCTAGACAAAAGAATAAACCTCCCCTATTAATCTAAGTCAATAGCGATAATAAATAGGAAATTAAAGAAATACTGGCCTGTAAGCTTATAAGGGGAACGTTAAAATATTATATTAGTTGGAAAGGGTATAACCCGGACCCCACTTAGCACCCTATATAGAACTTTATAAGTAGTCCCTATAAGCTTTAAAATTTTTATAGTCGTTACCCTAATAAACCCGGACCCCTAAAGTACCTTAACAAGTAGATAAAGTACTAGAATAGCGAAGATAATAAGCTACCTATTAAGTATAAAGATAAGAATACCCTATAGATATAATATAGACGTATAAAGCCTAAGGGCAGGCTTTTTTAGAGGGGGGGGGGTAATGTTATAGCACTAGTGGAAACTAGTAGATTGTGGCTAATAGATATTAGTAGATTATGGCGGATAGTTATAGATAGTTGTAGATAGTTTTATATAGTTCTAAATAGTTATTATTACGTGACTAGAGGACCGTATATAACGTTAAGCGGCGCTACCCTTTGTCTCCTTTCCTTTCTTTAGCTTTAGATCTTCGTTTATAGACTACTAATTGTATAGGCTTACGCGTTCCTCTTGCCGTGCTTATGCTTTAATTGACTAAGTCGCTAATAGTGGGCTAGTAAATGGGGTAGGCCACTAAATAGTAAAATACGTTTTACCTTAGCAAGCTTAGACGTGATTTTTTAGCTAGTATTAGAATAACTTATACTGTCTTCTAAATTGCAAAATTACGTCTAAAAGTGTTTAGCGTGTCTTATTAAAATTATTATTAAAATTTACTAAGCAGATATTACAGATATTTAATTTATTTATTTATATAATATATTATTATTACTAAAAGTTAATATAATATTTTTAAGACTTAGTGTTACGGACGCTTTAAGTACAATGTTATAACTACTTAGAGAAGAGATAGAAGAAGCTAGTTAGTTAATTTACGCACGGTCCAGGATAGAACTGGTAGAGCTATGTGATAAGGAATGGTAACCAAGGTTATATAATATGCTACGTATTAAACAAAAGGAACGGGAGGAACTTACGTACCTTATATATAAGACGTATATTATATACAAGAAGGATTTTATAGAAGTACGGTTGTGTATTTAAGGACCTTTAGTCCCTACCTAGATAGTTCCTTCCTTATAGTAATTCTTAGAATATAATTAAAGTTAATCTATTAGGCAACTACTCCACTAGTTATTATTACTTGTTAACCCCTATACTTGCATTTCCTATACACCTAGCCCAATAATAGGACCCACCGTAGTTCTTGCTATAAGGTTCCGTTACATAATTACTACCTAGTTATAGTATTAAATATAGAAGGTTAGATAACATGCTACTAAAAGCAGCCACTATAACGCTATTAATAGCGGCAACTACTTTAAGGTTAGGTAACGACACCAGTATAGCAGACACTAACTTATAGCAACCTATAACGGTCAGACAGCTATAAGAGATAGTTAACCAGCTAACAGAAAATAATATAATATTAGAAAATAGGATTAATAGGATAGGCGCAGTAAAGCTTAAGTTACTATTAATTAAAAGGTACTTAGGAGAGAGATTAAAGCTTAAAGGATTCCTTACGCAAATGCACTTTAAGGTCGCGCAGAAAGAAGCTAAGCTGGCAACACCTATGGATTAAATAGTATACGCAGGATTGTTCCTAATAGAAAGAGCACTTAAGTGGTTTAAGCCTTACCTTATGGAAATCCAGGTAAACGGAATAATAACTACAAATTAAGAGGTACAGTTTATATTCTTAAGCTAGAATAAATTCGTAGAATAACTTATATAAATATTTAAAGACCTAGAGGTAGTAACCATAGCGGAAAGAAAGCTCCAAGATATTACGTAACAAACCTTAGCAATTAAGTATATAATATAGTTCCAGACATTAGCAATATAAGTTAAGTGGAATAATAGGGCGCTTATAGCATAATATAAATAAGGACTTAAGGCTAAAGTCTAGGACGTAATTATTCTAATAGAAGATACGGACACCCTACGGGAGTTAATAGATTAAGCGATTAAGATTAATAATCAGATCTACTAAAGGGAATAGGCTAAGAGAGGCTAGGATAGAGTTCTATAGTTATATAAGGCGCAGAGTACGTAATAACTAAAGCTAAGTTAAAAACTATAGTATGGCGTAGAGCTAATGGACCTAAGTAGTACTAGAGAAGCCTATAAGAGATAGAGTAAAAAACTATGAAAACCTAAAGGATAAGGATTAAGTAATTAGAGGTCTAAGGAGCAGAGGCTAAATTAGGGATCTTAATAGCAGAAGACATTTAGGCGGACTCTATAGTAAGAAAGATAGTTTAAAGAAGGAGCTTATATAAATTATAGGAAACAGGATTATTTCGCGAGGGATTGCAAAGATAGTTAGGGATACTATATAATAAAGGGAACTAGACTAACGGCAGACGATATATACGTATAAAGGGATAATAATATACTATAAGGAACAAAAAAATATTTAATTAGAAGTTTCGCGTTTTATTATAATAACGCATACCAAATTTATAAGGACGCTAAGTACGGTATAAGCTATTGGCTATAAAAGCTAGCACTTATAGGATATAGAGGAATTAATAAACTAATTCGCAGATCGGATATTAAGGACGATGAATTTAACGTAGGCGAAACATTTTATAATAATAAGGCAATAAGGGCGGTTTACTGGGAATACGCAGCTATTAGAGATGTTATACTAGAGGTAAAGGATAATTCTACTATAGAACAGGGAATATTAGTAGGGATTAAGACCCCGCTAGATACGACGTCTATTACTTTATAAGACGTAAGAGAAGTAGGATAGTAAACCACTTTAGCACTTAATAAAGGTAAAAGGCCAAAGGCTTAAGATTCTTAAGACGAGATAAGAGATAACCAAGATTTTTAGGATAAGATAAGGTAAGCTTAAGGACCTATAACGGACGAAAACCGATAGAGCAGAGTAGTAGCTTGGTTTAAAGATATATAAATAAGCTCGAGATAGAGATTCCTATAGGCACAAGACTCTTAAGATAAGATAAGTGAGATTTAAGACTCTTAAGATAAGATAAGAACACTAAGTAAGCCTAGTTAAACTAAGGCTGAAGCCAAACTTAAGTTAGAAGTAAGCTTAGGATTAAAGAATCTAAGGGATTAAGAATTCGGGGTATAAATAAAGACACCCACATATAAAAGGTAAGGAGCTTTTTTATAGATTAGAGAATCTGCGATATAAATAGTAATTAGACTAGGAGACAGATATATAAACCTAGAGGACTTACTAGGGGAACACAGTGTTTAGCCTAAAGATTAAAAAGTTAATACTAGGATTAAGAAGTAAGATAACTTTAAGGATTTAAGCGTAAGACGCAAACTAAAAGAAACCATAGAAGAATTTAGATAAAGAATTATTATATAGCAAGAACAGAAACTAGATAAGAGATTTAGCATATTGGGACGTATAAGGGATAGGGCGCTAGTATAAAGAATTACTAATAGGCTAAGAGTAGGCACATTAAGAGCTAAGTGGCTTACTAAACTGGAAAATAAAGAGGATTTAGGAATTCCTATTAGGTTCAAAGAACGATATATAAAGGGCTGTTACGACGTAGTAATAAGAAGATACTTCCTTACGGATAAGCCGTATACACTCTAGCAGCTATACTAAAAGTGGTATAGGCAGAGGCACAATAATAAGTGGGAAGATTTCTATATATAGTTAGACGAAAAAGTTATCTAAGACTACCTAATTACAGAGAAGGCCATAACGTATATTAAAGGAGCCTTAATTATAACGTTAAAGGATCTAGAGGAATAATTAGAGGACTAGAGAAGCAAGTAACGCATCTTAGTACCTATAAATAAAGTTATAACGTTTATATTAGCATAATAGAGGTTTAAACTTAAGGATAAAGACGAGCCGAGAGTTAACCTAAAGTACCTAGTATATTATACGCTATTATGGATTATATATATAGACAATATATACGAAATATATAAAAATCTAAAGGAAAAGAATTGGAAATACCCTATAAGGATATATTAGATAATAGATAAGCAATAATATAGGAATACTAAATATATACATAGATGGCATCCAGCAGAAGTCTAAGAGAAAGGAGATTTAATACTTTAGCCAGGAAGATTCCTTACGGAAGAATGCTTAGACGGACAATAGTAGTAGGAATGCCTAGAAAACACGTATTTATAGTATATTAAAGATAAAAAGCAAACTAGGTATTAGCTAAAGAGTAAGCTAAGTATAGTAGGATTAAGCAGCTAATAGTTAGGAAAAGTAGAGGCCTACGGGACTAGGGGGAGCTAGTAGTAGAGCCTTAGACCCTTAAAGGAATTTAAGGACAACACCTAAATTTACAAGTTAAATAGTAAAATTAACAGTTTAAAGCGCTAATAGATAGTAAAGTAACGCGAAACTATATTTTACTAATAGCAGTTAAGAGAATAGGACTACCTTATAGATAGAAAGAGCAACTTTACCTATTAGTTACAATTTTAGGAGATCTAATAGCCTATAGAGGAGGGATTATTAATCTTAAAACAGGACCTATTTAGATAACTATTAAAGGAAGGCAAATTAAGATATCTTTTAATATCCTACTATTAGGACAGGATGAGGTAGTATTAGGAATACCTTAGTTATAGAAATATAATCTAAAGATTAATTGGGTTATAGGTTAGGTTAATATTAGGGATACTTAACGCCGCAAAATATAATAATAAGCTAAGTTAGTATAGTACTAAGTTGGAGTAATATATAAGGAGACTAAGCGAGGCTTAAGTTATATACTAAAAAGATACCATAAATACGGTAAGAAACTATGGTCACCAAAAAGTAAAAGGCTATTAGAGTATATAGTATAGGACTATAAAATAGAATTAGAGCTAGGAATAAGTCTAAAGTTCTTTCCAATCTATAAGCTTACCGAAGAAGAAGGTAGAGCATTAAAAGAATTTATCTAGGAAAATCTACGAAAGGGATACATCAGACCATTACAGTTATCAGCAGGTTATCCAGTACTGTTTATACCAAAGAAAAATGGTAAACTAAGGCTATATATTAATTATAGATAGTTAAACAGCATTACTAGAAAGGATAGGTATCTTTTACCCTTAATTAGCGAAATCTAAGATAGGATAGGCAATACAAAAATCTTTATGAAGATAGATCTAAGATAGGCGTACTATTAGATTAGGATTAAGGAAGGCGATAAATAAAAGGCAGCCTTTAGGTTAAAGAAAGGACTATATAAACCATTAGTTATACAATTCGGGCTTATAAATATACTAGCAACGTTCTAAAAGCGTATTAACAATATATTAGGAGAACACTTAGATGAATTTATTATAGCATACCTTAATGATATTATTATCTACTTAATAACTAAGGAAAAACATGGAGAACACGTTAAATAGGTCTTAAAGAGACTACAGGAAGAACAGATGCTAGTAGTAATTAAGAAATGCGAGTTCTTTACCAGGAAGACCAATTTTGTTAGATTTATTATTAAACTAGGCCAACTTAGTATAGATCTAAAGAAGATTAAGGCTATAGTAAATTGGCAAGAACTAGAGAATGTTATATAATTAAGATCGTTTTTAGGGTTTTACAATTACTATAGGAGATTTATAGCATAATGGTTAAAGGATATTAAGCCATTTACACAATTAATAAAGAAAGAAGAACTATAGGTATAGGGAAAGGAATAGTAAGAGCTCTTTAGAAAAGTTAAAGAGTTATTTACCTAGGAGCTAGTTCTAAAAATCTATTAACTAAGTCTAGAAACGGTTGTAGAAATAGATGCATTAAACTATATACTAGGGGCGTACTTTATATAAAAACATTAAGATGGATAGCACCTAGTGGTATACTATAGTCGGAAGATAACACCACTAGAGTTAAACTATAACATCTATAATAAAGAGTTATTAGGTATAGTTATAGTATTAAAGAAATAAAAAGCATTCTTGCAAGGTATAAAAGAACTATTTATAGTTAAAACGGACTATAAGAACCTAATAGGATTTCTAATAATAAAGGAACTTAACTAAAGATAAGTTAAATGGGCAGAGATACTTATAGAATACTATTTTGAGATTTAATATACTAAAGGTACAGATAACACAAGGGCAGATGCTCTGAGTTAAAAGGCTAAACTATAAAATAACGAAAAGCTATTAGGGGCTTTACTGCGGAAAGATATAGACGGATTAATTAGATATAATTATCTAAAAATTATAGCAACTTAGAAAGAACTAGAAAGAGTTTATAAGATACCGGAAAGCTTTTAGGTATAAAGAATTCTAAAAGTATAGCTAGAAGATCTATAGACGGATATATACAAAAACTAAGAAGTAAAGTATATCCTAAGAAGTATAGTAAAGCAATTTATAGAAGAATTTTATAAGGGATTAACTTAAGGACATAATAGAGCCACGGGCTTAGTGTTAAGACTCTAAGAGGAGTATATTATTAATGGAATCTAGGGCTTAACACGAAAAATTATAAAGGAATATTTAGATTGCTAAAGGAATAAACTAATAAGGTATAAGCTATATAGAGGGCTATAACCTATTAAAACACCAGAGAGACTATAGGAAGTCATATTATAGGACTTTATTATTAAGTTACTAAAGTTAAGAAATCCTATTACTGGATAAAATTATAACGTAATTTTAGTAATAGTAGATAAGCTTATAAAGTAGGGATACTTTATAGCGTGTATAGAAGAAATATTAGCAGAAGATATTACTAGAATTTATATTAAAGCAGTGTTTATAAAATATAGAGTATTAAGTAAGATTATATTAGATAGAGATCTAAGATTTATAGCAGTATTCTAGGAGGTATTCTTAGCGGAGTAAGGAGTTAAAGTATAACTTTTACCGCATATTACCCACAGACAGACGGTTAAATAGAAAGATTAAACTAAACACTAGAATAGTATCTAAGGCATTATATTAACTATATATAGAATAATTGGGTATTATTATTACCAGTTATATAGTTTGCATATAATATAACACCTTAAGAAGGAATAGGCATATTACTATTTAAGGCGAATTATAGATATAAGCCAAGAACATCGTTATTACTATAGTAAGTAAGGAAAACAAGTAGTATAGCTAAAGAGAGAATAAAGACGTTAATAAATCTTTATATAGACCTTATAGAATTAGTAAAGAAAGTATAAGAGAGAATAAAAAGGTATTATAATGCTAAGAGATCTAAGGGACTAGATCTTAAGGAGGGAGATAAAGTATAGCTACTATATAAAAATTTTAAGAGTTGACGACTAAGTAAGAAGTTGGACTATATTAGACTAAGACCTTTTAAAATTATATAGAGGATTTCACCGGTTATATTTAAGTTAAACCTACTAGCTAAAATAAAGATCTACCCTATATAGTATATTGTAATACTAGAGCTAGTATACGGAGATATTAAGCCACCGGTCTATAAAGCAGACATATATAAAGGATAAGAGGAAGACAAATAGTAAGTTTTAAAGATCGTTAGTTATAAGGATATTAATAACGAAATATTATTATTATTATTTATTGCTTAACGTCCGATTCGGATCCCTATTGGGCCTATGTGGACTACTCCTTATATACATATAGGGAGAAAACTCTATTTAAGAAAACCCTATAATCCATCTCTCTGCCTTTTAGGACTCGCCTATAAGGCGCCTACAAGGCGCCTGCGAGTCACCTATGGTGCTTTACTACCTTACTTTTTAACCTTTTTAGGAACTACTGCTGCCGTAACAAGCTTACGGACGCGCTAGTATTATAAACTTTACTCTACCACTATAGAGTCATTAGGGGGCGCCCGTTACTTACCCCCCCCACCCTTTATTACTATTTCCTTTATAACCCAGAACTGGTTTAGTATATTTTAGCTAATAAGCTACTAGGTAACTGCCTTAAGGCCTTTTTATATTAAGAGTAGTGTATTATAGTTCTCTATGCCAGCTACTAAGAGTATTACTTCTTAGTTAGTGCGTAAGGGGCATAATAGTATTACGTGTTTTAGTGTCTGTCTTAGCCAGCCATATTCGCATCTTAGGCTACCTACTAGGATACCTACCTAGTAGAGCCAGTCTTTTAGTCCTATTATTCCTATTCTTAAGAGTATTACTATTATATTTTCTACCTTTATTAGGCCTTTTTAGAGCCCTAGAGTATTTACCCCCTATAGCGTTAACCATACTACAGCTTAGGTTCCTCTTGCCTTAGTTAGCCTCTATACCTTTAACTCCTATACACCTCTCTAGCGTTAGTCCAGCCAGTATTATATTGCGGTAAATAGTTTCCTAGCATTCTTTTATGCTCTACTTTTACTCCTTTCTCTTTCTTACTATTATCTTTGCTAGCCTCTTACGCATCTCCCTTCCTCCTCTATATAGGCCTGGGCCCTAAAGCAGCACTATTTTTCTTCTGCTTTTTTTTTACCTATTTCTCTAATATGTCTTCCCTACTTTGGGGTTATTAGTTTATTCTCCTATAGGGCGCCCTAGGGTCCCTCCATAGTTTATTTAGGCGTGTCTTAATATACTTTATAACATTAGAGTTACGTTTATTTTGCGCCCTTTATATTACAGCGGCTTTAATATATAGTTATAGGGGGGGAATATTGGCTTCCTTTTTAAGTAGTGCTATAGCCGTTTACTTATATCCGCCTATTATACTCTAGAGGTAGGCTGTTTGGACCTTTTAGAGTAGTTTAAGGAGCGATTTAGGGGGGCCTTTTTTAGATTCTCCAATAGCCCAAATACTGGACCTATACGTCATAGTTGGCCGGACAACTGCTATATATAGTAGGCGTAACCTCTAGAAGCATAGACCCTATATAGAATTAACAATCCTAGATAATGCGATATACTATACTTAGCCCTTGCGGGCCGCTTATGCCGCATATACGCTCTACTAGAGCTTACTATCTACCTATACTCCTAATACCCTTAGACCCTAAACTAGTTAACCCCTAAAGCCTTAGATGCGGATTATATGCTAAAGATCTGTAGATTAGTTGCGTTTTTTTATAAAGTGGATTAGCTGGTATTTCTCTAGTAAGAATTGGACTCTATATTATCTTGCCTATTCTATATAGGTATTATAAGCTTTCTCTAGTATTCTGCAATTTTTTGCGGCTATTAGCCCGTATATAATTAGGTTTATATTATTAACGAAGCCTATCCCCTAGGTCGCCCCTTCCTTAAAGGAGTTAAGTAGGTTGCTTATAAAGAAAAGGAAGAGTATAGGTAAGAGGGGTAATTCTTATAGTATTCCTGTTGTAACTATAATAGGGGGGCTCTGGTATCTGCTAAAGACTAGTAATGTTTCTTTCTAACCTATAAACCCTTAAATAAATTATATAATCTATTTTAGAAAGCCTTTTGCCCTAAGGATGTATAGGAGACGCTTATAGGGTACGTTATTGTAGGCGCCGCTAATATCTAGGCTAAGCATTAATACTATAAAGTCCCTTCGCATCGCCTATGTGGATTTAATAGTGGTAGTGAGTAGCGTAAGTGCTAATAGTGTTAAGCGGTTCTTTCTTGCCCCTATTTGGCTTTATAGTAATAGGTTATATTCCTTAGCCGTATCTACTATATGGTCCGCTATTACCTTTTCTAAGATCTTACTAAGGGTGTTTTTTAAGGCAATAGGGCGGTAGCTTTCTGGGATTAAGTAATCTACTTTACCTTCTTTCTATAGAATAACCGTTGTTATAGCTCTTCCGAGTTGCGGGTAGTAGCCTATAGTAAAGTATGCCCTAGCTATATTTATAAGCTAGGGTGCTATAAGTGGTCTATATGTTTTTAAGGCCTTATTTAGAATCCCATTTAGTTTTAGTACTGTATTATTTAAAAGGCGGCTAATAGTTCTAGCCATTTCCTCTATTATTATATCGCTGTCGACCCTTAGGTAAGTTACTGGTGTTTTACCTATAATATCGCTGAGGTCTGCTAGAGCTAGTTAGGGGAAGAACCTTTCTATAAGGATCTTTGCCTTCTTATTGTTATTATTAGTGGCCTATAATTCCCCTGCTCTTTATAGGGGTAGTAGGTATAAGTCTTCTGCTAGGCGCCCTACCTTTTTTTTTTTTACCTATTTTGCTATAGCCTAAAGGCCCTTGTTATAGGGGAGGCTTAGGTTAAAAGTATACTTGTTTATAAACCGTCTCTAGTTGTTCCTTACTTCTTTCTTTAGGGTATTCTTTAACTGGTTTCTCATGTCTTTATATTATCTCTTATCTTTAGGGTTATAGCTACTTATATATTTCCTTCTTGCTTATTATTAGCTGGTAATAAAAACCGCGTATTATGCGGACTATGCGTATCGCGTATAGGGGCCTAGTTTTAAGACCGGGCAGTGCTCTTCTAGCCTATTTTTAATCGCTGCCTAGATCCTTTCTAGTCTTTAGTTAATTTCCTTAGGGGTAGCTAATGAGCCTTGCTTGTTTAGAATTGGGTGGATTTCTTTTAGGTCTTAGAGTTATTATTTAACTATATTAAGGAAACTGTCTGTCTTAAGCTTCCTTATTGCGTATCTTTTACTACTTAGTTGCGCCTTAATATCTAAATCTAGCTGTATCTAAATAGGGATATGGTCTAAAGCGAGTGCCTATTCTTCTTTAGGGTTGCACCTTTTAAGTCTTTAGTATAGGCCTTTGTCTATAAATGTAAGGTTAATTATACTTCTAGAGGTTCCTTATTACCATATAGTTGCTCCTAGGGGGGTAGCTAACTTAAGGCCCTAGGTGTCTATAGCTCTTAGTAGGCACTCTACCTATTAATCAGCAGTAATATAAATACCCCCCTACCGCGGGTAGTAGAGGTTTATATCTCCTAGTAGGATAAACTCTATGCCTTTGGTTTTTAGCAAGCTTATTACTAATATAATNTTCTCTATTTATAGGACCCCTTTAACCCTAGGGTTATATATATTAATAATTTATACTGGTCCCCTATATGTCTAGATTATTACAATTACAATATCTAGGTTAACTGCCTGCTATAACTATAAGAATAGGCTGATAGCCTTACTAATTATAAAGTACACGTGTATAGCTGCTTTTAGTTTATATAGGAGCTAGAATCCTCGGGGGCAGTATATCGATTATATATAGGTATTGTAGTACGGCTCTTGTATAGTAAGGATATAGTGTTTCTCTAGGTCTAGACCGTCTAGTAAAGGCCTTACAAGACGGTGGTTTATATTGCCGCAGTTATACTATATAATGGATAGGTAGCGGACCCCCAGTAAGGGTCTTTTGCCTCTCCTTTATTCCTCGCTTCTTCTATTTCTACTTTCTCTAGAATATTTAGAACTTCTATCTCTTATATCTATACCCTAGTTACTACTTATTTTATATAGAGCTTTCTATTCCTATATCTTATGTTCCTATTAGCGCTTTTATATCTAAATCTGTTATTATCTTTAGTTTCTCCCCTATTTTTACTAGCTGGCTATATACCCTTTATGGGTTGGCTATAAATATTATATTTGCCGCGTTAAATCTAATTCTTAATTATCCTAGTTTTAAGCTTACTATAGCTGTCTATAGGGGTCTTCCTATAGGGCGTCCTCTCCCTTATATCCCCTATAACCCTTATATCCCTATATAGTCTGGTGATATTATACGGCGCCGCTTCTAGCCCGTTAAGGCTTGGGATGGCTGGCCTAGCCCCCTAGTACTAAAGGTAGGAAACGCTGGGAAGGCACCTACGTCCCCCTAGCTTATCGCCTGTTGTTTCCATTCGTATAACCTAGTGTATAGTTATTCCCGCAGCTGTTAAGCCCTTGCCTTCCGCCTCCTGTATTTAATATAGTCTTCTCTCTTCTACGCCTTATATGTGCTTCGGTAGTAGTTTACATATTTTATTTAGTCTTAATTTAAGTAGTGTCTTGTATTATAGGGGCCTGTATAGTAGCTGTAGCACACCTATGCTGCGTATGTGGATTAGGTATATCCCTATTATATGTAGCGGTAGCATCGTTCTAGGCGTAGTCTATAATTATAGAGCCTTGCGTTATATATAAGGCCATTTATAATTATTCCTTTTTAGATAAGGAGTTTTTATATTCCTAGTGTATATGTACTAATAATAAGGGAGCTATATGTTTAACTAGTGTCTCCCTAGCGAGTCTCTAGCGACCTTTATATCCTCTTATTATTCTTATTATTTATTTAATTTGCATTTTCCTGTTAAAGCTATTAGATTTAGGTAATCTTAAGGCCTAGTATAAGGCGTTCTATATATTTTACTATCTCCTATATAGTTGCTATGTTATCTGCCTAGCGTCCCTTTTCTACCCTAAGGCTTATAGGAACCGCTAGGACTTTAACTAGGTAGTCTTCACGAAGCACTTTTATACTAATATATTTTCCTAGCCTGTCCCTTACCCTTATAGCTTATTCCTTTACCTATTAGTCCTTTAGGGTAACTCTAATGTCTCCGCTCCTAAGGTATTGGACTATAACTATATTATAGACCTCTTTGCGAATCTTTATAAGGACTTCTATTTCTAATTATCCCCTAAGCCCCTCTACTTTTTCTATATTTGGTTATATTATAATTATATACCCGGTTATTATCTTAAGGGGGGTAGGTTCCCTATAGTGTAAAAGCACGGCTACGGCAGCCTAGGTGCGGTTCGCCGGTAAGGGGGAGTTTTATTTATTTTTAATTTTGCTTAGCCGTTAGAGGATTTAATTAAGGGTTTACTAAAGGGGCGCTTAAGGTTTACTAGACTGGCGGAGCCATTCTACTAGCTATATTAGTTTGTTATAGCTAATAGTTACTCCCCAATAATTCTAGATACTAGACGCGTCTAGTAGGCTTTATATTTTATTAGATGCCTTCTTAATAGAGGTGTTTCCGCTTTGTGGTATAGTATTCGCCCGTCTTTATTATGGAGGGCCGTTGTTGGGCGTGGATCTAGCGGTTACGCGCGAGTGCGAGCCACCGTCGGTCAACGTGTGCCTCCCCTGCGATGCATGCATCTTAGGGGGATTCTCTGGGTATTTTTCAGGGTTCTTTTTAGTTGTTTTTGGTCTTTTTAGGCTGGGTGCAGCAAGAGCTCCAAATTTTTAGTAATAGTTATTAGGGGTATCTAATAACGAAATATAGTATAAGGTTAAGTGGATAGGCTACACTAAGACTACCTAGGAACTACTAAAGAATTTAAAGAACGCTATAGAAAAGGTATAGGGGTATTAAAAGAAATTAGGTTAGGCAGTATTAATAAAAAAAGATCGCTAAAGAATAAGTTACCTAAGGGGGACCTAAGAAGAGCAGTTACCGAACTACTTAGATCTATTTCCTTCTCTATTAAAGGAGAATCCATTTTTTTATTACTAAGTTCCTATAAACCTTATTTTATAAGTTTCTACTCCTTAGAATAAACCTTATATACTTTCTCAAGATAAAGCAGCCAAGTAGACGCCGCGATGTAAGTATTTAGGGCCTTTTATTCCGCATTACGAGAACGTTCTAATTTAGTAAGGGCTTAAGACAGTTTACTATCTAGCCGTATAGCAGCAGATTAAATATAAAACCCTAAGACAAATTAATTAGGGAACTAGACGACTATTAAGAGTAATAGGTCGCGTATATTTAGCATTAAAGGTAGAGCGAACGTTATAGGATAAATAAATATTCGCTTTAGTGCACTCTAAGTAAGAGGACGGTTATTGTAAAAAAGGGTTCGCCAACGTAATACAAACCAACCCCTCTTTTAAGTAGCGAGAATATGGAGATGGCATAATCTTACTAAAAGATAATATTACAGCAATAGTGCGAGCACGACGTTAGGCGTATAAAGAAGAAATTGCTTTAGGCATAATAAGTAATAATATTAACTAAATTAATTAGATGAATATTATACCTCTAGTAAACAACTTAGAGATGTTTTAAATCTTTAAGAATAAAGATAAAAAGGAGGGAGATAGTGTTACGGACGCTTTAAGTATAATATTATAACCATTTAGAGAAGAGATAAAAGAAGCTAGTTAGTTAATTTAGGCATAGTCTAGAATAGAGCTAGTAGAGCTATATAACGAGGAATGGTAACTAAGGTTATATAATATACTACGTATTAAATAAAAGAAATAGGAGGAACTTATATACCTTACGTATAAGATATATATTATATATAAGAAGGATTTTATAGGAGTACGGTTGTGTATTTAAGGACCCTTAGTCCCTACCTAGATAGTTCCTTCCTTATAGTAATTCTTAGAATACAATTAGAGTAATCTATTAGGCAACTACTCCACCAGTTATTATTACTTGTTAACCCCTATACTTGCATTTCCTACACACCTAGCCCAATAATAGGACCCACCGTAGTTCTTGCTACAAGGTTCCGTTACACTTAGAACTTCTAAATAATATAAATTTTATAATATAGCTATTCCTTAGTCCTAATATTAATTTTTATTAAAGTATTTACATTGCTTTATTTTTATAAGTTAGAAAATAGATACTTTAATTATAATGCAACTTTTAGCTAAGTTATAGTAATTACTAGAAATCTTTGTAAGAATTTTTGCTATAGTAAAAAATACCTAATTTATACTATAAAAGTTAACTAGGTTATTATTTAAAGTATATTAAATATAAAACTCTAAATTATTTAGTATTTTTTAAGGAAGTAAGGTATGTATAAAAGCTAAATAGTTTTACTAAACTAATATACTTATCCTCTACCTATCCCGTAAAAAAGTAAATTAAGACGCTATAAGTTAAGTAGTAGCTCCTAAGATAATCTAGATCTTAAAGGGGATAATATTAAGCTTTATACTATAACTATCTCTATTAAAAGGCAAGGCTATTATTAATATACCATAGTACAATCTATTATTATTAATTTTAATAATATTATCTTAATAGATAACGTATTCTACCACCAAGCCGGCTATCCCACCAAGCCGGCTACTTTTTCTTGGCACCACGAACATCACGTATAAAATATTAATTTATTCGCAACTAACTAAGGAACTTGCGTATAATATACTTGTATTAGATTTAGAAGCTACCTCTTTATCCTTTTTACACGTATAAGCGTTATGGCCGGTCTCTCCACAGTTACTACAGCGCCGTTAAGCTGGTAGAGCCTATTTATCACCACCACTACTACAAGCCTTCTTAGACGGCTGAGACGCCGTAAACGCTTTATTAGCTACGTACGATACTACTATACCATACTTAAGTATACCGCCGTACTGGATCCGCTTTCTCTTGCGCCCTTTACGCTTAGTTACCTCTACTAATTGCTCTTTAAGCTCTATAATCTGGGAGCTCATTAGCGCGCTTTAATATAGCATTAGTTTAGCTCCTTTAATCAGCTATAAGAACCCTTACTAGGCTAAATTTAGTAATTATACGATTAATTCTCTTATAAGCTTTAATTACGATCTAAATTCGTATATATTGCTTAGGGTTTTAGATTGCTAAGGTATTTCTAGTAAAGGTATTGGTGGTGGTATATATAACTGAACTTTAAGATAACTAAGGACAACCTATGCGTTAATAGGGACTAACCTAGATGCCCTAAAGGCCGTCTTATAGTTCTCGTACGTAAACACGTTAAAAAACGCGTCTTTAAAGGCTGGGAGGAAGCCTTCCTTATTAATATAGTAGACGCGTCAGCGTGCTAAGTCTCGTACGCGCTAAGAGTACTTTAACTTTAATGGCGAGAAGCACACTATATTAAGTGGCTGAAGTATATACAATAAATGCGCAGGCATATAAAGTGTAAGGATCTTTTATTTAAGGCAATAATCCTTAAAATTTTAGTTAAGGTGGCTCTCATGGCCATCTAAGATAAGTAGCCTATACGACCCTACCTAACGCGCTTTTGTATGCTTATTAAAGTGCTTTAACCACTTAAGACTAAGCTTGTTATTTGTCTAGCCGTTCTTAAAGACTAAGAGCTTCTAATTATATGGTATATTTGCTTCCTTATACCATGCAAAGATATAGACGCGTCCTTTATAGATAATAAATAGTGGGGTCGTATACCTAGCAGCGCAGATGCCCTAGATAACTATAACCCACTCTTAATCGCCTGGCTGGATAGAATTAGGCCTTATATATCTCTCTAAGCCTATAACGACCTTTATAGAGCTAATTATACCCATCTAAAAGTCCGTCTTATTAAAGTTGTGGATATTATTATTATAAACGCCGTACTTTGTTATTGTTGCTTATACGAGCTCAAACCACACGCTAATAACCTTTAAATCTTCCTAGAGTACTCTCTAGCGGTCCTTTACTTAATTAAAAGCTATCTTAAGCTCCTTTATACGAGATATAAATCGCCTAGGCCAGTTCTTACCTACTAATATCCCACTACACATAGCTAATAGTTTATCCGCTATATCTGCCACCTTATACAGCTGGGGCGCAAATCCTCGTGAATTGAGGTTAAGAATATATCGTACAATCGTCTGTTCTTTGGTCGTAGTAAGTTTTAAGTAATTAGGTTATATTTGGGGTCGAAACGCGATTCCATTAAGCCGATTAGAGAGCCGCTAATATTATACGTTAAAGGCCGCGGCAGCGGGTTATATACTCTTAAATTGGCCTAAGGTATAGGCTTAAAGTGCAAGATTAATTTTACCTTCTTGCTAAGATAAAATAGCGTTACTTTGTTAATGCATTGCCTCTTAGATATAATGTTCATAGTGCTAAAAAAAAGTGGCCGGCTCGGTGGGGTGGCCGGCTTAGTAGTAAAATACGTTAGTCCTATTTTTATTAGATAAAAGCCTATAAACCCTAAGTAACCCTAAGATATCTAAACCCTATATTTTAAAAAAAAAATATACGTTACTTAGATAAATAACCACTATAGGTGTAATGGAATCCCCTAGGAGGTATATATCCGATAAGACGGTAAGAGGTTTTATTTATATCCTATATTAGGAAAAAAAATTTTGGCCCCATTATTGCAAGCGAAAATCGGGGTCTGCAAAACCTGCGTAAGTCGCAATTTTAGCAATTTGCGGGTAATTTATAGCAATTTGCTACAAACACACAACCCTAATTTTCAGCCGCAACAACGTAGCTAAAAAAAATTTCCTAATGTATAGGAAGTGTAACCGTAGGGGCAGGCCAGTAGACCTCTCTTATTAAATACGAAATTGCTATATATTAATAGGCACACTCCTAGTTCTTTAAGCGGCAAGTTAGCAGACTTTTATTATTAAGTATAAAATTGCTGTATATTACCTAGCACATTGCCTAGTTCCTTAAGTAGTAAATTAATACACTCTAGTTATTAGGCATAAAACTGCCGTATATTACCTAGCATATTACCTAGTTCCTTAAGCCATAAGCTAGTAAACTTCTATTACTAAGCGCAAAACTGCTGTATATTACCTAGCACATTACCTAGTTCTTTAAGCGGTAAGCTAATAAACTTCTACTACTAAGCATAAAGTTGCCGTATATTACTAGGCATATTACCTAATTCTTTAAATTACAAGCTAGCAGGCGTCGCCTATTAGTAGAGTATTTTAATATATTAGCTTGTATATTACCTAGTTCCTATATTACAAGCTAGTAAACTTATTATATTAATAGAGCACTACAATATATCGCCTAGCGTATTACTTAGGTCCTTAAATAGCAAGCTAGCAGTTATTGCTTATTACTAGAGCACTATAATATATCTAGTCGCTTATTACCCAGTTCCTTAAATAATAAGATAGTAAACTTCTCTTATTAATATAAGAATTGCGGCATATTACTAATATATACCCTATTCTACAAAAAACAACCTAATATACCTTTTATTAACTATAAGAATGCAGTATATCGCCAAGAAACATTACTTACTCTATTAAAAAAAACCCCTAGCATATACCTTCCATTAGCCATAAAACTACAGTATATTACCTACTATATTACCCAATTCTTAAAACAATAGCCTAGTATACTTCTTCCACTAGATAAAACTTTACGGTAAATTGCCTAGTATATTGCTTAATTCTGCGCTAAAATATTAAAAACACCTCGCTAGAATACTTTCACTAGCTACTCCTTTAAACTCCCTAGCTTATTTATATCTATGTCTAGTATCTTATCTACAGCGGTCTTTTTAAACTTATACTTATTTAGAATTCTAACCTTAATATAGGAAGCCGTATTATACAAAATATATACTATTATAAGAGGGTTTTCTTGGCTAATTTAGTAGATACGGTATATAAACTATTCCTATTTACTAAAGGACGGATTAAGCTCTATAAGCATAATAAAGTATACCTTATTAAGGGTAATACCCTCTATAATAGCCTTTAGAGATAATAAAAGAATCTATAGTCTACTTAGCTGCTTTTACAAGTTATAGATAATATAGTTCTTTTACTTTAGTAATATTCCTCTAGGGAGATATATAATAGCGTTTTTACTATATTTAGTAACTAAGACCTAAAATAAGTATTAACTTAGAGTTCCAGTTAAGTAAGCTACTATTAAAAGGTAAAAAGATAGAGTGTTTTATTACTTACTGCTATATATACCGCCCCAATAGTTAGGAAATTAGTACCAATAACAACCTTACTATAATACCCCCCGACGTTTTTTAATTATATAACTTCTTTATAGATAGCTAAAAGCGCCTTAAACTTTATATTACCATAAAGAATTTCCTCTTTATTTTTATCCAAGATGCTTCTAATAGGAGATTTAATTAATTTTACGTGAAATTTTACTTATATATTAATTTTGTCGTTATCTAGCAGATCCTTATTACATCTATCCTTCTATAAAAGTAACCTAGGCGTCATTGCTGTAACATGGCACGTAAAGTAGGTGCTTAAGGAGGTACCGGCCATTCGTACTAGTTAGTTCCCCTTAAAATAACTATCTTCTTTCTATTTAACTATTTTCTACTAAAATGCCTCTTCTATTTCTAACGCTATTATACTTTCTATACCTTATAGCAATTCAATTTCTACAGTTCTATACTTATAGTTTAGGTAGTAAATTTAAAGCTCGCCTAAAATAACTTTCAATTTTCTTCCATTAAAGCCGATAGTATTTAAGGTATGGCAAATTTTAAAGTTTATAAGTATTTCTCCGCTAACCTAAACTAATTCTTTATATACCGTAGACTATAAAACCCCTTTAGGGTTACTCTTTCCTTATTTTAAGAAATAACTCTATAGCTTTACTATTTTTTCAACTTTAACGGACGTGCATTTTTTAAGAATGCTATTATCTTAGGCGCTTGCCTAATCTAGATCTAAAAGGCCACTTATAATAAACTAATATATATCTATAATATTATTCTCTATTAGAGTCCCCAATATAGCCTAAACAAAGAATCTAAGGTATTTCGGTATAGTACTTTTATAGAAATAAAGAAATTGGTTAACTATAGCCTCTTTATTCTTCTTATTATAAAACTTATCCTATAAAACCCTACTAAAAAACGTAGTCTTAACCAACTGCTAACCTTTATCCTCTTACTTACCGTTAAATAAGAAGCAGTAGACTCTTCTAGTAATTATAAAATTATTAATAACACGCTGTTTTAGGCATTTAGATATTATAATTATAATAAATCTTATTGCCAAGGCAGCTAGGGTACTAATTAAAGAATTACCCTTTCTAAGTAGTAGGACACTATTAGAAAACTATAGGTAAGGGGTTTTTACTTTATCTATAAGAGCCTAATAAGTATTTAAAGTATTATAGGCGGTCTAGTTTCCTAACATTCCTATTTCTAGCCACTTATCTAAAGTCGGCTACTCTATACCTAGAGAAACATCCGCCGTTAAATAGCATATTATAACTCTTAGCGGTACCTACGCTTTTATTATAAGTAGTAAATCTTTAAATAATAAGATATAATTATCTCTCTAGGCAGTAATAATATATAGAACTGTAATAACTAGGCTAGCACTATACTATTTACGCATCGTAGATATAGTGTTATAATTTACGTATAAGTATAGTAGAGGTACTCTATCCTAGCTAGGATACTTAATGCTATTAGCCTAGTGGCCCTCTAGTAGATATTAAGTAGCATTTCTAGCCACTTAATTAGTAGCTACTTTATCCAGGTTTATAGTATAGTAGTAGTTAAGGACAATAGTTAAGTATATGGTTACTGTTTTGCTAGTCCCTATACCATCTATAAAAACCCTACTATTTAGCTCTATACATTCCTAGTAAAACATCTTAGATATACTATACAGCTAGTATAGGAACGCTCTAAACTCTAGATTTAGACCCTATCTATAGGGAATAGGGACCATATTATTCCCTAGAAGGGCCCCTTTAAAAACCCCCCATAGCTTAGCTAAGCGTTTATATATTTATTACTCCATTCTCTTAACCTTACCACCTACTTTTGCCGTAGCAGCTTCTTAAAATCTAAAAAAAGCTAACGTTAGTCTAATTTAAGATATACTCTATATACTTATATGCCTATACCTTTACTTAATACAATTAGCAGCCTCTACCTCCCTATTAGCTTTATTTATCATATCTTTAAGGGCCTCTTCTTCTAGGTTGTCGTCTTCTACAGAAACCTATATAGTATTACCAGCTAGATTATCTACGGTTACAACCTATAATTAAGCTAGTTTAGGATCTAAAGCGGTTGCGCTTTAAAGAGCATTATAATTATTTTTATTCTCCTCTATACTGTCGGGACCCCCTATAGGCTAGATAGCTAGACCGCCGCGGCCGTCCTTAGCAGCTTACCGTAATTTACCTTTAGATACTCTAGCAGGTTACTCCCTTTTATAACTACGTTTCTTCCAACCTAATAAACTTAAAATGCTACTATACGCTAATAAGGTTAATAAAGCATTACTCTTACTTTTAATGTCTTTATCAATAAACTTATTATCTAAGTACTCTAAGTACTTACAGGTCTACTTAAATGTAGTCTTTTACCGTTTCTTATATATAGGCTTACCGCGCAAAGACTAGCGAATTAGGGTATTAGCGATGCTGGGAGGGTTTATACTCTGCTTACGTGGTATTTAGTATAGTATTTCTATAATTAAACGCTTAACTATAATTATTAGTATATAAATAGCCAGATATTATTAAAAGAACTTATAATTGGTACTCTTAAGTATAAATTCTACTTTACTTCTGTAGTATAGCATATATCGCTAAAATACGGCTTATAATGCCCCTTACTAGGCAATATAAGCCTCCTTATAGGATTTAATATTAACCTATATAATTTAATCCTTGTCCAAGTTAAACCCTACTAATACTATAACCTCTTAAAATAGCGAAAAACTAATTTCTTTAATTGTTAGAGTTTCTATATTAGCTTTTATAATATTATAGATTATACAAAGCTCTATAGTATTTTAGGTGGTTAAGTTTATTCTTTAAAATTAAAAGGTTATATTTTTAAGTAAAAGTGGCTTACCTAATAATATAGGGCCTAGTAATTCTAAGATTTGCTTAAAAGCAAATATAGACGCTAGCGTTATTATAGGTTTAAATTTAGGTTAAGTCTAACTTCTAAGTTCTAACTTATTTTACTATTTTATAGCATTAGTTCTCTAAGATATTATTAAAGCAATAATAGTATCTTTAGATTAGCTCTCTAAAACACCTTCCCTCTTAGGCAAGTTACTAAGGACCTTCTAAACAAAGTTATTATATAGTACTTTATTCTTAGCAGTACAAAACACGACTTTATTAAGCCCGGCCTCTACTATATTATCTAAGATTATCTTTTTAATTTCCTTAAGGTGATAAGCATCAATTTCCTATCTATTTATAATATCCAAGTCCTTTATAGTAATACGTAAAAATACTAAGATAGGATAAAGAAAAAGTAGAGCGTTGCTATATAAGAGCGGAAGAATCTAGTTAGTGTTTAGTAAAGATACAAGTCTAAAGTAGGTAGGTAAGATAAACTAATTATAAGAATTAATTAACCAGGCAGATTACCGCAGTTCTAAAGTATAAGTCACGGCTTAAAGCAGCAATTAGCGGTTAAACTAATTAATTAACTAATTAATATCGCGTAGAGGTGCCGTATAAAAGTTAGTTAAGGTAGTAAAGGTAAAAAGTCAGGCGAAGTAGATATTAAAGCTAAGTACTCCCGCAGTAATGCTAGTAGGTAAATTACCATCATCTAATACTTATTAATAGCAAGGTAAATTAAGAAGTTCTAGTAAATACACAAAATGCTAAGTCTAGCGGCATTTTACAGTAGATTGCCTTAGGTAGTATAAGTCTTATATAGTTATAATTTTTAGGATTTAAGAACTAAACTAACTTATTGGTTTATTAAACCTTATAAATCCTACCTCAACTACTAATATAAAAAGGTAATAACTTAGCTAAGTATAGAATTTACGTATTATTTTTAATTATTTTTTAATAGGAGACTAGGTAAAGCTAATTAAGCCTTTACTATAGCCTCCTTTAAGCCCTCCTATACTACCCTTAATTAATCCTCTATATTAAACAGCCGCTAGTTAAACCGTTTAACTACTTATAGCACTTAATACACCTTATTTAGCGTATACAGTACGTCCTCCCTTATAACCTTAAGCTAGTCCTTTACTAAAAGCTCTTAAAACATTACCTTTCTTTAATTTATATTATACGCTTCGGTTAGTTATAAATATAGTTTTATAACCTTAGAGATAATCCTACTTTATTACTTAGGCGTCCCAGATTAAATTAACAATAAATATATTTTAAGCCTTCTTAGCTTTTTAAAGTTCCTTAATTTCCGTCTTTAAACTCTCTATTTTAGTAATTAGTGGGTAATACAGTCTATAAAGCATCCCATCCCTCCTTTATATAACTAATCGTCTAACTTATAATATTAAAGAGGTCCCTCTTTATAATTTTCTAGTTTCCATAATAGCTATCTCCGCGGCACTATTTTTATTTAACTCGGTTCTCCCTAAACTATATATAACGGCATTTCCAGTAACTAGCAGAATAGAATAGGTTAGTAGAGGCTTCTTAATAGGTAGCTAAGCTATCTTTATAGCTTCAGCTACCTTACCATTTTTCTCCTACTTAATTAGAAACCCTCTAATCTCCTTTTAATAACTATCCGCCACTTTTCTTTTTTCGCGGCTTTGGAGCTAGCTTAGTAGTCCTATCTCTATTCTTTAATAACGCCTTTTTAACATAGGGACGCTTAATACACTTAGCCGGGGTAGTTATATACTTAGGGTTTTCATTTATCTATAATAGCCGATTAGCGTAAAATATCTATAACTCCTCATTAGTATATATACTATTGCGACGTTTACTTTAAAAATAGGTTAAGGGCTAGTATATAGTTAAGTTAAGGGGAAATTAGTTCTAATACAGAGAGTAGGTAATAGATAGATGGATAGTGTTTAGNAGTAAGATNTAAGAGGGAAGCTTATCCTTATTAANNTTAAGAATNCNTATAAAGCGGATANGTAGTAGTAATTTAGGGGAAGACTTTAATANAGGATTATCCTATATAATTNGCAGCTAGTTAATAGAGAAAGGGNAGNAACCTATAGTTATAATATTATATATTATAACATTTTNCCTAACTTCCTTAAATATATATATAGGTNGTNGCCTTCTATAGCATTTNATCNGCATNNTAAGTTAACGCGTTTTNGTAAGGCTTACTAATAAAATCANGCTAGCTAGGGTGCCTATAGCATACTAACCTAGGTAGGAGCGCCTAAAGCGCCTAATATAAAAAGTCTCTTTTATTAGACAAAGGGATATGGAGCTTAAAGCTCCTCACTATTTAGTTGCAAATCGCCTCTATATTATAACTATTTAATCTATACGCCTTTTAGTATTACCCGTTTTATAATTAGTGGCGGCTACTACTATAGCTTATTTAAATCTATAATTAAGTTAATTATTTAGTAAGGCTCTAGAATAAGGCTCTAGATTTAACTTCGCATATTAATACGTAATTAACGTTAGTAAATAATTTAAAAGAGCCCCTCTTTGCCACTAGGCCTCTATCGCGACTCCCTACTTTAGTATAGTAATAGAGCCTCCTTCTTAACTAACGTCCTTTCTGTAATCGGCGTTTCCTATATCTTTACCTACCTCCTATATAAACCCCTCAGAAACAAGCTTATTACGATTAAAAAGGTTAAGATAATAACATTATATAAGGTATATAAACGCGACTATAGTATTACGATTAGAGTATATATTTAAAACGAGCCGTATACTAGTATAAAGAAAACAGCAATAAAATAAGTAGGTGTTCTAGATTCTATAGCTAATACACCCCTTAATAGACACTAAGTTAATAGCAAAGCTCTAAAAGTTACTAATTAGCCTTATATTAAGTACGGAGTTACCAATAATCTATTCTTCCTCAACTATATTTTAAATTAGGTATAGATCTAAAGCTTTAAGAGCTATATTAACTTTACATTTACTCCACTCTACTAATTAAATAGTTAGATCTAAAGTCTATATTAATTATAACTCTAGCTAAGAGCTCTAATCTAATAAGATTACTACCTTAAAAAGTAAACTAGCAGACTTTAATTACTAAGCGCGAAATTACCGCACATTGCCTAGTATACGCCCAGTTTCTTAAGCGGCAAGCCAGTAAACTTCCATTACTAAGCGAGAAATTGTTATATATTGCCTAGCACATTGTCTAGTTCCTTAAGCGGCAAGCTAGCAGACTTCTATTACTAAGCGCGAAATTGCCGTATATTGCCTAGCATACGCCCAATTTCTTAAGCGGTAAACCAGTAGACTTCCATCACTAAGCGAGAAATTATTATATATTGCCTAGCATATTACCTAGTTCCTTAAGCGGCAAGCTAGTAGACTTCTATTACTAAGCGCGAAATTGCCGCATATTACCTAGCACACCGCCCAGTTCCTTAAGCGGTAAGCTAGTAGACTTCTATTACTAAGCATAAAGTTACCGCATATTACTAGGCACATTGCCCAATTCTTTAAATTATAAGCTAGTAGGTGTCGCCTATTAGCAGAGTATTCTAATATATTAGCTTACATATTGCCTAGCTTCTGCGCTATAAGCTAGTAAACTTACCACATTAATAGAGCACCACAATATATAGCCTAGCGTATTACTTAGATCCTTAAATAGCAAACTAGTAGGCGCTACTTATTAATAGAGCACTACGATATACCTAATTATATGTTGCCCGGTTCCTGCATTACAAGCTAATAGGCTCCTCTTATAAGCAGAGTATTCTAAATATTAGCTTATATATTGCCCGGTTCCCACATTATAAGCTAGCGGCTTCTTTTATTAATGGAGTAATATAATATATTACCCGCGCATTACCCAGTTCCTTAAATAGCAAGATAATACCTTCTCTTATTAATAAAAGAATTATAGCATATTGCCGATATATCGCCTAGTTCCATAAAAAACAACTTAGTATATACCTTCTATTAGCCGTAAAACTACTATATATCGCCGAGTATATTACTTAATTCTATAAAAAAAAATAATCTAGCATTTACCTTTTACTAACCGTAAGACTACGGAATACTACCTATTATATTGCCTAATTCTAAAAATAATAGTCTATTATACTTCTTCCACTAAAGAAGAATTTACGGCAAACTACCTAGTATATTACCTAATTCCGCGCTAAAAGGATTAAAAACACATCGCTACTATAATCTATAACATTTATATTAGCTACTTCTTTAAATTTCCAGGCTTATTCGTATCTATATTTTTCTTAAACTTAAGCTTATCTAGAATTCTACTTTTAATACGGGAAGCCGTTAATAGTAACACCCTCCGTAATAGCCTTTAGAAATAATAAAAGAATTTATAGTCCGTTTAGCTGCTTCTACAAGTTATAGATTATATAGTCTTTTTACTTTAGTAGTGTTCCTCTAGGGAGGTATATAACGGCATCCTTACTATATTTAGCAACTAAGGCCTAAAATAAGTATTAGCTTAGAGTTCTAGTTAAGCGTGCTACTATTAAGAGGTAAAAAGATAGAGTATTTTGCCACTTACTAGTATATATACCGCCCTAATAAATAAAAAATTAGTACTAATAAAAAATTTGCTATAATAGCCTTTAATATATAGTGCTGCTGTAATTTCTTTATAGATAGCTAAAAGCGTCTTAAACTTCGCGTTGTTATAAAGAATTTCCTCCTTATTCTAATCTAAGATACTTTTAATAGGATTTTTAACTACGTTAATGTAGTATTAAACTAGACGTTTATTTATTTTGTTGTCTAGAAGATCCTTATTAAATCTATCCTTCTATAAAAGTAACCCGGGCGTTATCGCTATATTATAGCATGTAAAGTAGCTGCTTAAGGAGCTGCTAGCCATTTATACTAGTTTTTTCCCAATAAAAGAACTATCTTCTCTCCATTTGACCATTTTCTGCTAAAATGCCTCTTCTATTTCTAATACTATTGCACCTTCTATACTATATAGGAATTTAAGTTCTTTAGTTTTATAATTATATTTTATATATTAAATTTAGAGCTAGCCTAGGATAGCTTTCAATTTTCAGTTATTAAAGTTAATAGTATCCCGGTTACGGCGAATAAGAAAATTTATAAGAATTAGGCCACCGACCTTAACCGATTCTTTATATATTATAGACTGTAAAGTACTTTTAGGGTTACTCCTTCCCTACTTTAAAAATTAGGTCTATAGTTTAGCTATTTTATTAACTTCCGCGGACGTATATTTTCTAAAAATACTAGGTTAGCTTAAGCGATTGCCTAATCTATATCTTTAAGGGCGCTTATAATAAACCAGCACATATCTATAATACTATTCTCCATTACTATACTAGAAATAGCCTAGGTAAAAAATCTTAGGTATAGCGGTACTACATTTTTTTTTTAAAAACGAAGGAATTAGTTAATATAATTTTTTTAATTTTTTTTATTATAAAACTTATCCTATAAGATTCTGCTAAAGAGCGTAGTTATAACGGTCTATATACTTCTATAGAGGACCGTTAAAGAACTATAAGCAGGGCGTTTTCTTTTTACCTATAAGAGTCCAACCATTATTTATCATATCGTGATCTAACTAGTCCCCTAAAGTCCCCATTTAAAGCCATTCCTAAGGGTTTAGTCGCGCCATTCCTTTAGATATACCTTTTGTCTTATAGTACATTACAAACTATAGTAGTGTCTACTCTTTCATTACAAGCGTAAAGTCCTTAAACAACAAAATATAATTGTCTCTCTAGCTAGTAATTACACTTAGAATTATAATAACTAGATTTATACTATGCTGTCTTCGCATTATAGATATAGCGTTTTAATTTATATATAAGTATGGAAAAGGCATCTTGTCCTAGCTAGGACACTCAGCGTCTTTAGCCTAGTTATCCTTCTATAAATGCTAATTCGCATTCCTAGCCGCTTAATTAGCAGCCGCTTTATCTAAGTTTATAGCATAGTGGTAACTAAGGACAATAGTTAAGTACGCAGTTACGATTTTTCCGGTTCCTACACCATTAGTAAAAACCCTACTATTTAGTTACGTGCGCTCTTAGTGAAACATCTTAGATATGCTATACAGCTAGTATAAGAATGATTTAAACTTTAGATTTAAACCCTATTTACTAAAAACGGGGACCAGGTTCTTTACTAAGACGGCCTTTTTAGGAACTCTATATAGCTTAGCCGAATATTCGTATATTTACTGCTCTATTCGTTAAACCTTACCTTCTACTTTAGCTATAGCGGCCTTTTAAAATCTAAAAAGAGCTAATATTAGTCTAATTCAAGATGTACTCTATATAACTATATACTTATACCTTTACGCAATAGGAATTATAGCCTATATCTCCTTAGCTTAGGTTATATTATCCTTAGGCGCATTTTTACCTAAGGTATCTTAGATCGCATTAGTTTCTATAATTTTACTAAAGAAAGCTTTTATGGGTATAGTGTTAAATTATTATATAGAGTCTAAGCTAATTAGGAATACAAAGCAGTTTTACTTTAGGGAGTATCGCGATTATCCTTACCGTACTCTATATCGTTAGGATTATCCATAGGCTAAATAACTAGATCATTATAGCTATTCCTAGCAGCTTACCGCAGTTTGCCATAATTTGCCCGTAGATGCCTCTAATAGGTTACTCCCTTTTATAATTACGTTTCTTTGGACTTAATAGACTTAGAATACTGCTGCGTGTTAATAAAATAGATAAAGCATTACTCTTATTCTCGCTGTCTTTATTGATAAACTTAATATCTAAATACTTACGGATCAGCTTAGGCGTAATCTTCTACCGTTTCTTAAGTGCGGCCTTAGCGCGCAAATACTATAGGTTAGAGTATCGGCAATTCTGGGAGGGTTTATGCCCCACTTATTTAGTAATTAGTACGGTACTTTTACAATTAAATACTTAGCTGTAATTATTAGTATATAGATAGCTAGATGTTATTAAAGGGACTTATAATCCGTACTCTTAAGTAGAAATTCTACTCTGCTCCTATTATATAGCATATACTACTAAAATAAGGCTTATAATGGCCCTCGCCAGGAAATATAAACCTCCTCGTTAGTAACCACATCGAGCTAGGTAATTTTATTCTTATTTAAGATAAAACCTACTAATACTAAGACCTCTTAAAATAGCGAGAAACTAATTTCTTTAACTATTAGAGTTTCTATATTATCTTTTAAATTTTATAAACTATATAAAGCTCTATAGTGCTTTAGGTGATTAGGTTTATTTTTCAAAACTAAAAGGTTATATTTTTAAGTAAAAACGGCTTATTTAGTGATGTAAAACCGTGTAATTTAGAGATTAGCTTGGAAGCAAATATATATACTAGCGTTATTATAGGTTTAAATTAGGTTTAACTTCCAACTTTATATTATTTTACCATTTAGTAGCATTAGTCCTCTAGGATAATATAAAAGGAATAATAGCCTATCTAAACTAGCTGTTTAAAGCACGTTCCTTCTTAGTTAAGTCACTAAGAATCTTCTAAATAAACTAATTATATGGCACTTTATCTTTAGTAGTATAAAACGTGGGTTTTTTAAGCCTGGCCTCTTATATATTATCTAAGATTATATCTCTTAATTTCCTTAAGGCGATAAGCATTAATATCCTATCCCTTTATAATATCTAAATCCTTTATTATAATGCGTAAAGATACTAAGACGGAATAAAGAAGGAGTGGAGCGTTACTATATAAAAGTAAAAGAATCTAATTAGTAATTAGTAAAGGTGTAAGTCTAAAGTAGGTAGGTAAGATAAACCAATTATAAGAATTAATCTGCTAGGCAGATTACCGTAGTTTTAGGGAGTAAGTCACAGCTTAAAGCAGCAATTAGCGGTTAAACTAATTAATTAACTAATTAATATCGCGTAGAGGCGCCATGTAAGAGTTAGTTAAGGTAGTAGAGGTAAANAGTAAAGTAAAGTNGATAAGCNTAAGGTAAATNCTCTNGCTAANNGAATNTAATACACGNNAGTTAAAGGGCAATTTGCTATAGCAGATTGCCGCTAAATACGCTTCCTCTAGTTATAGAAAATATTCTTTATAAAACTAGCATAATAGGCGGAGCTAGAAGTACATTAGAATATATAACCTAAGAACAAGGGTTAATGCGTCTAGGACGTTTTGCCTATCTAGGATTAATATTTTGGCTTAATTAAGACCGCTTTAATATACCCTTTTAAATAGGGCTTCTAGTAAATAATTAAGACTCTAAACAGTATTAGATTTAAAGCTATAAGGACTAATACTATATACCGCGTATATTCGCAACTACGAAAACAATTATATCCTTAGAGGCTTTAAGCGTTTATTATATTATATACTTTAAAAGTCCCACATTCCGAACTAGTATAATTGTTAGTATATCTATCCATAACTCCTCCGTCTCTAGGTTAACTCCAGCATCCTAGGCAATATTAAGAAATTTAAGGAAATTTAAAAGACTTATCCACCCTTCCGCTAAGTTACTTTAAAGTAGACTAGCACCTAAGTCCATATAAATTATAGACCGTAGTATATTCTCTAAATCTTAGCATATATAGATTATAAGACCCTAAACGTTATATTTGTTAATATATTTAGGTAAAAGAGATTAATATACGTCCTAAGGCTCTATATAAGGGTACCCTATAGTAGAATTTATAGCTCTATACTAAAGTCCCAATTTAGCACTAGCCCAGCTAGCTTTCTTGCGTATATTTAACTACGTGCGAATAAGGAGATATTAGGCCACTTCCTTAGTCCACCTAACTAGAGCATTACTAGACTCTAGGATTTAATTAATAATTTTAGTTATAATCTTACTTTAAATAGCGTAATTTATTTAGTCTTGGAAGTGTATGGATATTGTATTACTCTTATTTATAATATCCTTAACTACCCCTTTAATCTTATATAAACGAGCGCTGCTAATACTAAACCCGGATATAATTTACTTATTCTTCCTAGGAGTTTTACTAGTAGACTTATACTATACCTCCTCCATAGTATGCATATTATTTAATTATATTATTGCCATGCTAGGTATGTATAGTATTAGCAAGGGACATAGGATTAAAGGTTTATAAATATTTAGCGGTTGTAAATTAATTATAATAGGTACTGTAGGATATAATACTGCTTTATATATTATTAGCGCTTAGGATAATATGCTACTTAGTATATTTAACTTATAATTTAAAAGGAGCAAGCTGTTATAGTTATTAGGATAGCTAGTAGATCGCTGCAAATTACGGCTATTAGATTAGTTATGCAATACACTACCCTTTTTAGGCATAAACCCACCTATTAAATCTTAATAACAATATAAGGAGCCGCATTTGTCGCTATTATAATAGGCTTAATAAATCGCCAGTGCCCTAAATATAAGCGCACGATTTCTACTATGGGTGGATTAGTGCGATATAAGCTATACTATAAAGCTGCGGGTATAGACTATCTTAACTAATAGAATAATATCTATTTTATAATTTAGGCTCAAGCGGATATACATAAAGACGACGAATTTACTATAAAATAATAGGTATACAACCTTATAGCAACTAATACCGCTATTAATAATACTTTACTAACCATTATAGAAAATACCGGTTTAATATTAGTAGAGGAGCTAAGTAATATAGCACCGGCAGAATAACTAACTAGTACCAAAACGCACAGTTACGTAGTAATAAGCCTCTCTACCTTAAATATTTATTATACCTAAACTTATTATAAAGTGACTAGCCGCTATATAGGAATCCCACTTAGCTACCTAAAGGGGAACTCTAATTAGTAGTCTACTACGGATCGCGACTACCTACTAAGGCCTAGCTAGCTAGCAGATAGAATAAATAAAGGTAATAATATATTCTACCCTTTTATAAGCTCTATAGAATAGGCGTAAGTTGCCTAGTAGGTACGCAATAGTACGTTAGTAAAAGAAATAGATGCGTAGCTATAAGACCCCTATATTAAAAATATAAGAGACGGATATATATTATACCGAAATATAAAAGAAGTTAAAATAAAACTACATTCTATTTCTAAAGGTGTAAGTAATAAAAGCTGGCGAATTATAAAACTTAATATATACGGTAAAAACCTAAAGATATACTACCGTAATATACTTAGCGTAGTAGCCTTCCTAATTAGTCATTTCCTATTTAAAGATAATATGGTTTATTCTCCTATTTATTAGTTTAACGTAAAAGGTAATAGAGTATATAATAAGGTATACACGGCTAACCGTTAGTAGAAGATCTAAGATTAATTACCTAATAGTGCGACGGCTATTATAGTAATACCTAGTAGTAACTAAACTAAGCTAACTACACTATCTAGAGATAAAAAGGCATATCTAGTTTATATTATAATACTTAATATCCTATTAAAGACTTAACGTGCGGCTAGTAGGCTAGTAATGCTTCTTCTAGGTTATATGCCTATAGACTTACTAAGTAACTGGATAAACAAGCTAGATATATACTATTAAGTAATAAGCATTATATTTAAACGTAAGTATTTACCTTAGCAGTATATAGGTATTTAAGTTAACATAAAAACTAGCCCTTAAATACGCTACTAGGCGCGGCATGCCAATACAATACGTAGATAGGTTTATCCGGCAATACTACCCTATACTTACTAGGTTTATAGCAGACTATAAGGAGCAGGTTATATTAATAGAAGTAAAATTAGGGCAATACTGTATAATATATTATATACCGCCTTATAAACAAGGTAACCTACTAAGCACTATATCCGGTAAATGGCCGCGATAGACATATAAATTAACCATTAAGCAACTTAAACGATAGTAAAACTTATAGCTAGATCGCAGTAACCCTAAGTATATTAGGCTAATTTAAAATTTTACCTAGTCCCATTATATAGCGGATATACACGCTATAATGGCCCCTAATTTACTACACTAGCTATATAAAGGCGTTATAAAGCATTTAATAAGCTAGCTTTGGGCACTACTACTTAATATTAAGAAAGGGAAAGGGAAGGTTCTAATAACTAATTAAAGTGGTATAAAAACCCTATTATCTACTAAGGATAGGGTAGAATATCTTCTAACTATACGATTTGCTAAGATTAAACCCTTTTAGGGTATAATTAAATGGGATAACTTTATAGAGTTAAGCTAATGGATTGGAAAGATATACAAGTTCCTTCTTCGTCAGATTATACTAGTTATAGCACCGTTGCTATATAGGCACAAGGGGGCAATGCTGTTTATTTATACTATAGTTAACTTTATATTATTAGCTGAATATAAATTATATAATAAAGATACAATTAAATATCTTAAAGCTGTATTATATTAAATAAATAAGACTAAGGAGGCGTTCTTACCGTACTAACCTAACAACAAAAACCTACCCAATTTTAATATACCTAAACTTTATGCAATTTCCCACTATCTGGAGATGATTTATATATTTGGCGCCCTAATAGGAACTACAATAGAACATGGCGAAAGGGCATATATTCCTTAGAAGAATTTCTATTAAAGATTAAATAAGTGCAAAGGGTATAAAGAGTAAATAATTTATCTTAATATGGAATTAATAAATACTATAGTAATATAAGAGATGGAGCTATGGGAAAATATAAGGCTAATACTAGTAGCTAATACTATGGAAGATTTATATATTATATTATTATTAGGCATAGTTAACCTAATAGACGAGCCGTATAGATGGGATTACTACCAGTTAACTAACTAAATGTTTTTAATATACGGAATAAACCTAAATTTATAGCGCAGAGCCTGCAAAATTTAGACTAGGCTAGGTATTAATAAATTTATTATAAAACTAGCTTCATTTATACGGGAATATTATAAGTAAGTTAATAGTATATAAGCAACGGATTTAGACGTTAAGCGCCTTAAAAGGAATACAGCCTAGGCATAAGATTTACCTATTAGTATTTATTACTCTATAATATGCTATATTTAACGCAGTAAAGACTTCTATAATCTTAATTAACTATATAAAGCACGGGCACGCTATAATCCAGTCTAGATACAGACCACTACCCTATAAAGGGACTAAGTTCTTATATAAGAATATAAAAACGCAATAGATAGAATAAAGGGAACGTGGGCTGCCTATCTAGAATTGCTAGTATTAGTATAGGACTTAAATTATATAGGTGAGAATAGTAGATACTAAGTATACTATAGAGCACTTCTTAAGCTATTTTATCCATATAATGGAGGCAAGGTAGATCCTTTTAATAGGATAATTAAAGTAGAACGATTTCCTATAAATATAGCATAAAATAGACGAAACCTAGACGGCTACCAAATATACGACATTTCCCATATTAAGAGACCTATACAACTAATACTAACTTCGCTAGATAAAAGAAGAACGTTTTAAATAAACTTATATATAGATTGGGATATATACAATCAATTCTACAATAACAATTTTCTTTAAATTAACAGTATATGTGTAGATAAGTTTATAAAGAAATAAAAATCTAAAACTAAGCTTCTAATTAAATTATAGAAGGCCTTAGAATAAAAATAAAAACGGCTAATATAATAGGGAATTTAGTATATTTAATCCCTAGGAATCTAGGTAAACTAGCTATAAAATAAGGCAAGACAGAAAGAAGTTAAAAAAGCCGTTAGTTGGCTTAAAGGTAGAGGCGGTATATCTAATATATAGGTAAATTAAGTAGTAGAGGGGCTCGTTAGAGTAAAAGGCTGGCTAGCTATACGTATTTTTACGGATTTTATATTAGTAGAGTAGTATAATAACCCCCCCTTTTCTGCCTTTCTCTTCCAGTTTACCGCACGTTTTTCTTTAATAGGCTTTATTTTTATAATAATCTCTACCTTTATAGTCTAAGCTTCTTTTAACTATTCGCAATTAAGTATATCAACTCTATTAACACTTAGGGCTAAATTAATAGCTAATCTTTATAACCGCCGCTTCTTAACATATAGAATAGCCTTATATTACTCCTCTACAAAGGCTCTCCTTAAGTTTTAAACATAAAACAACTTTATTAGCTTATCGCCTAAGCTAATACGCTTTAAGGGAGATTCTAGGTAAAAAAAGGCGGAAATAGCGCGATTAAACTAACTCTACGTCTTAGGTATATCTATAGGCTAACTAGGTATAAAGGGGAGCTCCAGAGTACGTCTTAATAAGGGAGGAAAATAAGAACAACCGTTAAGCACTTACTGCTTAGGTAGTGTTAACCTACCAAACCACTAGAAAAGGTTAGCTATATCTATATAAATTAGTTAAATTCTTATATTTTTATAGGCGGTTATAACGCTCTTACCTATAAAGATTAGCTTTAGTATTTACTTATTAGTAGGAATTCTTAATATTACATAGTTAACGGCAAGATATACAGCAATCTACCACAATTTGCCTTAAGTGGGCTGGTAATAGGTCTAAGCTCCCCAGCAGAACATTAAAATCTCCCCCTTTACTCCTCTATTTTATTAACTATATCCATACTAGCAAATATATAATTTAAAAGTATTATACTTTATCTTTATATCTTTATTAACTTCTTTAACTTTTTCTACATTAGTTATGCCGAAGGTTTACTAACCTTTACTATCCTAAAAGAATATAACTATAGCTTCTAAAAAGAATAAGGTATAGACTACCCTCTATATAACTGCTTAAAATACTAATATATACCTACCACCAAGGTAAAGGCAAAAGAAATAGCATTACTAGTATAAGAAGAATCTAGAAACGTATATACGAACAGTAGTTGGGCTAAAGTACTATAAACAGTATATATATAGTAGTATGCAGCTAACTTTAGCAGACGGCTATATATGGCAATAGAGTATCTAGGGATAGCATCCTAAAACGTTAGTTAGATATAAACAGCAATTCTAAAAAAGATAGAGGCTTAATACCCCAGGGAAGAGCGCATCGTTAATAACTCTAACAAAGTTTAGACGAAGAATCTCTAAATCTATATATATAGAATTTAACCATAGTATCTATTACATAGACTCTATTCCTTTACACCCACTTACGCTTTAACAGCAGTTATAAGTCCTAAATCGCCCCAATAAGCGGCTCCAATGCTACCGTCCCTCTACTAAAGAGTTTATCTCTAGTGCCGAAGATAACTCTACAGCCAAGTCGTTTTATATAGCGCCTATACGCAGTAATAAACCGCAGAAGTCTTAATACGGTATATATACAATTAGAAGATAGCAAGGAATAAAACGTAGCAGTAAACCCAAATTAAAACTTATGGATAAACTAATATCAAAAGCTGCTGTATACTTCTTTTTAATATTTATAATATCAGGCAAGGCTCCTAAAGGTCTTTCTCTTACGCTATAGCCGGAAGGAAACGTAAAGACTCTAAAAAAGACAATGGACTTAGCATAGGATAAAGCAATGGAGTATAATAGGGTTTCTAAAGGCGACGGTTCTAGCAAGGCTATATAAAAACCGTCGCCATTAATATATCGCATAGTAAGCTACCTCTTATTACTTCTATATATACCAACATAAAATAGATATATAATAGCATTAGCTAGTTCCGGTCTTACCTATTAAGACGCATATAAGATTGCGTAAAGGCTAAGTACTTATTTAAAAAGCTCTCTAAGCAGGAAACAATTGCTAAAGTAGAAGAGCTACTCCATATAGATAACTTTTAATGCTCTAAGATAGTACGTATAGCTATACTACCTTAGCACTCTCCTAACTATTTACAGGGTAAGCAATCCCGCTTTATAGCACCGGTTATTATAGTCGGTCTCTCTAAGTCATTCTTTAAAGGAAGGTAGTAATTTAGGTTCGGTATAGATACGCAGCACTTTCTGCGCCCAATTAGCCCTAGGGCTGTTATACTAATTTATATAATAATCCGCCACGTTATTAATAAATGGAAAAGTGGTAGTTTTACCCAATAAAAGCTTAAAGTAGGTGCCAATCTTAATAGTAATTTATTCTTTCTCTACCCTTATTCTAACTACCTAGGCTACGCCGTAACTAACTTTAATATTAGCTATATAGAAACGGATAAAGGCTATATAGGCGGATTAGTTAACAGAGCGCCAGAACTGGATTTTAGGGCTTCTGTAATAAGGCGTCTTAAAAAGATATTAAGTAACTATATATAGCAACAACCCTACTATACAAGCAATTCTAAATCCATTTAAATATAGTCTTAATAATCTTTCTAACCTAGATTCCGACTATAACACAGGATTTAATAAGTAGCGCTTTAATATACTTCCACTGGTATATAACTACTTATAATAACAGTTCTAGACTAATACTTATATCTAGGTACTTAACGCGTCCCTTTCCTTAAACCTAGACACCTCCCGCCCTTCCGGCACTGTTACTTAGCCTAATATACCCCACAACATGTCGCCTAATTAGACCAACCATAGTACTAATTACTAAGGCGGTAGGCCTAATAATGTCAGCAACCCTAACAGCGGCATGGATAGTGGGACTAATATAAATAAGTGTTATAATAGATATAGTGGAGTTAATATAGATAAAGATGGCGATATAAATAATAGAACGGATATAGCTTTAGGTAGAAATATGGATAATCGGAATAGTGTAAGAAAGGGGGGCAACGAATATAATGGAGTAGATATAGGCAATAATGCCGGCGTAAATAGTGGAGAAGATATAGATAAGGATAGTGGCGCCGGCAATAATTTTGGAAATAGTACCTATAAGCTTATCTTTAAAGATATAAAATCGCGGAATTGGAAACGTATTATTAATATACTATATCGCTGGAATTATAAACAGTCAATAGCTGCAGTTAAGCTATTTAGAAAGACGCTTAGGGCTAAACCTAATACAAGTCTTTAGTATACTATTGGAAAAGGGGTTAAGTCTATACTATTTAATAATAAGGATCTAGATATCTTTAGAACNAGGGTANANAAGGGGCTAGNNAAGGNAAATNCTTNNTAGTCTNTAATAGGTTTAGAGGAGTAGCTATTTTATATAGTAGTTATAATATAAATATATTTTTAAAGGCATATTATAGCAATCTATAGCAATCTATGGCAATCTGTGGCAATCTATAGTAGTATATTATAATTTATACAGTTCGTACAGTTTATACAGTTTATACAATTTATACAGTTCGTACAGTTCGTATAGTTCGTACAGTTCGTACAGTTCGTACAGTTCGTACAATTTGTACAGTTTGCGCGCTATTTATTTATAGGGTAGCAAAAAGCTAGCATTAGTTTAGTAGTTAAGCATTTTACTACAATTTGCTATTAGATACTGCAAACTTGTTATAAAACGCGCGGTTTGCTATTAGATGCTACAAACTTGTTATAAAACGCACGGTTTGCTATTAGGGTGCTATAAACTTATTGCAAAACGCACGGTTTATATAATTTGCTAACGACCATATCTACCTGCCGCAACCGTACAGTTTGCGGCAATTTGCCGCAAACCGCAACAACCAGCCTAAAAAAAATTTCCTAATATATCTATATTCTAAAAGACATAGTTAGACAGGTTAGGGGCGAAAGGTTTTACTAGCGTTTTGGAAGGAATATATAGGAAGCTAGTTCCCCTTTAGAAAAGAATTAGCGATTAGTTTCTAAATAGAAGTAGTTAGAAGCATTTATCCTTTAATATATAAAAACTTATTCTACCTTNTACTTACCTTTAATATACCTTTAACTTACCTTCTACTTACTAGTAATACTATTAATTAGATAATTATACATTCNAGTTAGGCTGGCCTTTTATAATTTTAATTACTTACAATTCGTTAGGAATATACGGCTATTAATTAACGATAACGGACTATACTTTTGTACCCTATAAAGTAACGCCCTTACTATAGGAGGCTTAGAGAGTCTCCTTAGAGGAGTATATTCCCTCTACTTACGAAAGAGTAGACTAGGAAGCTATGGTTGGTCTATTTAACTTTATAAAACCCTTAAAAACGATTACCACGGGGGAATTATTAGAGAGGTTGCTATATAAAACCCTATAAAAAATAAAAGAGTTAGAGATATAATTAAGATAAGTATATTAAGACTACTAAGAATAATTATAAGGACAGCCAGGAGAAGTATAGATACCCTAGACATGAAGCGGACTTAAAGGGGTAACGCTATACTATGCTGTGACATTAGAAAAACTTAAATTCCGTATAAAGAAGCCTAATAAGTATAATAGTAATAGTTTCCGGAACTATAATCGTTTTATCCGTTAATGCGAAACTAAGTTTTAGCTAAATTTGAAATATTACTCTAATGAGTATAATTAGACATTAATTGCTTCTACCTTCCTATATAGCACCGTTAAGAGTTTATAGACACGCTATAAGAAGAAACTTATTATACCCCTTAAATTTAGCAAACTTAGGACTTAGTTAGTTGATTAGGTCTAAGACCCTACTAATTAAGGGATAGACTATAACTAGCAATACTATAATGCTAAATAGCGAAACGGTTAGACTGTGGTCTAGTTTATAAACTACTTAAAAGAACTAGAAAATAATATACCCTACTTAAATTTGTGGGATAACGCTATATAACTTTACTAGCTATTTACTAAGCTATAACCTAAGATTTAATAGGCTATATAAGAGAGGGGCGAAATTTCTACCTCTTAAGAAAAGCTTATCTCTAAAGCTACTTAGATTAAAAATGCTAAAAGACACTATCTAGGTAAGTAAAAGGAACGAGACGCTAATAATAAAGAGCGTAGGACTAGACCTAGCTTTAATAATAGGGGCAGATTTTGACCTAACCGCTTTATAAAAGGATAACGTAAGCAGGCCTTGCAGCCCTAGAGTAACGCTAGTTAACCCTAAAATAATAATAGGTAGAGACCTAATCTATAGGAGGGGAACTGGGAGACACGTACCTATTATAACTGCGGTAAGAAGGGCTATATAAGCCGCTTCTGCTAGTAAAAGAAGTAAGAGTCGGCCTAATTGGGAAAAGAGATAGCCTAGTGGATTTTTACTCCCTTATACTAGGCTAGTAAGAGAAGGAGGGAGTAAACTGCTATATAGTTATTCCTATCTCTATTTAAGTTAATAATAAATAGGTGACGCGAGATTGCCTTATGGACAGCGGCGTAAGTATAGGGTTTATTTCTTAATTACTAGTAAAAGAATTAGATTTAAACCTTAGTGGCTTATAGGTGCGTACTGTTTAAAGTATTAGAGATTACCGGATTCTATACTATAGGGAATAAATATTTCCCGTTACCAGCTAGGACCGTAACGGTCTATAGGATATATAGGAGATACGCTTCTGCGCCATAGAAATTAAGGGGTGTAGCCTTATTTTAGGATACCTATAGCTTTACTAAGTTAACCTAGATATTAATTAGCCTTTAGCCTTATATTAATACCGGAAGTCTTAATTACGCATTATAGTTAAGGATTAAGAGACTTTCCTAAGCTATATATAAGAAGAAGGGTGAGTATATACTATATATACTACTCTTAACCCCAAGAATAAAGATATAGGGTATTTATTTTTGGATATCCGGCTATATATAGTTAAGGAACTAAAGATTCTATAAGAATATATAGATTTAGAAGAGGTTTTTAATAAAGAGGCTATATAAACCTTACCTAACCCTATATTAGTTAAGTATAAGATAAATATAGGGGATAAGTAACCTCCTTTTTTTTTTTTTTTTTTTTTAAGTCAGTTGTATTATACTACGTACAATACTGCGCATGCAGCCTCTAGGCTATGGCGCTATAGTTCTATATACATGAATCCTTTCTAGGCAGCTTAATATGTACTAGTAGCTATGTCCTAATAGTTTATAAACCCCTAAACTAGGAGTTTATAGTTCCTTAGTAAACTAAGTTACTGCAACTACTAGGGAATAAGAAAACGGTAGGAAAACCCATAAGAAATCCTAACACCTGTCCCCATCCTTTTACAATTTATTTCTATTCTTTTGCTCTCTAATATCGTTTTTTAAGAGCCTAGTAGGAGTTACCTCCTTCTAGAATCCTATTTGTTTTGTCTTATTCTTCCATAGAACCCTCTAAGCTAGTACTACCTACTAGCCTAGCTGCTTTAAGAACCTCGCAGTCTTTGCTATTAGCAAAGTGGTTTTCTTTACAGTTAATGCAAAGAGGTGTAGTATGCTTGCAGGGCTTGCCTGTTATTATACAGGTAGAACAGGAGTGGTCTTTAGATAAATGTGCAGCCGCACAAAATCTACAGGCTCTAGTAGAGCATCTATCTCCTATATGGCCGAATTTTTGGCAGCTAGTGCACTGCGTAGTAGGAGAGACTTCAAGGTACTTTACTACCTTAGTAGCTGTACCTGCAATTGATATCTCTTTTTATTTAAGGATTTCTTGTCTTTTTTCTTCGTTCTCTATAGTAAAAACTATAGAGCCAAATCTGGTCTGTGGATNGTGTCTTTTTNCACTAGANNAGATCNATCTAGGTAGTNCTTGTATCNNTATAGGATTAAAGGTCTCAATTTCTTCTTTTAGAAGCTTAGAGCCTCCCTCTCCTAGAAAAGGTAGGGTAGGAACCCCATGGGCGATAATTTGAACCCAAGGTTCTAGTTTTTGCTCTCTTTGGAAGGTAAAGCAGTTATGCCAGATATCCTTATATTTGACTAGGAAATCTGCATTATACTCTTCTGTAGTTGTAAGGAGAATATTTTGTTTTCCTTTAGTTCTAGCTATAGACGCTAGTACTGGCTTTTTTACTTGCAGTTTTAATGCAAATAGTTGGTTGACTTTATTCCGTATAGAGAAGGTATCTAGAGGTTGGTCCTTTTCGTCTGTAATTAGGACTAGCCTCCTTTCTTATAGCTGCTTTTTCTTACTTCTAGTAGAGGTAGAACTAGGTGCGCTAGTTACCCTATTAGAAGGAGAAGGAGTAGTAGACGGTGATAATAAAGGGGGGGGGAGAGGACGAAGAAGGCAGGCCCTTCCTTAGCCTCTCCGCGTAAGTTTCTTTAATAGGAGCCACCTCCTTACGGAGAGCTCTTACTTCTTCCACTAGCCCCTTTAGGACACCCTCCGCCGCTTCCTCCTTTGCCGTTTCTTCTTTTGTAAAGGGATCCCTTCCTNCTAGGATTCTCTGTATATATTTCCCTATCCGCTTAACTTGTTCTTTTTCTTCTTTTTCTTCTTCTTTTTCTAGCCCTCTATAGGCCTGGACTAGGCTATCTAAAGCCTTTTGTAGGTGTTGTTTTGGAGAAAGGGGAGGAAAAGGTATACTGCTATCCGTAGTAGTCGTTAGTTTTATTATCTTTTTTGCAGGTTTTTGGTTTTGGTTTTCATTTTCAGGAGAAGACTGAGGATGTCCTCTTTTTTCTCCTATCCTAAATAGGCCAGGAGTAGGAGAGGGGGGAGAAAAAGTGGATGTAGACTCTTCGTCACTTATTTCTATAGGAGGTTTTTTTGGTTTTTTTGGCATTTTGTACCTTATAAGGGGATTTACTAGTTTTTACTATCCTTCTACGCCCTTTCTCCTTACTAATCCTACTAGAAGATTTCTGGGGAGACTAGGCTAAAAGGTAGTAGAAAAACTAGCCCCTATTTAGTTTTGGTATTGGTGGTAGTAGTAATAGTTTTGGTGTTCCTATCCGTGCCTCGCTTACACGCTAGGGCCACCCTCAAGAGAAATTTTCTGTTGGGGAGAAGGGGTAAAACGACAAATAAATCCACCTCTAGCTCGCTAGGCAGTAGGAATTAGGTCTTGAAAGTTAGAAAATCGATTGTTTTTGATGGTAAGATGGGTATGCGTAAGTTTTGGAGTGTAGCGCTACCTTTTGGTAAGGTTGCGTAACCTCCTTTTAGACTACTATATAACTTATTAAAAAATAAGCTAGCCGTATTACATTAGTATATAGTGGATAATCTTTAGAAAGGATAGATTTGGCCCTCTATAAGCTTAGTAGGGGTATTAATTATATTTATACTAAAAAAGGATAGGACCCTTCGCCTCTATATTAACTATTAGGCGCTTAATAGGATTACTGTAAAGAATTGCTACCCGCTACCCTTAATAGGGGAGCTTATTAATAGGCTATTAGGCGCAAAGATATTCACGAAACTAGATCTAAAAGATATATACTATTAAATCCGGATTAAAGCCGGCGATAAGTAGAAAACGGTGTTTTAAATATAGTACGGCCACTTTAAGTACCTAGTAATGCTATTTAGGCTTACTAACGTACTGGCGATATTTTAGGCCTATATTAATAAGGTATTATTAGGCCTATTGGATATAATATATATAGTCTACCTTAATAATATTGTAGTTTACTTTAATAACTACGAAGTATATACGTACTACGTATAAATGGTATTAGAAAGACTATGGGAATATAAGCTCTATATAAACCTAAAAAAATGCTCTTTCTATATTACTAGTATTAATTTTTTAGGCTTTATTATTAGCGTTAATAGAGTATTAATAGAGAAAAGCCGGGTAGACGCTATTAGGGAATGGCTATACCCTATAATGTTTAGAAAAGTATAGGTTTTTTTAGGTACAGCGAACTTCTACTAAAGGTTTATTATTTACTATTTATAAGTAATACTCCCAATTACTAATTTATTAAAAGGATTTAAAAATAGTAAGAAGTTAAACCCCTTTATATTTAGGGAAGCTACTAAGTAGGTAATAGACTAGTTGAAGAATTTGTTTACGTTAGCGCCTATTCTAATATACTTCTACTAGGAGCTACGTATACACCTTAAAATAGATGCATCTGGCTTTACCCTAGGGGCAATTATATCTTAATTAAAAGACGGAAAATAGTATCCTATGGCGTTTTGGTTAAGGAAAATAACCCCTATAGAGTAGCGTTATATAACATATAACTAGGAGCTACTTATAATAATCGCAGTAATAAAGCACTAGTAACATTATTGTATAGAAAGCAATTATCCTATTAAAGTCCTTATAGACTATAATAATTTAAAATACTTTATAACTATAAAGGTGTTAAGTAGTCGATAAGCGAGATAGGTAGAGGCACTATTATAGTATAACTTTAAAATTACGTACCGCCTAGGGAAGATAAATCCTATTAATAGGTTATTAAGACGTCTAGATTATAAAACAGGAAGGATCTAGGATAGTATAGGGGAAATAATCCCTATATTGTAAAATTTGCTTAAAAAGAAAGAAGACTCTTTTCTTAGAACTATAGAATTTCGTAATAGGGTAGAGGTCCTAGTAATATAGCTATAAAGTAATATAATTATAAAGCCGTAGAATATGGTTATAAACTAGGTTATAGACTAAGCAGATATTATAAAGTTAGTGTACCCTAGAATTAGCAAGAATTCTATAGAATGTACTAGAGGTATTACGGCACCTTTAACTTAACGACGTATTAGCTACGAGTTTTTGGATCTAAGGGGAATAGGCAAGATGCCTATTTATAGCGTGGTATACTATATAACGGTAGGAGAATCTGCTAGCACTAATGGTTTAAAACGTCTCGTGCTACGCCTTAAGTCTATAATAGCGGTAGGCGAAATAGAAGTAAGTGATCTATATAAAACCTTTTTAGATCTTCTTCTTTAAGCTTAATAAAGGGACGCCTTCGCCTTTAGGGAGAGGTAGAAAGATATAGTGGAGACCAACTTGGCCAGAGTTACTAAGAAGCTATAGTAGTAAGACTAAAAGGATCTGTTGCGCTTTAAGGGTGCTATATATATCCTAAAGGACTAAGCGATTTAAAATAAAAATTTAAAGGGTTTTTATAATAACCCTTTTAGGGGTTACTACGGTGCTAATAGAACCCTTAAGGCTGTTTAAAGGAAATACTTTTAGGATAGAATATCTAAAGAGGTTAAGAATTATATATTAAGGTGTAATACGTGCTAAAGGATATAGATATTTAAGTATCGCCTATATAGCAAGTTATTAGTACTTTCTATTCCATAGGGACCTATATTAGAATTAATAATAGATTTTATTATAGGCTTACCCCCTATTAAGATAAGAACTGGAGAGGTTACTAACGCTATTCTAGTAATCGTTAATAGGTATATAAAGTTTTTAGGATACTTTATTGTTATAATAATAATTATGGTAGCAGAACTAGCAAACCTGTTTTTAGAACAGTGGCTTTTATTTAGTACGCTAAGGGGAATCGTATCTAATAGAGGTACCGTATTTAATAGTACATTTTGGTCTTTATTCTGTCTCTTATTAAAAATATAGTAAAGGATAAGTACTACCTTCTACCTGTAAATAGACGGGCTAATAGAGTATCTAAATACGCTATTAGAATACTACCTCCGCTACTATATTAATTATTAATAGGATAATTAGATATTATAATTGGCTCTAGCGTAGTATATATATAATATAAGCATCTATAGTAGCACAAAAATAACCCCTTATAAAGTATTGTTTGGGGTAAAAGCAAATAACCCCTAGAACGTTAAGGATATTATTCCTAAAAAAAAGGTACTAGCGGTGTCCGAAAGAATTAAGTAAATAAGAATTTATAGAGAGGAACTTAAAAAGCACTTACTAGACGCCCAGGCCGTATAAAAAAGGTACTATAACGAAAAATATATACTAAAAGAATTTAAGATAGGAGACGAAGTCTTACTATTTATAAAAAATATCTAAATAAAACGTATTAAGAAGAAGCTAGATTACTAGTAGCTTAAACTCTTTAAAATAGTTAAGAAAACTAAAGAAAACTAAGCCTATGAATTGGAATTACTAAAATCTTATTTAATATATCCTATATTTTATGTTTCCCTACTAGAGCTATATTAGAGAAAAGATAGTACGGAACCGCCCCTACCTAGCGAAATTAATGGGGAACTGGAATGGAATGTAGAAGATATTCTAGACTAAAGATAGCGCTAAAAAAAGCGCGAATTTTTAGTTTATTAGGAAGGATACTTTTAGGCATATAATAGTTAGGAACTTAAAAAGTATCTTTAGCTAGGATATAATACTGTAATTAAAACCTTCTTAAGAACTAAAGGTAAAGATTTAAAAATAGTTCCGGATATACTATAGGTAAAGTAATAGGGAAGACCCCGTAAATTAAAACTATAGGATTAAGTATAGGTATTAAAAACGGAAACGTTTCGCTATTATAATAGGGATCCTAGAATTCTATAAGAGAAAGCCTATAGAGATTTATAGGAGAACTATTAGGGATACTGTTTAAAGGAGACGCTATTTAAGAAGAAGTAGTAGTACTATAAGAAGTGGCCTTAGGGATTTAGAAAGATCCCCTAGGGATAAAAGAAGAGTATCTAGCCTAGCACCGGAGATACGTAGTAGAGTTAATAGTATAAAGAGGAGCAAAAGGACAGCCTATAAAGAATTAGAAATTATAAGAAATTATAAGGCACCTATAGGAATATTACCCGTTTATTATATATAGGGATTATAGTAGTATACTATATTTATATGGATTGTTACTAAAGCTTAGAATAAAGGCATCCCTAAAGTATAAAGTTAATTCCTAATAATAGGGCATTCTAGAGGTACCTAAGAAGCACTATATAAAGCTATTCTATAAGAAAAAGGAAAGAGCTAGGTAATAACTTAAATACTAGTAGCAGTAATAGGAGTCTCCTCTTCTATCTTAACGTTATTATTAATGGTATTATTAGCTTCTCTATCCCTAGAAGTATTAATACTTCTACTAATATTCTTCTTAGAACGACGGGTACTGGAAGGACTAGTATAGGCGGGAGATTAGTAAGGAGAACGTTTATCTTAACCTTTATTACTATTCTTAGTATCCTTAGGTTCTAAATTGGCGTTTAAGTAGAGATTAGAGAGACGTTAGCTAAAAAAGTTAGTATAGTTCCTAAGTAAGTTACTAGAGAAACTTACCTAGCTAAAGTAGCCCGCGTAAGAGTGTAAATATTATTATTAATAAGGACGAGCTGTTCGCATATACGCTTTTAGATACTATATATCCGAGATCGTTATATCTCTATAGTAGTAGAAACCCTTATTAAATTAAAGAGTTTATAAGTAAGGGAAGATACCTTCTATCCCTACCTATTACTATTAGGATATTAGCGGAAATCTTAAATAGCGTGTTAGAGCCTATAAGTCTTATATATATAGATAGCGGGGATCTAGTATAATTAGCAAAATCTAAAATAGGATGGAATAGGAAATACTAGGATATAGGTCTTTCTCCTACTGCGGTAATAGAAGTACTTAGATTTATTTTTACTGGAGTAAGGCATTTTATAGACGTAGGAAGGATTCTATATAAGAGTATAAACGTAGTAATAATAGTATTTTAGGGAAACTGTTATAGGAGTAATAGACGCTATCTAGGGCGTTATTAGGAGAGGAACGATACTGCCGCTAGTTTAGGAACGCGTAGAAGGACCATAAGCTATTATAAGAGAATACTTTAAGAAGTTAGTATCGTTATAAGAGATAAGGTAGAGATCCTATTGCTTATAGACGCGTTAAGAAAAGATAATAAGGTAGTAATAGAAGTACGGCTAGAGATACAGAAGCTAAAAGGCGAGATGTAATGAAAATAGCCTATTTAAGAATAAGACGAATGGTGTTGTTAATGGAAGGATAAGGGAGAGACGACGACTTATAAATAGAAAGAAATTAAAATAAAAGACGTTATTATTAAGGCCTATTTAGGTAAATGGGGATAGTGGTTAGTTAACGCGTCATACTAGATAACCTTTAGATCTATTTATAATAAATTCCTAAAATTAAAGAGGTAAATCCCACTAAATTTTTATTACTATTATTAAAATCCTATTATAAAAGTACTATAAGGAGCTAGGGTAGAAGAAGAGCAGAGAAATAAAAGATAAAGTAAAGTTCTGCGCTAGTAAAGAGCTAGCAATAAGCCGCATTATAGAGTATCTTTTTACTAAGGGTTTCCCTAGTAGTTTTAGCCGGAACTCTATAAAAGCTTAGTAGAGGCGAAGTCTTAGAGGACTAAGACCCTAAAAGGGGAGGTAATTATAATAGAATCCCCTAGGAGGTATATATCCAATAAAACGGTAGGAGGTTTTATTTATATCCTATCTATATTTTAGAAGATATAGTTAAATAGGTTAGGGGTAAAAGGTTTTACTAGTGTCTTAAAAGGAATATATAGGAAGCTAGTTCCCCTTTAAAGAAGAATTAGTAATTAGTCTTTAAATAAAAGTAGTTAAAAGTATTTATCCTTTAATATATAAAAACTTATTCTACCTTTTACTTACCTTTAATATACCTTTAACTTACCTTCTACTTACTAGTAATACTATTAATTAGATAATGTATAATTATAGCACCTATCGTACTAACCGCGTGCTTACGCGTTCGGTACGCCAAGTACGCGTTTACGCGTTTAGTGCACCAACTACCCGCTTACGCGTCTAGTGCACTTCTAAAGCACTAACTAATTAGGGGGGAGGCGCATCAGTATATAGACTACGTAGTTTACTTTATATAATTAATAGTCACCACCATCCCAAAGAGCATACGATACTATACGTATTTCGTGCCCCGGGATATAACTTACTCGTGCTATTAAATTAATATAAACACTAATTAGTAAGCGCGCACAGATTAGCAATCACTTAATACCTCCCCCGAGCGATACTTAACAGCGACCACCCGTTTAGACTCCTAGTACGACCTACTAGAAGGTCAAAAGTCGGGGATTACGGACTATTACCAACTCTGTATACTTATTTAAGTCTTAATACGGTTTACTGGAAGTTATAAATATAAATATAAACCTTTACGGAACCCCCTATCCTTAACCCCCTTAAACCCTAAACCTCTTTAGACCTTATAGAAACCCCTTACCCTTCTATAAACCGTTACAGACCCGTTAATTGCCTTTACGGACCACTATAAGACCCCTTAAACTATTACAGACCGTTACAAGACCTCCTCCACCCGCTATAAGCTACTATAACCCGCTACAGCTTATACAGATATATAACGCTATATAATATAGCAGATATAAGCAAGCAATTAGTAAAGGTTAAAAGAAGTAGAGCTAAGGAGTCGACCTTACGTCTACGGACGACGTTAACGACTATATTAATTTTAAAATCCTTAAATACGGACACTATAAGCTTCTAAACAACGACCTATAGGAGTAATATAAGGAAGACTTTGCGGACTTTACGGAAGCTATTCTTAAGACTTATAACCCTACTGCCATCTATAACCTACAAACCCTTTTACGTCACTAAGGTATATAGGTTAAAAAAGATAAATAAGTTACTATTATATGGTCCTTATACAACATAATACAGAAGAAGGACCAAACGGAATAGACTAAAGAGAAAATCCTAGACTAGGTTAAAGCTATAAATAATCTCTCTACTTCTCCCAAACTTAATAGCATTGCTAGCCTTATACCTAACCTACTTAACCAAATTCGTCCTATAAACTTAAGCGATTTTGGAATTAATCTTATGGGCTAAAGTATACCTAGTACCTAAGTTACGGACTGTAATACCCCCATAAACCAAAATATAAACTAAAACCCTTCCGTTAATAAAGCTATAGATCTATAACCTACCTAAGTTATAGATCTGCAAGCTATATATCCGCAAGCTATAGATCCGCAAGTTATAGATCTGTAACGCACCTAAGTGAAGACCTATAGTAAGAAACTAGCTAACCTAGCTAAGCTCTATACCGACAAATCTAAGTANAGCGGTAAAAANNANAANTTTNACTTTAAACTNACNATCTTTACGGACCTNTNNNANAAGGCTNATATTCCTAAATANGANTTNAGCCAAGCCTACTCTACTATACTGCGCGGCCTAGCACTTAACTACTACTACACCAACCTTAAGAGTAACCCCCTTAGTGTTCCCTTTAATAAGCTATATAAAGCTACCCGCAACTACTTTAAAGGACTAAAATATAAGTATAATATCCTTACCTAATAGAATGCGACCAAGCTATAAACCGTAATTAATAAGAATACTAAAAAATCGACTATAGAGTGCCTATAAATTCTTATTAAAGACCTCTGGCACCTATAGCACGGCCTTAACGCTAAGCTTTAAATAAACAACTTCCTATATAACAAACTTATTACAGCCTACTAGGAAGTAGAGCCCTATAAGTACGCCTATTATAAGCCTATAGACACCTTAACTGGCCTTATTAATAATCTACGCTCCTCTATTATAATGTATAAAGTCTTAAACCCACCAAGCAGCACTTAAGCCTTTACTATAGATATTTAATATCCGTAAACAGACTCAGACGTCTACTTTACGGACCGCCGCTACCGCTAATAGCACCCATACCGACCAAGTCCCACCCGTAACCCCTATAGCAACTCCTGTACGAAAATATACCCCTACAGACAGACTAGCCAGAAGTGCTTCGTATGCAGTAAGGAAGGATATTAGTCTATAAGGTATACCTAGGAAGAACGTAATAAGTCTAGGAAGAGACTTAATAGCCGTATTAGCTAGTTTATTTTGGAATACAAAGGAAAGGAAGTAGAAGAGCCCCTTAATAAGTTAATAGAAGCCCTTATAATTAACTTTAACTTAAACGCTTAGGAATAAGAGACCTTAGAGACATTCCTAACTACTTTTAGACCTTTTACGGACAGCTAAGCCTTTAATATCACGACCGTATTAGCTAACCGTTCCTTTATACACTCAGTTACGCCCAAAAACCATTCTATAAGCACCCCTGTTATAAACGTTATAGATTATAAGCAGGACCTATTTGCATATATTACTATAAAACGCTATACCCCTAAGAAATTCTATAGTGTTATAATCGACATAGGTACCTCTAAGAAGTCTACTATAGGCTATAGACAATACCTTATAGAACCACCATAAATAATAATATGGACATTAATATTACGTAAACTAGGGCCATAACCGTCTAATTTGGTATTGGCTTAACTGCATTAATCGGATTAGTAGCAGTTAAGACTCTAATTAGCCTAGTTAACTTCCACGTAGTAAAAGCGGACACCCCTTTCCTACTCTGCCTTGCGGATATAGATAGGTTATAGGTATACTATAATAACGTTACGGACACCCTAATTGGCCCTGTAACTACCCTAGGAAGTAAGTATATTACCCTACTAATTACATAACGATTTAGACACCCGTTTCTTATATAGGGAGAGACCTTACGGACGTACATTTAGAAATCTTTTAACTATAACCCGTACTACCTTACTAGTACGGAAATCCACCGCCTGTACCGCCGTTTCGGCTACCTATTAGCTAAAAAGCTGTATAGAGTCCTTAAACGCTCTAGATATAACAACGTTAATAGGAAGGCAATTAACCACCTAACTAAATACTGCTCCTACTGCTAGAAATACGGACGTTCTTTAGGCTGATTTAAGTTCACCCTTTATAAGGATCTTAACTTTAACTACTTAGTATACGTAGACATTATATATATTAACGGCAGCCTAGTACTATATATAATTAATAAGGCAACCCGTTATTAAGCCGCCTGTTAGTTATAAAATATATCTATAAAGCATACCTAGGATATTTTACAGACCTACTAGATTAATATATACGTCGGACCCCCGTAGTATATCACCTATAATGCTAGTAGGAACTTCATTAGTAAGGAATTCTAGCAGTATGCTATGGCCATAGCTATATTAACAAAAGCCGTTCTAGTTAAGGCGTATTAGTCCGTCGGGCTTATTAAGCGAGCTTACCTAGCCTTATAGAGAGCTTACTAGATTATTACAAACAAATGTAAGGATATCTAAAAGGAACTAGCTCTATAGATGGCCGTAAAAGCTATTAATAACACTACTAGCCTAGACGGACTAGTACCTACCCTCTTAGTCTACGGAGCCTACCTAAGGATAAGCAAACTGGATCCTCCTACCCCGTCTATTATAGAACAAGCAGCCGTAATACGGAAGGTAATGGCCGAGATAGTTAAGCTATAGGCCAAACAAACTGTTAATAACGCCCTATACCACTATAACGGACCTAATATAACCCCAGTATACAACCTCCCGCTTAACTCTAAAGTCCTTATATAGCGTAAATGTGGCAATTAGAATAGACCTTATCGCCTACTAGCCGTAGAAAACGAGACGTACTACGTATAACTCCCTAGCGGGCCAACTAGCTTTAGAAGCACGTCCGTAAAACCCTACTTTCGGCCTAAAGACAACCATAACGTCAAGCTAAACGAACTAGAAACACCCATCGAACTAAATAAACTAAAAGCACCCGCTAAACCAAATAAACTAGAAGCACCCCTACCTTTAGATAAACTAGAAGCATCTATGCCTACTATAGAAGTCCCCTGCAAACCTACTAAACCTACTAAACCTGCCGTAAAACGTGGTCGAGGACGCCCCTGAAAGCACCCTATAACTAAGAACCCTATAATAGAGAATTACCTAACCTCCGCAGGAATATCCGCAAGGCAATCTCCGCCTGCGGATATATTAGTTCTAGTATAGGAAACCCCATTTACGGACTTACGACGTAAAGAAATTAACGGACTACTTAAAAAGGGTGTCTTTACGGTTATAATAGAAAGAGACGTTCCGCAAGGCGCCCGTATATTTAACTCACGCTTTATTAACGAAATTAAGCACCCTAGTACTAATAAAGCTTTTAAAAAATTAAGGCTTATTATATAAGCCTATAACGACCAAGGAAAGGACTTAGTCCTTACGCAATCGCCCATAATTTAACAAGTTAGTTAACGGATTATATTTATACTTATGCCTAGACTATAGCAAAGCAAACCCGTAGCCCTTTACCTACGGGATATCTCGCAAGCCTATATACAGTCTAATACCTACCTAAGTAGGGACATCTTTATACGGCCATCCCCCGAGCTTAATCTATAACTAGGAATAATTTTATAGGTTATAAAACCTCTTTATAAAGTACTAAAAGCCGGAAACCATTGGTTTAAGACGTACTACTAGCATTACGTCAGTAAACTCAAAATAGAATAGTTGACCTACGACTCCTGCCTCTTATATACCCTATTAAACGGCCTCGGTATTATTGGACTCTAAATTAATAATACCCTCTTCCTAGCAGACTAAACCTTTGCGGACGCTAAAGAAACTAAACTATAAAAGGCAAAGTTCTTAGTAAAGCCGTAAGAGTAGTTAACTAAGTAAACTCTAATTAAGTTTAATAGAGGCTTAATTACACAAAAGGGCAACCTAATTAAGCTAACTTAGGAACGCCAAGTATAAAACCTAAAGCCTATTATAGTAAAGCCTATAAACCTTACTAGTTCCTATAGAAAGGCCTATAAGACCGTAAATATAAAGGACCAATACGCTGCACAGTGTGTAAGAGGCGCCTATATTGCCATAGTCTATTAACCTAAATCTGCCTACAACCTATCCTTACGGCCCAGGCAGTAGACCTACAAGAAGAAAATATTAAGTAGCTTAATAAGCGCATCTAGTGGCAAATCGACAATGCAGTAAGGGGACTTACTTTTATACTACTAGACCTAAATTCCCTTAGCCTACTAGTATTTACGGATGCATCTTTTACTAATAACAAAGACCTATTATCACAAATTAGCTTTATAATTGTACTTATAGACCGTAATCAGGACGCAAATATACTATACTAGTCCTTAATTAAGTGCAAATAAGTAACCCAAAGTGTACTAGCTTCTAAACTATATACACTAGCCCATAGCTTTAATATAGCAGCCGCAATCAAATTAATGGTCTAGAAGATTCTACAACTAGAGCAGTTACCCCTAGTTTTATACACCAATTTAAAGTCCCTTTACGACTGCCTAGTTAAACTAGGTACAATATAAGAGAAGAGGCTTATAGTCGACCTAATGTACTTACATTAGGCCTACGAACGACGTGAGATTACGGAGGTCAAATAGATTAGTAGCGGAGACAACCTAATAGACGCCATAACTAAGGCAAAGCTGTGTTAAGCTCTTAAAACCCTAATTAACACGAATAAGCTTAACCTAAAGGTTATAGAATAGGTAGAGCGAGACTAACGGAGCATTTACGGTTTAGTTACGGCCTATCGGAAGGCCGTATGGTGCATTTACGGCCCGTTAAAAGGCCGTACAGTTTATTTTACGGACCGTAAGTAGAACTTACGGCCAGCTTAGAGCACTATTTAGAAGGCAACCCAGAAGGCACCTTAGGAGGGATTTCCTATATATTTTCTTATGTGTTTTATAGTTCTATTAAGACAATTACGGAAGCTATATATAAGTGGTTTCATTTTCCAAGTACCGCCAGTGTATAATTATAGCACCTATCGTACTAACCGCGTGCTTACGCGTTCGGTACGCCGAGTACGCGTTTACGCGTTTGGTGTACTAACCACCCGCTTACGCGTTTAGTGCACTTCTAAAGCACTAACTAATTAGGGGGGAGGCGCATTAGTATATAGACTACGTAGTTTGCTTTATATAATCGATAGTTACCACTATCCCAAAGAGCATATAATACTATACGTATTTCGTGCCCTAGGATATAACTCACTCGTGCTATTAAATTAGTACGAATAGATAATTATATATTTTAGTTAAGCTGGCCTCTTATAATAAGATAACTTTAGATAATATATAAAGTAACTACTTAACCCGGTTAATATAAAGATATATAGTATTATTTAGATACGTTTTATTATATAAGTAATAATAGGCTATATACCTAAAGAGCTCTATCTCTTTCCTTAGCTAGAAATAAATATAAGTGGTTTAAATATACTAATAAAGCAGATATAGAAAGAGGCGATTATTATTATAAACTATTATAAAACCCTAATAAATAGAGTATTAAGTATGCTATTAGGGCCTGCAGTACACAAGGTTTACGGTTCTTAGATTTAGTAGTACTATATTAATTAATTTTTTAGCTATATAACTAGCTTAGTATGTTTTAGTATGCTATAATAAATATAGTACGCAATACTATTGCTAGGAGCTATAACTGCCTTAAACTAGATACTAAGGCTCTAGTAAAAAAAGTAGTGGAACTACTTAAGAATAACTGCTTTACGCTTAGTAGCCTAGTTAGTACTCTACCTTTTACTATATCTAACTAAGGCTAGGATAAAGAGATAAGATTTAGGGCACTAATTATTATACGCTATATTAAGTGTATATTCTTTAATACTAGGCTAAGGTTACTTACCCTTAATAAAAATAGTACTAACCTCTTCTTGCCTATTATAGCTAATATAGTATAGCTTATATATATAGCGATTTAATATACACTTAAGGACTATAGAAGTAGAATATAAGTTATTTATAAGTTTAATGCCAACGCTATAGTTATAGGTAAAACTATAGAAAGCCTTTTACTATACTTATTAAAGAGTATTATAGATAGTTAGGAGCAACTATAGAATACCTAAAAGAGCTACTAACCTAAACGTAATAAAAGGCTATATAGGCTACTTCTATAATAAGTTAATAAGATATAGAACGTAACTAGAGATAAAATACTATAGATTTAGTAGATAATTAGTAATCCTTTTAAGAATATTATAGAAGATTTAGAGGAACTAGATTCTAAGTATAATAATAGGTTTGCTTAATAACTATATACTATAAGTATAAATATATAATATTATATTAATCGCATTATAACGTTATATCGCGATACTTACTATATGCTGTAGTACTTTACCATTATTTCCTATATTACAATATCCCGCTATTTTAATTATTATATATAGGCTAATAAAGATAATATAATAGGACAATAGTAGTCTAGTGTATTTATCGCTAAGAATAAACCTTAAAACTATATATAAGATCTCCTTCTTACAATATACTAATAAGACAATTTTAATACTATATAACTATAATATTAACGCTAATACAATAGCAACACTCTTAAGAACAGGAATAATAAGACTAAAAGATTGGCTCTATTGGGTGGGTGTTCTAGTAGGTAGCCTAAGATGCGAATATAGCTGGCTAAGATAGACACTAAAATATGTAATACTACTATGCCCCTTACGCACTAACTGAAAAGTAATACTCTTAGCAGCTGATATAGAGAACTATAATATACTACTCTTAATATAAAAAGGTCTTAAGGTGGTTACCTAGTGGCTTATTAGCTAAAATGTACTAAACTAGTTCTAGGTTATAAAGGAAATAGTAATAAAAGGTAAAGGGGCGAGTAATAGGCGTCCCCTAATAACTCTATAGTAGTAGAGTAAAGATTACGATACTAGCACGTCCGTAGGCTTGTTACGGCAGTAGTGGTTCCTAAAAAGGTTAAAAAAGTAAGGTAGTAGAGCACTATTAGTAACTCGTAGGCGTTAAGTAGGCGAGTCCTAAAAGGCGGGGAGATGGATTATAGGGTTTTCTTAAGTCGAGTTTTTCTTAAGTTGAGTTTTCTCCCTACCTGTAAATAAGGAGTAGTCCGCGTGGGCTTAATAGGGATCCGAATTGGATATTAAGCAATGAATTATTATTAATATTAACGCTATTTAAGCGCGCTTTAAATAAATTTAAGATAATAATAAATAGGAATTAGGAATTAATTACTGCATTTTATAGTATACTTTTACCGGCGAGTTTAAATATTATAAATAGTGATATATTAGAGGATATAAAGGCCCGCTTATAGAGTGGAGATAGATATGTAATACTAGAATTTACTAATAAAGAGAATAAAAATAGAGAAGGTAGTAGAATAGATAGGGAAAATAATAGTAATAAAGAGAATAAGAGTAGAGAAGGTAGTAAGATAAATAGGGAAAATAACGGTAAGAATAAAAATAATTAGGGGTTTAGTAGTACGGTACTACTATTGTAGTAGAACTAATATAAATATTAAACTTAAAATAGTAGGTTAACTAAAGGACGTTATTAGGCGTATTAAGGTTATATTATACTACTATTAGGTTAAATATGTTCTTTATATAGTATATACTAGGTACGTAGAATAAGCAGAAAACACTAACTGTATAGATTAAGTAAAGTATACTAATTACGCGAAATAGGTAAATACTACTAACTATATAGACTAAGTAAATACTATTAAGTGCGTGGGATAAGCACTTAATAATAACTATATAGAAAGAGCAACGCTTTTTTATTACTTAAAGTAAGCAAGATATACAGAATGCGCGAGGAGGGCATTATACGTTAATTGGGTATTAAGTATAAAAAAAACTTAATAGAATAAAGGCACTACTTACCTAGGTAGCTGTAAATGCGTAATTAGCTGTACTGTGTTATTAGTTTCTATTAAATGCGGCAGTATACCGCTCTTTAGTTAATATTAAACGCTATATGTTATAGTGCGCGGATTGCGTATTTGGCCGCAAAATTTTGTAAAAATACTAGTAAATTTCTTCCTAATGTATAGCTGTAACCCTTCCTAAAGAAATAGACTTAAGACCTATATATTATATAATATAATAATATAGAACTATTCTAGAATAGAATATAGCTTAACTACTATAATTTCTACTAGTTTATAAACTTTATAGAAACTTATACTTAATAAATAGATCTAGAACCCTTTAAAAATAAAAATAATAGCATCTATAAGAAAGATTATTTTTTCTAGGCTAGAATTAAGCTAGTAATTTATAATAAAATAAAGTGTGTAGGAGCCTTATTACGGATTACTATATATATAGATTTTAAACGAGCGGTTCTAAATGCTAAAGATATATTAAGAAACTAGACCTTTTTAGTAAAAAGCTGGGGGGTAACTAGAAATATAGGTACTTTAATAATAATATAGGGCAGACCTAAGCTTTAAAGAAACCGTTCTTAAGAAGAACTTTAAAAGGGTTAAAGTTAGGGGCTGTAAGTAATAGAAAAGACTCCTAAGGCTAACCTAATACCTATTTAGCACCCTTATAAGAACATTTTAAGAAGCTAAAGGGAAATTTCCTAAAAGTAAATATTATTAGAAGAATAAGTCGGGCAATAATCGCACTAATAATCTAAAAAAAGAAAAGACCTAGTTACGGACGTCTTCTAGCTATAACTAGGGTAAGATATAGAAGAGAAGACCTTCTATATTACTATTAAGCTAGAAATAATATTTTTTATAAGTAAGACGCGTTAGTTCTAAGCACTATATAATAGTGGCGCTAAAATCAATCTTATATAATATAATTTAGTAAAACAGTATAAACTTACCTTATTACTAAGGTAGCGGAAACCTATTATAGGCTTTCTAGATAAGTATTAAATTAAACTATATAGTACTTATAAGCCTATAGTGTTAGCGGCTAACATATATAACCGCACTAAGGTAATTAGCCCGTAACCCTTTTAGGCGGCTAACTTTATAGGTTATAACTTTATCCTTAAATACCCTTAGCTTATAGAAGTAGATTTTAATATATACTTTAAAATAGGAGCCTTTAAATAGTGGAATAATAAAGAATTAAAAGGGCGTATATTACTAATAAGCTTAAAAGATATCCTAAAGGATATAGCTCTAGGCGAAATAGTATACGCTTTATATCTAAAAGAGTATCGGATCTAACCCCCTATTTAATAGTAAAATAGGTATAGAGCCTAGTATAGGTAATAACCCCTCTATAATAGAGGCCCTATAAGAAACTACTAAATAGGTCGCGGAGATATTATAAGAAGGCTGCGATTTTAAGGATCTTATAAAATACTTTAACCATTATAAGTTACTCTAGCTTAAGTAATATATAGAAAGTATACTATGGCACCTTAAATACTGCGTTAAGGACTTCTTTACCCTCTACTAACTACTATATAAAACGGTTTAATATACGGTAGTAACTATATATAAGTAACCACTATAGCGCGTAATACTGCCCATAAGTATTTTAAGAGAGCTCTAGGGCCTACCTAATAATAATATAAAGGATAAACGCGACCCTAATCTATTAAATACCCCGTTAAGCCTAAGGAACTTATTAAGGGTATTTTTGGGTAGATAATCTAAAGTCCTACTACAGAACTTAGAATATAATTATATAATTAATCTAAAAGAAGGTAAATAACTACTAAACCTTCCTATCTATAACCTCTCTTATAAGGAGCTTAAAATTCTATAAGAGTACCTTAACAGGTTATTAGAAAAGAGGTAAATCTAGCCTAGTAAGTCGCTAGTAGGCGCGCTAATCCTCTTTATCCTAAAACTAGATATAACTATAAGGCTATATATAGACTATTATAGTCTTAATAAGATTATAATTAAGAACTATTACCTACTACTACTAGTTAGTAAAATACTAGATTAACTATTTAGAGTAAAGATCTTTATAAAGCTAGATCTATAAGACGCCTATTATAGGCTCTATATTAAAGAAGAGGATAAGTAAAAGACCGCTTTTAAGACCTAATACGGCTACTTTAAGTATCTAGTAATATCTTTCGGGCTAGCTAATACGTCTATAATATTCTAATTATATATTTATAGTGCCTTAGGGGGACTAGTTAACCGTATATATATTATCTATTTAAATAATATTCTAATCTACTGAAAAGATAAGGATTAGTATAAGTAATATATTTGTAAAGTGCTAGAATATTTAGATAATTAGGGCCTCTACGCTAAGGCGTTAAAATATATCTTTAATACTAAGCAAGTCGAGTTCCTAGGTTATATTATAACGCCTATAGGCGTAGTTATAGACCTAGTATAGGTATAGACGATCTAAGAGTAGCTAGAGCTAGAAAGCTACTAAAATGTCTAAGTATTTCTAGGCTTTACTAATTTCTATAGGCGCTTTATTTATAACTACTTAAATATTGCCTAATACCTATTTAACTATATTATAAAAGCTTTTTTAACTCTATCCTAAAAAGTAAAAAGCTTAAAGGCGGGAAGAAAGAAAACTAAAAAGGGACAAACTAAATAGTATAAACTATAGTTATAGCCTAGAAAGGTTTAGGAGGCCTTTTAAAAACTACATATAAAGTTTATAGAAGCTTTATTACTATAGTATTTTAACCTAAATTAGCTATTAATAATGGTTACTAATATATTAAATTTTACCCTTATTAGTATCCTACTATAACCTAATAGGTATTTAGACACTACTTAGCTCTACTAAAGACTAGTAGTATTTTATAGTAGAAAATTATAGGGGCCTAAAGTTAGGTATTATACCTATAATAAAAAAACTACTAGCTATAGTTAACTACTTTAAATAGTAGTAATATTACCTTAAGTACGCAAGCTATACCACTTATATACTCTTAGATTATTATAATATACGCTATTTTATAACTATAAAGGAGCTTATATAATTTAATTTTAAGATTAAATATAAGCTAGGGGGGAATAACCCTATTAATAGACCGTTATAATAACTAGACTATACTAAGGGCTTTAAAACGGGAGAAGGAAAATAGATAATAGATATTTTACTCCCTATATTATAGAACAAGCTCTAGGTATAGAATGCTTAAGTACCTATAGCTCTATATATTAAGTCTTAGGCAGTATAAACCCTATTAGCTTTTATTAACGTTCTAGCTAGCACCTAGTTTATTACTATTAAGGGTTTAACTATACCTAAATAGGATGTCCCCAATATAAGTTTAGAATCTAGTAATATACTATCTCTAATTACTAAGCTATCCCCTTAAACTAATAGCAAGGCTATAGAGTAATTAGAACTCGGAGCCCTATAATAACTAAAGAACTTTAACCTTATAATGGCCTTTCTAATATATATATATTAAAGAGTTATAAGATCTATAGTACCATCTAGTCTTATACTTAAAGTAGTATAGGATAAAATAGCTTTTATCTAAAAACTATCTAAAAGGTTAATAGATCTTATCTATAAGGTATAATAGAGGAATACTTTTTATACTACCTTTAATATAAAAGTAGACTAGAAACGTAATAGAAAGAAAGCTACTATACGCTACTATTAGAAACTAGACTAAATAGGCCTATTATATAGATATGGCAAGTTTTAGGTACTATAGGAAGTAAATCTATAACAGAAGATTCTTATAAAGAATTATAATAATCCTTTAGGCGGCTACTAGAGTTAAGCTAAAATAGTAGAATTACTTTAGCGTAAATACTATTAGCTAAAGCTTAAGTAGGAAGTAAAGGAGTACATTAGCTATTATAAAAAGTATTAAGTATATAAAATCTATAGGTATAAGCTATAGGGTCTACTTAAATTAGTTCCCCCTGCTAGTAAGCTATAGTAATATTACGCTATAAACTTTATTACAGATCTCTCGCCCTTAAAAGATAGGTAAGAATAAATATATAATTTAGTCCTTATACTTATTAATAGGTTTTTAAAGTACGTCTAATACCTTCCTATTAATAAGACAATTAATATATAAGCGCTCGCTAGCCTAATTAAGGAGAAATAATTTCTTAAAGTAGACTAGCCACACTCTATTATTATTAATAGTGGTAGCGTCTTTATAAGCTAGTACTGGTCAGATCTATACTTTTATTTAAAGATAGACCACTATTATAGTATAGCTTTCCATTTATAAACAAATAGGTAAATAGAACGCTAGAGCTAGAAACTAGAGTCTTACCTATAAATATATTTAAACTATTAGCAAGATAACTAGTATAAGCTACTTCTATATGCGGAGTACGCTTATAATTTAAAGTAATACATATTATATAAGTATATACTAATCTAAATTACCTATAGCGTCTAACTATTTATGTTTAATAGTATACTTAATAATTACTAGTTAAGGCCGTATAATTAGTTATAGGTTTCTACTAGGAAGTCTAAAAATATTTACTAAAGAGTATAAAGATACCGCTAGAAATAGAAGGAGTAATAAAAGTATACAAAGTAGAGCCTATAAGATGCCTAGGAGTAGTAGAGACTTTAGTATAACTATAAATACTAGAGCAAGCATTTTAGAGTAGGTAACTAGGTTCTATTATATTTAACAAATATTAAGACCTATTAACTATTAAAGAAGCTTAATATAAGATACCTATATCTCTTCTAAATTAAGGAATAAATTAGCAAGCTAGCCTACTATCTCTAGCTACTCCTATCTATAGCCTATATATATCTAGTATTTTATATAAACCTACTAGAGCTATAGTATAGACTACTACCAGAAAAGAACTTCCGTTTAGGCCTAATTAAATACCTTAAAGTAGTAGGCGAGTGGTATAAGGTTAAAGCTATACTACGCTATAAGTCTATTAAGAATAAGCTTTAATATAAAGTTAAATAGCTAGGCTAGCCCACTAAGGACTCTATATAGGAACTAGAGGATTACACTTAATTATTATAAAGATATTCTAAAGGGATATTAGGACTAAGGTCTACAATTTATAAATTATAGAAAGCGCTTTAATACTACGGTATTATTGCAACCTATAAAGAAAGCTTATAGTAGGCCGCAAAGAGGCCCTAAAGGGTAAGAAATAGGTTAAATTAGATATAGTATAGATAGGCTCTAAAAACTATAGGGATTAGGGCTATGGCCTAAGGTAAAATAGGTCCTTAGCCTTTTTACGTATATAGTATAGAATTAATAGGGCATTTTACTAAAATTATATTCCTATTAATTGATCTATACTAGAAATATTGTTTTTAGCGCTCCTAAGCCCTTTTTAAAAGCCTTTTAAGGCCTTCCTAAGCACCTAATTAAGGTCCTTAATTACTACTATATATAAGAATAAATCCTATTTAAAAAGCCACTATACCTTATCCTTAGGAGTAGAATTAGCCCTTTAAGTAACAGCTAATAGGAATAAGATCCCTTTATAAAAGTATAGGTAGGTATAAAAACAGGGGTAAAATAATAAAGTATAGTAGGAGCAGAGATTCTTAAATACTTAATACTAATATTAGGTCCAAACCAATACTAATAAAGCTTTTAGGGCGTCAGCTTATAGTTAATAAAGATATACTTAAGCCCAGAATAAATAGAGATATTAGCTAGCTAGCACAATCTATAACCACTAAGACTTTACTATAGTAACTATTAGTTACCTATCTACTAGGTACCTAAAGGGTAACCTACCTAATAATATATTATATTATGCTTTTTTAAAACTTAACGCGTATACATAAACTCCTTTCTATAGTAGACAGCGACCTTTTTTTTATTACCCCTATCCCTTACCCTATTCTTAGTATACTAGCCTTACTTTTATATTAAGCATTACTACCTAGCTTACTAGGAATTATAAGCGGTATAAATAGCTATAGTATAGTCTTAAATTTAACCTAAATATTTAGTATTAGCGCTAGAATAAGAGAGAGCCTCGGCAATATAGTAGTTAAGGATATTAAAGGATCGTCACTACTTAGGCCTAGGCTATTAAAGTTTAAAATTAGCTATAGAAATCTATTAAAAATAGAAAAGCTTACCTTAATATAACTACTGCTCTTAGTACGCATACATTAATTATAAGAACTAAAGGTATTAGATCTTACGCAGTATATCTTATTATAAGCCTCTAGAATTCTCTTATTAGACTTTTAGTCTTTTAAGGATATATAGGTAAAGTTATTTAGGTAGGACTAGCACTAGTTATAAGTTAGTAGGGGTTAGTGTTCTATATATAATAGTAAGGCTATAATACGCTAAGGAATTAGCTTAAAAGAGTAGTTAGTAGGAGAATAAAGAGGTATATTAAATTATTAATAGAAAAGAAGAAAATCCTAATAATATATTAAAGATACGTCTAAAATTAGACGAAGGTTAGCGATAGGAATTAAGGTATTAAGGAAAAGGATTAAGCTTAATAAGTAAAGTGTCTTTATACTTTACCTTCTAATACCCTTTTAGTAAATAGCCGCAACCTTACCAATATAACTCCATTACAATAGCGTTATTTAGAAGAAAAGAAATATAAGTATATGTTATCTAACTATCACTTCCTTATAAAAACTAATTCCGCGGTCGGGGGAAGGCAATTAAGACATTAATTAAAGGCGTATATAGGTTAAATTATACCTAAAACAATACTATAGTATTAAAGAATAACGTTATAGACGTTCTTAATAATTATATAATAACTATAAATACTATTATAAAGTGTCCCTCCTATTTACTAAGCAGTAAAGCTACGCCAATTATATAGTATAGGACTACTAGATTTAATAGCATATATACTAAATCTTAGGAAATAAGTCTCCTTAATTATATTTAATAGCCTAAAGGCGAATATAAAAGTAATATATTAGTAATATAGAGGGTTATAAGTGTTGGTAACACAAGGTAATATTACATATTTATAAGTTGTAGATAGTATAATAATTATTATTCTATATAGAAAGCAAAGGATTATAAGGATCGCAGTGCCTAAGTAGGGGGCTGATAAGTTACCATAAGGGTGACTAATTAGAGACAATATAACCTCTATCCATACATTACAACACTAGCAGTTCTTTCTTTATGCTTATAGCGCTGTAGAAAGGCAGCAAAGTGTTAGTTTAGCTATAGGTAGAAGTAGTAAAAGTCTATTTGGGTAGTGGTTCGGTACTAGTAGCAGTAGTAATAGTGGTCAGGCATAGAGCTTATCTATTAGTCGGTCGGTTAATCGTAGGCGTATAGGCACGATCGTTTAGTCGGTAGATTGTAGATATATTAGCGTGATCAGTATTATAATAGTAGGCATAGCGGCGCTATTAGTTTGTTAATGGTATATAGCAATATAGTACGGTACTTATAGTCATTGTTATATAGCAGTATAGTGCTAGCGTAGGGTCGGTTTTGTAGGTATATTAGCACGGAGTCTTATTATAGGGTTGGTTTATAGGCGTATCGGCGCAACAGTTATTAGATTTAGGTAGCAGTACGGTGTAAGCGTTAGGTGGTTCTATAACAAGTTCGTTTATTTAACCTACCCCTTTATTATAGCGTCCGTAGGGATTTCGATTACGGCTAAAGTTTTGGTTATCTTAGTTGTAGTTTTAGCTTTAATCTTAATTGTAGTAGCGGCAATTTATAAAGAAGGTAGTATACACTCTTTAACTAGGGTGTTCCTTCTCCTATGTAGCAATTAAGGGCTATAACTTGTTAATTAACTAAGATAAGTCTTCTCTAGGATTTGAGACGGCAATTCTATAGGTAGGAACTCCCTAGCAAGCTATAAACAACTTATTATCTACATAGATCTTTGCAATTATAGCCACCTCCTTACTATATCTAGGTCCTTGCCTAGGTCCTTACTCTATACTAGTTACAGCTAGTTTAGGTAGTATATATGTATATAGCTGCTACAGTTGCTGCGGCTGCTATAGGGTAGTGGGGGCAGCGATTGGAGTAGCTAGCAGTGTAGCAATTGGGACAACTTATAGTGCAGCAGTTAGAATAGCTGGTGGAATTGGCGGAGGTTTTTGCGGAGGTTCTTATAGAGGTTCTTGTGGAGGTTCTTACGGAGGTTCTTACGGAGATTAATGCGGAGATTAATATGTCTTTAGTTGTAGTATATCTATACTAGAATTATATTCACCTTTACTTTCTAGGGCGCGTATTTGGTGCTTAATCTCTTATAGAGTCCATTTATGCTCTTCTTCTACGTTAAGGACTTGCTCCTAAATATTGTCTCTAATAATGCCCCCATCTATAGGGATAAATACTCTATTCTCCTAAAGGAAGTCTTAAAAATCTTAAACAATATTAACATTACTAAGTGCCTAGGTGTTAGCGGTCCATCCTATAAAATCCTCCCTAAAATATTCCTATAGCTATAAATCGGCGTAGTAGCTATCTTAGTAGAATAGAATATTGTATAGAAGAAAGCTATTAACTTATTTTGCGGTACAAGTTATTATATTAATGGTAAATTCTTCCTAATCTTTATTAATAAGTTTCGCGTATATAGCTATCCCTAATAGTAGGGAGTCTCTCTAGTTGTTTGGAATAGCTGTAGCCATAATTTCGGAGGAAGGGAAGTATTATTTAGTGTAAAGATTATCGTTTAGTGTAGGATTGTTGTTTGGTATAGAGATTATCGTTTAGTACGCGTTTATGGTTTGGTACGCGTTTATAGTTTAGTACGCGTTTATAACAAGAATCTGTAACTATAGGGCTTAGGACCAGTTCTAGCCTTAAATCGCAAAGACTTATAAAGCGTATTATTCTGCGTAATAAACGCAAGAATCTATAATCTAGGAAAGACTTAGGACTAGTTCTAGCCTTTAAATCCTTAGATTTATAGAAGAGTTCTATTTAAGGTTTAAGACCAGTTCTAACCTTAAAAGATAGCTTTCTCTAGCACGAGTAGCACTAGTATAGTAGCTTATCTCTTCTTGGTGGAATACCTAGCTATTCTATAATATAACTATAAAGTTAACTACTAATCAGTGTTGGTAATATAAGGTAATATTACGTATCTACAAGTTATAGGTAGTATAATAATTGTTATTTTATATAGAAAGTAAAGAATTATAAGGATTATAGTGCCTAAGTAGGGGGCTGATAAGTCACTATAAGGGTGACTAATTAGAGACAATATAACCTCTATCTATATATTCCGACAATAAGAGAAGATTATAAACTATATTTTAGTAGTTAAAGATAATGGTAAACTAAGGCCCTATATGTTAAACCCTATACTAAAAGGCTCTACGGAACTATACTAGAATACTAAATTGCCTATAATACTTATAATTAATTATAGACCGGTATAAAGGCTTAAAAGTAGAGTTATATAAAAAATCTTTAAGTTAACCTAGATAATTACTAGTATACTTTTAGTAGGCTTTTAATAGGTCTCCTAGTAATCCTTATATATTTTCTCTAGTTATATTTTTTCCTTATTAAGGTTTTTTAGGAGTTTAAAGCAAGGGTTAGATAAATAGATAATATATAGCAGTATACCGATATCTCTCTAAACCCCTTCTAGGACGAGCCCTTATAATCTCCCTTTACTATAAGGTAATAGTAATTAGGGGCCAACCGTAAGAAGGAAAGGGGTAATATAAGGGATATTATTACAGTCACCTTAGGTTGCCCTTAGGACAGCCCCTAGGCGCCCTTTAGATAGTCGCCGGTTATATACTAAAGGTACGTACCTATAGTATATAGTCTTTATAATCCTAGAGGCCTTACCTTCTTAAAGATTTATCTTTTACCAATCTATCCTATTCCACAATCGTGTCCTTATAGCCCCCTATTTACAAAGTCTCCTTATAAGATTAAAATACTATTAATTAAAAGGTTTATAGAAGAAAAATATAAGCTTAAGGGATTCCTTATATAGATATAATTAAAGATTTAATATAAAGGATCTAAGCTAATAAATATAGTTAATTAAGTAGCTTATATAGGACTATTTTTAATAGGTTATGTATTAAAGTAGTTTAAATACTATTTTATAGAGATATAAACTAATAGGTTAGCAATTATTAATTTAAAGGCGTAGTATATATTCTTAAGCTAAGAAGAATTTACTAGTAGATTAACGCAAATATATAAAGATCTGGAATTAGTAGTAATAGCTAAAGGAAAGCTATATTAACTTATATAAAGGGAATTAATAATAAATTCAATTTACCGCCTGTCCTAGTCCCCCTAGTGGGTCCACATAGGCTAATACCTTTTATAGAAAAAACTCTAACTTAGAGAAAACCCCACCTCGGGCCGCGCTAGAGAGATGGCAGCGTTCCGACATCGGATCGCTAGCGGCTTACCTTCTACCTACCTTCGAGTCTGCATATTAAGCCAACTAGCCGCGCTTCGCGGATAATCTTACTCTACCCCCTTCTTTTCTTATCCTTTTACCCTTATTCTTTTACCAGTCCTCTAGGCTTTAAAAGGGCTAGTATTTACTTATATCCTTTGCATCTATTACCTTTGCTACCTAAAACTAGGGTAAAACACCTAACTATACTAGCTATTTTGCTGCTGCTTAGGCGCTTTTTTTATTATTTAAAACATCCTAAAGGCGTTTAGAGGCGCATTTTGCTATAAAGTCCGCCCTTTAGTAGTATAGACACTAGAATAGTATATAGTGGACTATCTACCTTATCCAGCCATATTCGCACCGCGGGAGAACCGCCGGTATACCGACAGATATAAGCTATATATTAAGCCCTATTACCTTTATACGAAGGAGAAATAGTACTATAGCCTCTGCTTTTATTAGGCCTTTATATAATAGAATTATAGGTTTCCCCTATAGGGTCTTCTACGTAGTTTCTATACGGTCTTTAGCCTTTGCCTACTATCGTTATCGCTATTCTAGATCTACCCATTTCGCGATAAAGGTAGTTGCCTGCCTTTAGTGTTGGTGACCTCCTGTATAGTAGCGGCGCTCCGCCTATACTTTGCCGGCGTTCCGCTAGCCACGCTTACGGGGGTTTATTATAGCTTTCCGCTCTATATAATCCTTCTAGTGCGCGAGGAAGCCTTATATCTCATTTTTACGGTCCTTTACGCGTTCCCTAAGCGCTTCTAATAGTACTAGTGGCCGTTTTATTTTTTGCTGGCGCTTTACTAATATATTCTAGATACCGTTAAGTGCCTCTACTAATTCCTTTTCTACTCTATTAGAGGCCGTCTTAGCAGCTCTTTAGAGGGCTGTCGTTTTAATATAGAGTTAGATTAGGGGAATAGCCGCTTCCTTCTCTATTATAGCTATTAGTGTTTGCTAGTATGCCCCTATAACCCTACAGAGACACTAGTTCTAGACTTTCTATAATAATTTAAGTAAGCTTTTCGCTAGCGTTCCGCCGTTGTCCTATACTCCCCACACTTAGGCGCTATATAGCATTACTAGTCGGACGGTGGCTGTATATAGGAGGCGTAAGCGGCGTATTAATAGGCCCTATATAGACGCGGTAATCCTTAATATCGCTTTAAAGGCTGCTAAGCCCTTACTTACGGCCTTTTTAACCTGTTCTTTCTATTAAAGCTTAGGGTCTACCTAGATCCCTAAGACTTGCATACTAGTTTTCTAGGGGGCTATCTCGCAGCCAGTAATACGCATAGTGGACATAAGGTCTATAGTGGCGTAGCGCCATCGCCTTATAAAGTATATAAGCTAGTACTTCTTAGGGGCGAACGCTGCCCTATATTAATTTGCCTATATAGCGTAGTAGTTATAGGCGGTCCTTAATTATTAATAGTTCTCTACTATAGAGTCCCCCTAGGTAATAAGGTTTATATTATCTACAAAGCTAAACCCTAGCGTGCCGCTATTAAGGCGCTAAAATTCCTCTAATAGCTTTAATATAAAAAAGAGGAATAAGATTAGTAATAAGGGTGACCCCTAGGGGATGCCTATCTGTGTCTAAATCCAATTGCTCTTATATTCTATAAACTTAATACAGGTTTTATATGCTATTAGGAAGCTTTATACGAAGTCTATAAGCTACTTTAAAAAGCCTTTTCTTTTTAAAATGTAGAGGAGCCTTTTATAGGAGACGTTGTTAAATGCCCCTGCTAAGTCTAGGCTTAGCATTAATACTACATACCTACGGCGCGTTCGCCATGCCGTCTATACATAAAAGCTAAGTAGTTCTACCGTTAACAGTGTAGATTGTTTACGCTTTACTCCTATTTAGTTCTAAGGGAGTAGCCTATACTCCTTCGCAGCCTTAGATATAATATTAGCTATATACTTTTTTAGGACTTTTACTAGCGTGTTTTTAAGGGTAATTAGTCTATAGCTGCCTGGGAGAGAGTAGTCTTTCTTTCCTTCTTTACGTAACACTATAGTTATAAATTCTTTAAGGCTTTCTGGTATTATTCCGCTAGCAAAGCAATAACTAATTACTTTTGCTAAATCTTTTATAATAACTAAGGCAACCACTTTAAGGACCTTATTTGGTATACTATCTAGCCTTAGGGCTTTTCTATTTAGAAGACTCCTAATAAGCTTACTAATTTCTTCTATTAAGATAATAGAGCTAATATTAAGCACGTTTTGTTCCCTTATTATCTCTATATTACTAAGGTCTACTATTTTAGTTTTAGGAAAGAACTTAGCTATAAGGATATTAGCCTTTATAATATTATTGTCTATTAAGGGATCCTTAATAGACCTCCTAAGGTCTAGTAAATAGGGGTCCGCCTTCGCTACGCTTGCTTTTCTACTCCATTTTAATAGAGTCTAAAGTCCCTTATTATATAGTTTTGGCTAGTCTTTAGTAAGTTTATAAACAAAGCGTCTTTAGTTATTATAACTAACTCTCCTAGTCTCTTTTTGTAGTTGATTATTTAATGCTAAATATCTTTAGTGGTCCTTGGGGTTGTTATAAGCTTAAAGCTGTTATTGCGCCTATTAGGCGCCGGCGTGGAGCTATATAGCCTATAGCAACTATTCTTAACAGGCCTACTAGCTAGGCTGTACTTATAGGTAGTATTCTTTAAATACTTACTTAATCCCTTTCTAAAGGGCTTAAAAGGGGTCTTTAAATGTGGTCTAGTTAAGCTCCTAGATGCTTTAGAGAAAGCCCTATAAGTTTAGCTTCTTAAAGGCGAGGCGCTAGCATTCCGCTGGCGAACAGCCGGCGTTATTAATTTAGATGCGGATCGGTATATAGTCTCTTATAAGGGCCCATTCCTTAACTATACTATAAAAGTTAACTTTTCTATATAGATCTGGTAATATAAACATAAGGTCTATTACACTCTCCTATTACCCTCTTTTCTATATAGGCTCTCCTTTTAGTATAGCAAGTACTAGGCCTCTAGCATCGGTTTCGGCCAGAAGGCGTTCCGCCTGCTCTTCGCTGGCTATATACTTTCCACCCTATATTAGGTAGTAGGCGTTAAAGTTACCTAAGAGTATAATTTCTCCCTTAGCTTCCTTAATAGCCATTTTAACCTTAGGCCATGCCCTAATCTAAGGGCCATCTTCGCGCGGGTTATAGATATTAATAATTATAGCCTCTAGCCCCTTTAGGCGTACCCAGAGGGCTATAGTAAAGGGGTTATACTATCTGCGCTTCTAATACGCGGCGTTAATATTCCAGCTAATTATAAAGTAGACCTTTATTATAGGGAGAGCGTTGTATATAAGTGTGAATCCCCTAGGGTAGTATATTAATTTAGTGTATCTATTATATACCAGCTCCTAAATTATAAGGACCTAGTAGTCCGCCGGCGTAACGCTATTAAAGAAGGGGCGACATGCCCCTTAGTTTGCATTTCCGCAGTTATACTAGATAATTATACACTTACTTATTTAAAGTGGGTATAGGCTTATGTATATCTGTGTCCTATTCCTTATTATTTTCGCTATTAACTATTATTACTCTATTAGCGCGAAGCTAGAGCCTTAATTATGATCTATCTCTACTTACTATTTTAATAAAAGATAGTTTACCTAGTCCCCGTTTAAGTGGTTATTTTTAGGTCCCTAGGTAAAACATTTCCCGTTCTCTTTTCTTATTAGTGCTAATTATAAGGTTTCCTAGTATTAAGGGTTAGTATATTATTTCTACGGCTTCTTATATACGGAGCGACTGCGTTAAGAGGGCTATCCTCTTTATTTAGATACCTTTAAGGTAGCTTTAATAGGTTCTATACTCTTTTCTTTACTATACTTTATAGGCTTTACCGCAGTTAATATAGGATACCCTTTTCTTAGGGCAATTTATAGTATTATATAGTCCTATATATTGCCTATATTTTATTTACTTTCCGCATACGCTTTATATATACCCCTATTAATTATAGCGGTAGCATTACTTTATAATTACGCTATTCTTAAATAGCCTAGTCTTAAAAAGCTAGGATTTAATAACTATCCTACTTTTTACAATCTTTTGCTAAATTACTTAGGTTAGGACACCAATTATAATTATTCCCCTAGTCTTCTTAGGTTCTCTTTAGGCGCTATTAAAGTTTGCCTAGCGTTTCGCCTACGCTTTAGGGTTGTATAGCTATTAGATTTGGCTAATAGCTATCCTAAGCATAAGGCGCTTTGTAGCTTTATAAATGGATTAAGTTAATTCTAAATTGTCTATATCCCTTCTGCTATTAATTAGAGTCTTAAGTAGGACTCCCAGTACTTCTAGGAGATAATTTTTCCTTAGTATCCTAAGTCCTAGCGCGTCTAGCCTGTTTAGGATTTAGTCCTTTATTATTTAGAAGGGGATATAGACATCTATGTCCCTACTATTAAGGGTATATACGGCGTATGCGCTTAGTATTATTCTCTAAATAGTCTTAAGAAGCTCCCCTAGTTTATAGCCCTAGGGCTCCTTAAGCCGGACGCGTATACTCGCTCTCTATGGTGCCGCGACTACGTTTACCGTATAGGCCGCCTGCGCAGCGATAGCTGCCTAGGTTTAAACCTGTACTAGGGAAACTCCTAGGCCTAAGGGTCCTCCTTTACGCGTTTCTTTTTAGATTTTCTTAATACTAGCTTTAATTCGGTTAAGCTAGGCCTTAGTCTTTTATTCTTAGGTTATTTAGGGGACTAAATATATTAAAAGGGCTTTAATATACTATATTGCCTCTTAAATAGAGGCAAGTATCTAGTGCCGTAGAGTTTCTTTCTCCTCTTTTATAAGATTGTCTTTAATTCGTTTAAGTATTTCCTTTAGTTTTTACTATTACTAGCAGCTATCCTTTTCGCGTTATTGCCCACCTGGTTCGTGGTTCGGCTCCTATACGTCGCGACTCTTACGACTTCGGCGGGGAGCCTACGCCCCTCTATTGTCCCCTATGCTCTAGATGGGGGGCGGCGTGGTTTTATGGGGTTTCTTAGTGCGGGGAATAGGATTCCGATATCGGGTTGCTTTATTAAGTGGTTTTTGGGCTAGTTTCGCTGCTGTTACGGCTTTTTATAAAGGGAATTAGTAATAGATTATATAACATAGTTTTAAATACTAGTAATATAAACTAAGTAGAACTAAGGGACTTTAATAGCTTAGTATAGAAGGAGACTAAAGGCTAAAGTTTAAATAATTATAATACTAATAGAAGGCTTAAATAATATAAGAGAACTAATTAAATAAGCTATTAAAGTAGATAACTAGCTGTACTAAAGCAATAAGTTTAGTAGAATACTATAGGGACCGACGTATACAAGATGGACATTATAATAGGTATTTAAGCTATAGTATAGCGTAGAGCCAATAAACCTAGGCGGTATTAAAGAGTTAAGATAATAAAATAAGAAACTATAAAATCCTAAAGGAGGGATTAAATAATTATAGGACTAAGGAATAGAGGCTAAACTAGAGATCTTAGTAGTAGAAGACGTTTAGGCGGACTCTATAGTAAGAAAAGTTGTTTAAAAATAGAGCTTATATAAATTGCAGAAAATAGAGTTATTTCGCTAGAGACTATAGAGGGTGTTAAAGTAACTACGCGATAAAGGGAACTAATTAGTAGAAGATATATATATTTAGAGCGATAATAGTATACTATAAGGAATAAAAGAAGGTTTAATTAATAGTTTTGCTATAATAATATATGCTAAATTTATAAAGACGCTAAGTGTTACGGAATAAGGGTAGTGGCTATAGAGCGTATATATTTAAGGAGTTTATAAAACATTACGCGATTAATTATAAGGGCTAAGGGCGTAAGGAGGTAATATACCTACGTGTAGCTAATATAAGCTATACGCGAGGTGTATATAAGAGCATAGGGCTCTCCTATGGAGGCCCTTACGGTAGGGTTCCGTAATACTACCCCCCTTTTTATAGAGGCGGAGCTCCGGTAACGCTGTGGTTACTATATATATATAAAAGGGACACTTAAGGTATAGAAAAAAAGAAAAAGGGGGGTATTGCTAAAGGCTTAAAACAACGTTATATAATAAGGCTTGGCACCTAAAAATCCAACTAATTAAATAACTTTAACTGCTAGTTAAAGTTCCTAGATATTTTAATAATATTTTAGTTATATAATTGCACTTTGCCGCAATCTAATGCAATTTAATAGTAATTTACCCTTATATAGTAATATATAATGGTTTAACTCTATAAGGGCTCCTATAGAGGATTAGGTATAAAATCTTTACTTAAGCCCGGTTTTTATAGGTTTATATAATAAAAGTTACTAATTAAATCCTTTGCATTTTTAAAGCCTTCCTATAATTGCTATTCTAGCTAATTTATATTAAATCCTATATATATAGCTCTATAGTAAAGCCGTTATCCTTTACCTTTACTAAAGTATTTAGAGTTAATAATTTGTTTAACGGTCTACTCCTTATAGTTCTTATCTTTGTTTTTGTCTTAGATTAGTACTAATAGGGGTTTAGGCTATATCTACCCTAGTAAGGGGTTAGGCTAATAAAGGTGTAGTAGCTATAGGTAAAATATAGGCTATATCCTATAGGTGGCTAAGGTAGGTAGGAGTTCTAGTATTATAGGACACCCCCGTAATACCTTATACACGCCTACCTACTTCTACCGTCTACGAGACCGTAATTTGCCGCGACCTATAGCAATCTAACGGCAATCTGCTATATTCTGCTATATTCTACTAAGTTCTACTAAATTCTGCTAAGTTTTGCTAGGACTATGTCCTAAATCCTATTCTACTCTATATATATATTAATTAAGCAACTAAGTTAACAATATATACCCTTTCTTCCCGTTTTCCTACTTTCTTTCCTTATATAACGTCTTAACTTTATTACACAGTTTATATATATAGCTTAATAATACCTACTTTGCTATATATTATTGCCGCTTATACTTACTCCGTAATACTATATTATATTAAACCTACCTTATACCGCCCCGTTTAGCACATAGAACGACCTAAAAGCCCCTATATCTATAAAAGACCTATATGCTATATTTACTAAATAAATAAAGACTCTGCAACAGGCCTTTACGGACACCCTTGCCTATTAAAAAGCCCGATATTATAAGTTAATTAAATCTCTAAAAAAAGAAATTAAAGAGATCCGCTAAAACCTACCGTCTACCCTACTGTTACCCTTACTTGCCGCCACCGGTATTAACCTATAAACACTAGGTAGAGAAAATATATCTAAAACTAGCTCCTTAACCCTAAATTCGCTAACTAGTACTCCTAAAAAAAGTTAACCAAATATCTCCCTAATACTCCCGCCTATTTAGGTAAGAGGAGTAAACTATACTCCTTCCTTAACTAACTTAAGAACAAGCTAAATAGTAATATTAATCGCTACCTAACTCCTAATAGCTAGCTACGTTACGCTATAAGCCGCCTAATAAGAGACGCTGCAGAAACTATATACCTATTTTAGCCGAGCACTATAAAAGATCTAGTTACTATACTAGAAGTATTTTACGGCAACCCTAACCAAATTACTATAGTATAAAGAAAACTAAATAAGATAATATAAGGCTTAAAGAGATTTCTATTATATTTTATTAAATTCTACCGCTATACTAAAGAGACTGGATAAAACGAACCCGCCTTAATTAATCGCCTAGTAGAGTCCCTAAACTCTAAACTAAAGGCTTCCCTTATAGGAGTTAAGCTGCCAGATACCCTTACTGCCTATACTAATATTATTAACGGCTTATATAACGATATACTACGCCTTATCCCAAAATATATACCTTAATACTCTGCCTCCTAGCCGCCTAAGACTTGTAAGGATCCAGACGCCATAGATATTAACACTAGAATACTAGAGTATACTCTACTAGGGTCCTCTAAATAAGAATAACGTATTAAGCTAAGCCTTTGCTTTAAGTGCGGAAGTAAAGACTATATCTTAAGAAACTGTTTTATTTCTTTACCTACGCCCTAAAACAATTTATAAACGGCTAATTTTAGCAACTATCCACCTCGCCTAACCTTAAGTTATTACTTACGGCCTTTTTTATCTAGTTCTAGCCCTATACCTAGTAAGCACTACTTATAAGGACAAAGCTATAACTAATATACTACGAGAACTCCGCCCTAATTACCTGTAAAAGGAAGGTCCTAGAGCTAAGTCGCTCTTTAGGACAACTCTATCTTAGGATTTTATTAAATACTTTAGATATTACAAACTCTAACTCTTAGGATTATAGTATAACCGTTAACTGCCGCGTTTAGTAAAATAATTAATAAGCTAATACTTGAGTCCTAATTAATATAGGAGCTAGTAATATAGGATTTATTAATAAAATCTTTGCGTAAGATAATGGGTTTACCCTAACTCCCCTTAACCGGTATATTAACGTATTTAGATTTAATAGTAAACGCACTGTCTTAGGCTAAATTACTTATATAGTATACCTAAGACTCTAATACCTAAACTATAAAGAACTAATTAGGCTTTTTATTACTACCCTAGGTTACCTAGTAATCCTTAAACAACTCTAGATAAAGCTATATAAAGTAACTATTAATTAGAATAACCTTAAGCTTTTATTTACCGCCTTATAATATAAGTAAGAATGCTCTATAACGCACCGCTCTAACCCTAAACTAAAATTTAGGAAATCCACTAAGATTTACTAGCCTAAGATTTTTACTAATATCCACTCTACGCCTAAGAAATCTACTAAATTCTACTAATATAAGAAATCCACCGACATCTACTAAGGATCCGAAAATTCCACTAAATTTCATAAGTTGTTACTAAGTATTACACCGCCCTAAACTAAGCAGAAGCTTAAGCTTAGTATATAAAACTACCAAAAAAACTAGTACCCTATAATAAAAAGAATACTTAAAGAACCTAAACCTAAATTTAATACTAACTCTATACCTAATACTAAACCTAAACCCGAATAAGTAACTATAGACAACCCAAACGAGCTTAACACCCTAGATATCCATATAATTAGAGCTACTCCATTAGTATAACTTGCTAAGAAACCTAAATATATAATCTTTGCTATTACTATAGCTAATATCAAGAAGGCCTTAGCACTAAAGAAGCACACTAACCCTACTATAAAGGTACTAGTAGAGTATTATTATTGCCTAGATGCATTCTTATAAAAGGAAGCTAATAAGCTACCGGAACACCGACTATATAACTATAAAATTATACTTAAAGAAGGAAAGCGGCCTAGATTTAGACCCTTATATAGAATATCCTAAAATAAACTCTAAGTGTTATAAAAGTATTTAGACGAGAACCTAAGCAAAGGATTTATTAGAGTAAGCTCGTTACCTATAGCCGCACTAGTGATCTTTATTAAGAAGCCCAGCGGCGGTCTACGCTTCTATATAGACTACTAAGCTCTTAACGCTATTACCGTTAAGAACTAATATCCGATCCTATTAATATAAGAGACGCTAAACCAACTAAGTAAGGCTTGTTACTATATAAAGCTTAATATTATCTTTATATTTAACCGTCTCTATATTACAAAAAGAGATAAATAGCTTACTATATTCCGTACCTAATATAGACTATTTAAGTACTTAGTAATACCCTTTAGCCTTATAAACGCTCCGAGCTCGTTTTAATATTATATAAATAATACCTTATATCCCTACCTAGATATCTTCTATACTGCTTATATTAATAATATCCTAATATATAGTAATAATTTAACTAAGTATTGGAAATACGTTAACCTTATCCTATAAGCCCTATATAGAGCTAGTCTATAATTAGATATAGATAAATATAAGTTTTATAAGACAGAAGTCCTATACCTTAAATTCCTTATTTTTATAAACGGTATATAAATAGACCTAAAGAAAGTTAAAGTAATTGTAAACTAGTAAGAACCTAAGAATGTTAAGGACGTAAGAGCCTTTATAGGATTTGCTAATTTTTACCAATAGTTTATTAATAACTTCTCCACCCTAGTTTTACCCCTTATAGCTCTAACCTAAAAGGATAAAGTCTTTGTCTTTAATAAGGAATATAAAAAGGCCATTACCTATTTAAAGGTTATATTTACTACTGCGCCTATACTCTAATACTTTAACCTAAACTAAATAAGTATTATAGAAGCCGACTTATCTAACTATATTACTAAAGGTATCCTATCTTAATATAACAAGGATAGAGTATTATACCCTATAGTATACTTCTTAAAACAACTAAGCCTAGCTAAATATAACTACGAGATCTACGATAAGGAATTATTAGCTATTATTAGATATTTTAAACAATGGCGACCTAAACTAGAAGGCGCTGGATTTCCAATTAAGGTCTTTAGCGACTATAAGAACCTATAGTACTTCACAACCACGAAATAGCTAAGTTATTGTTAGGCCCACTAGTTAGAATATCTGTTTTGTTTCCGATTCTTAATTATATACTACCTAGGTATATAAGGTTAGAAGCCTAACGCCTTAACCTAACGCTTGCAAGACGCGCCAGCCCTAAAAGAAGTACGCTCTTACTAAAATTAGACCCTACTTCGCCCTAAACTATTTAACCCTCCTACTAAAGATCTTATAGTATACGTCCTTAAAATAACTAATTAATTAATTAAACAGATTATAGTTAATAAATACCTAAATAACGAGTTCATCTAAAAGACGCTTAAGCTAATGTAAGATAGCATTAGACGCTTTAAAAGGATTTCCCTAAGTAAATATAAAGCCTATAGAAACCGCTTATATTACTAGAACCGCCTAGTTATACCTAACTATAATAAACTTAAGCTTAAGCTCCTTAAATATATATATAATTTACTAGTAGCTAGCTACCCGGGCTAAGGAAAACCCCTAAAACTGCTTTAATAAAAATACTATTGGCTGAATATATATAATACGATATAAAGGTATATCTCTAGCTGCTAGATCTACTAATAAGCTAAAGCTTTATATAAGACGTATAATGGCCTCCTAAAGCTACTACCTGTTCTAGACCGAAGATAAAAGGATATCTTAATTAACTTTGTTATTAACCTCCCTATAAGTAAAGGCTGTATTAAATATTATAGTAATTATAGACCGACTATTTAAGATAAGGCACTTAATCGCCTGCCCTAATATATTAACGCCTACTATTACCTAACTATTCCTAGATTATATATGGAAACTCTATAGACTCCCTAAAATAATTATTTCCGATAAAGGCAGCTAGTTTATCTTTGTATTTTGGAAAGAACTAAGTACCTAACTCTATATTAAAGCACTGCTATCTATTATATATTACCTGGAAATAGACGGTTAAACGGAATATATAAACGCTATAATAAAACAATATATCCGGATATATATATATTATATTTATAAGATAGCTAGATTAACTGGCTTATATTTACTAAGTTTACTATAAATAATTCCGTCTCGGAAACTATAAAGGTCTCCCTGTTTCTAGCCAATTACAGCTAATACCTATAAATGGGTTTTAAACCTTTTAGTAATATTCCTCGCCCCGCTTATTACGCCTTATAAGTTATAGAAGTAAATAAATTAATAAAGAAGATGGAGGAACTATAATAGTTCCTTACTAATAAAATTATATAGGCCTAATCTGTCTATAAAGCCGCAGTGAATAAGAAATAGATCCTAGCACTAGCTAACTAAATTAGTAACTTTGTCTAGCTAGATATAAAAAACCTAAATATAAAACGACCTACTAAGAAACTTAATTAGAAGAATGCTGGCCCTTATAAGATTAAGAAGGTTGTTTCCTCTTATACCTACTAACTAAAGCTCCCTAATACGGTTAAAATCCACCCTATATTCTATACGTTAGTCCTTTACCCTACTACCCCCGTATTAAACGCCCTGCCTAGATAGATATAAGACCCTCCCCTACTAGTTAAAGTGGATGGTAAGAACGAGTACTTTATTAAAAGAATTAATAATATTAAGTATAATAAACGGAAACGCTAATATATATATCTTATAAAATGGAGAGGCTTTATTAAGCCCTTATAGGAACCCGTTAACTCTATAGGACTTATATAAGCTATAAAAGACTTTTATAAACTCTACCTAGAACTACTACAGCCCTACCTCGCAGAAGCTTAAGTTTAAAGGGGGGGTACTGTTATAGGATACCCCCGTAATACCTTATACACATTTACCTATTTCTACCGTAATTTGCCGCGACCTATAGCAATATAACGGTAATCTGCTATATTCTGCTATATTCTGCTAAGTTCTACTAAGTTCTACTAAGTTCTGCCAGGACTATATCTTAAATCCTATTCTGCTCCGTATACGTATTGATTAAACAACTAAGTTAATAATATATACCCTTTCTTCCCATTTTCTTACCTTCTTTCCTTATATAATGTTTTAACCTTATTACACAGTTTATATACATAGCTTAATAATACCTACTTTGCTATATATTATCGCCGCTTATACTTACTCCGTGACATCTAGCTTATATACAGCTCCCCTATTAATAACTTATTTAATTAGATAGGGGCCGAGGTTCTTATAATTAAGTGACTTTATAGGCCTTTACGTAAAGATATTGCGTATATTTAGCTATACCCAGTCGCCAACACGCATTTTTAGTAGTGGCGTTTTATAGCAGTTAGTAAAGTAGGCCTACTTTACTTAAGCCTAGGCCATTTCTCCCTTATAGTAGTTAAGTAGATTTTTTATATAGTCTGCATACTAGTTAGTAAGTAGTATCTTAAGGCGTTTTCTATATAGCAGTTTCTTATTAATAGGTTCTAGTGGCTCTATACCGGATTAAGGGTAATAACCCTTATTTACAAAGAACGGGGTAAGTCCTATAGTGGTTAAGACGTAGTTATTCGCTATAAATTTACCTAGTAAAAGGTAATCTACCTAGTTATCTTAACTATAGGCGACTACCTATTATAGGTACGCTTTTATGCTAGCATTAGCGTTTTCTAGTTGCCTAGTAGTTTTATAATAAAAGGATATAGACATCTTAACGGAGATACTAAGGCGTTAGCAGATTTGTCTCTATATATTAGAGTTAAATTATATACCTTAGTTAGACGTAATCGAGTTAGGTAACCTATATAGTTAGTAAACTTTATAAAGGAAGGCGTTAGTAACATCGCTAACGGCTACGCCTTTAGTTAAGACGTAGTGGCGCTCTTTTATAAGTCGACATATTATTATAAGGATGTTTTTATAGGTATGGCCGTATTATTTATAGGGTGGTAAGTTAATAATAAAATCTATAGTAATATCTGCCTATCGTTATATAGGTACTAGTAGAGGGTATAGCAGTCCTTAGTACTTTATATTAAAGGCCTTAGCGCGTTTATAACTATAGTAGGCGCCTATAAAGCGTTTAACTAAGTTTATTATTTTTAGCCAAAAGTAGTATCGGCTAAGAAGCTCGTAGGTTTCTCCTTTACTTAGGTAGCCGCTTAATTAAAGGTTATAGGCTATTTAGATTAATTAACATTCTAGATTTTCTAAGTTAGGGATAAATAGGCAACTTCTGTAATAGAGCCTATTCTCTTTTACTTTTAAGGCTACTATATTAATCTAGCCTAAGCTTTAGAAGTTAGTAGGTAGTATACAGGCGCTAGCGGTCTTTACGGTAATAAGTTAATATAGTAATAGGTTAATAGAGGTGTTATATGCCGTAGTAATAAGCTTATTAATTTTAGAAGGTAATTTTAGTCTTATAATATAAAGCTAAGGTATAGTTAGCTCTATTATAGGTAGTATACCTAGGGCTAAATTTTATACTTTTAGGATTATCTATTGTTAGAACTAATTATAAGAGTTATTTTTAAACTAAGAAAGGTCTTGCAAGCAGTATATTAGGCTATTAGGTTTAGTACCTTATACTCCTAGTCTATATATAATTTTAAAGTTAAAACTAGAGAGAAACTCGTTCTAATATATTTTGCGTTAGTTTAGCTACTTTATAATTATAAAGTACTTAAGGTTATAATAGTCCGTAAGGACTTTAGTTAGCTAGTTAGGCTTTACTAAGGAGAGTTCTAGTTAAAATTCTTTAAACGCTTATATAATTATAAGGAGTTCTTTATTATAGATCTTATAGTTATACTTTTATAGTATAAGCTTAGATAAGTAAAATACAACTAGGTAAAGGAAACCGTTATTACCTATTTAGGAGAGGACGCCTATATTAATATGGTTTAAGGAGTTGGTTTTAAGATAGAGTTATTATCCTAGTATAAAGTGGGCTAAGATAGGTGCTTTAGTAAAGGCATTTTTAAGGTCTTAAAACGCCTTCTTATATTTAGGCGTCTAGGTAAAGCGTAGGTATATTTTTCTTCCTTTTATAAAAAGGCCCTTCGTTCGCATTATTGCTATAAATAGTGCTACTATGCCTAAGAAGTTATATATAAATTTCTAATAGAAGTTAGCAAAACTAAAGAAGGCTTATATATCCTTAATATAGTTAGGGGCTTACTATTTAGTAATTATATATACCTTTTTAGGGTCTATGCGGACACCCTTAGTAGTAATAATTAGTTTAAGGTATTTTACTTCTATAACTAAGAATTTATATTTCTTTAAATTAATATAAAGTCCTATATCCCTAAGGCGCTATAGAATCTTTTAAACGTGTTTAGTATACTTAAAAGGGTTATTATTATAAATAAGTATATCGTCTAGGTACGCAGAGCAGAAGTTATTAAGGTAGTTCTATAAGGCATTATTAATATAGCTTTAAAAGATGCCTAGGCCGTTATATACGTTAAAAGGTATAATAGTATATTTAAATTAGCTAAAGCGTAATACAAATGCGGTTTTCTATCTATTACCTTCCCGTATTTAGAGATAGTTAAAGGCGGCGATAATATTAAGCTTAGTATAGATTTTAGCTTAGCTAAGCCGCTTAAAGGTCTCCCGTATAAGTAGTACTGGGTATTAATTTTTAATTATAATAGCGTTAAGTCCTCTATGGTTAATATAGAATTAAATACCTCCTTTTAGCTTTTTAGTAAGAAGGATAAAGGCGGCTATTAGTAATATACTAGGATAAATAAACGCTTTATTAAGGTGCTTGTTAATATACTTTCTTATAACTAAAAGTTTATTTTTTAATACTAGGTAGGGTCTCTTATAAGGTAGCGTTTTTCCTTATTTAATATTAATAGTATAGTTATTAGGTTAATGTAGGGGGAGTATATCTGCGCCCTTTTATAAATATATATTAATAAAGTCGTAGTACCTTTTAAGGAGGAGCTTGCGGAGTTCTTCGTTAGTAAGTCCTTTTTTAAGTTTTATAAACTTCTTAAAGTCTAAAGGTAAAAGTCCGTGGAGTTTTATAGGGGCGTTATCTTTTAGAAGGTTAACTATGTCTATTCTATTACTATAGAGGACGTAATCCTATTCTTTATTAAGCTTATATAGTTATAATTAAAAAGCTGTAGTAACGGTTTAGCCTTTTCTACGTGCTATATAGTAGAAGGCCGCGGCACTTATATAGTAATAGTTAGTTATAGGTAGGGTAATAAGGGGTTTCTTAGGTTAATATCCTGGTGAGTAAATAGAGGCGGCTAGGCTATATCCTAGGTAAGTCTCTCTATAGTATTTAGAGTTAAAGGTTACTTCTTTCTTTTCTTAGTTAATAGCGGGGTTGTGTTATTTAAGCTAGCTTATTTTAAGAATAATAGGGTAGTTAGTAAGTAGTGTAATATAAGCCTAAAGCTCTTCTTGGTGCCCGTTTATATCTAAGTAAAGTTATACTATATAGGTAATCTTTTATATGGTATAACTACTATTAGCAAGTTATAGGGCGCGGGCTTTAGTAAGGGGTAAGGTAGGTAGGTTATAAGTACGCATAAGTTAGATATCTATAAATTAGTTAGTAGCTCCGCAGTTAATTATAGAACGGCTTTTATATTATTTTATGGTAGTAGTTTCTATTATAAGTAAAACTATCTATTTCCGTCCATTTATTTTTACTAAGCTATTTATTAAGTAGGCCAATATATAGATCCCTCTATTATTAGGGCGTCCTAACCCGCGACTTAGGGCTAGAACTTAGCGTTTTCCGCTTTTATATCTAATTCTACTACTATTACTACGTTTTTATCTTATACGGTAGTGGTATATAGCAACGTATTTAGTATTTAGGGTATTAGGTTAGGTATTAAGCGGTAAGTACTAAACCTAGCTATTAGGCAGTTTAGGTTATTATAATAATAGCCTTTTTAACGGTATCTATAGTAGTATCCTAATTTCCGGAGTAGCTCGCGCTCTCTATCTAAAAGTTTTTACGGAAAGGTTAGTATAGAGAGATTAATATTAGCTCTAGTAGTACTTAAGGTAGTAGGCGTTAGTAGCTTAGTATATATAGGTTTAGTAGGCCTAAAGGGCTTCTATAGAGAGGTCTTTAAGTAAGGGTTAATAGTAGCAATCTAATTTAGTTATCGTTTAATCTTTTATAAGGCTGCTACTATCTTATAAATATTATTATAGTTATAGCTAGCGGCTGCATAACTAAGGCGATAAGTAACTTTTTTAAGGAGATTTTTCCAGTCCTTAATATTATCTTAGGTAAGGGCTCTAGTATATTTCTAGAATTTAATATAGAACTCGTTAAATAATTTAGTAGGGCTTATCTTTAGGGCACGTAGTTTAGCTTAGTTAGCAGCTAGTAGGTTAAGATTATTAAGGACTTCTTAGTAAAACTACTATTTTTAGGGGCTATTAGTCTTCTATTAGGCGAAGAGTCTATTAAATAGTATACCCTTTATTCGCCTAATAATATAGCCAATCTTAGTATCTTCCGTAGGAAAAAGGCAGGCACTCTAAGTTAGTTTCTTACGGATTTATATCTTTTAGTAGCTATATTCCTTGCGGTCTTATTAAAAAACTAAGGGATTAAGGTAGTATACATTAGATTTTATAGTAGCAGTTTAGGTCCAATTATTATAGCTTTTATTATTACTGCTTTAATAGGGGTTTCTATTAGGTAAAGCTGCTTAGCGCTAACTCTCTATTAAGTGTTAAGTAGGTAAAGTTACTAGGGGCGTAAAGACTTAGGTAGCGTTATATATAGTAAAGAGGTATTTAGCGTTATTATAAATATATTCGTTAAGCTAAGATTATAAGTATTTAATTATACCTTCTTTTTTAGTAACTGTAGCAATTAGTATAATCTTATTTTTCTTTAACTATTAAATATTACGTTTAGATATATAGAGGTCGTCTTTAGTTTCTTAACGTGTATTATTAGCGAGCGCCTTATAAGCTTATAGGTCTTAGATAATATCGCGATCTTAGGTAGTACGCATCTTAGCTTATATAAGCTTTAGGTAGTAGTTCTATAGAAGGTAGTAGTATTTATTAGGGTCTTATATTACTATTTTTATAAATATCTTAGCGTTTTATTTTTTAATTTTAATAGGTAGTAACCCTTCTATTTACTTATCCGTAGTTATATAGTTAATAAAAGATAAGATATTATTGGTATCTATTTTCTTAGGGGTTAGAGCTAATAAATTAAATTCTCTTAAGATTAATTGGCGTTATAGGTTAAGTATAGGTATTGGATTATTCTTTAGGTTTAATATAGTAGCTAATAAGAAATATTATTTTACTATTATAGGTTCCTTAAAAGTATAAAGTGAGGTAATTTATAGATACGCTACTTTTAGCAGCGCCTATAGTATTATAAAGGCGTAGAATTAGTTATAGGCTAAGCGTTAGTAGTAAAAAGGCGCAACGTAATGTTATAGAACGAGGGTAGTGGCTATAGAGCGTATATATTTAAGGAGTCTATAAGACGTTACGCGATCAATCGTAAGGGTTAAGGGCGTAAGGAGGTAATATACCTACGCGTAGCTGATATAAGCTATACGCGAGGTATACGCGAGAGCACGGGGCTCTCCTATAAAGGCCCTTACGGTAGGGTTCCGTAATAAATAGTATAATTATTAGGTTAATATAGGGGGGGTATATCTACGCCCTTTTATAAGTATATATTAATAAAGTTATAGTACCTCTTAAGGAGGAGCTTACGAAGTTCTTTATTAGTAAGTCCTTTTTAAGTTTTATAAACTTCTTAAAGTTTAAAGGTAAAAGTCCGTGGAGTTCTATAGGGGCGTTATCTTTTAAAAGGTTAACTATATCTATCCTATTACTATAAAGGACGTAGTTTTATTCTTTATTAAGCTTATATAATTATAATTAGAAAGCTATAGTAACGGTCTAGCCTTTTCTATATACTATATAGTAAAGGGCTATAGTACTTATATAGTAGTAGTTAGTTACAGGTAGGGTAATAAGGGGTTTCTTAGGTTAATATTCTAGTAAGTAAATAAAGGTGGCTAGGCCATATCTTAGGCAAGTCTCTCTATAATATTTAGAGTTAAAAGTTATTTCTTTCTTTTCCTAGTTAATAGCGGGGTTATATTATTTAAGCTAGCTTATTCTAAGGATAATAGGGTAGTTAGTAAGTGGTATAATATAAGCCTAAAGCTCTTTCTAGTGCCCATTTATATCTAAGTAAAGTTATACTATATAGGTAATCTTCTATATAGTATAACTACTATTAGCGAGTTATAGGGCGCAGGCTTTAATAGGGGGTAAGGTAAGTAGGTTATAAGTATATATAAGTTAGGTATTTATAAATTAGTTAATAGCTTTACAGTTAATTATAGAATGGCTTTTATATTGTTTTTTAGCAGTAGTTCCTATTATAGGTAAAACTATCTATTTTTATCCGTTTATTTTTACTAAGTTATTTATTAAGTAGGCCAATATATAGATCCCTCTATTATTAAGGCGTCCTAACCTATAACTTAGGGCTACGACTTAGCGTTTTCTACTTCTATATCCAATTCTACTACTATTACTACGTTTTTATCTTATACGGTAGTAGTATATAGCAACGTATTTAGTGTTTAGGGTATTGAGTTAGGTATTAGGCAGTAGGTACTAAACCTAGCTATTAGGTAGTTTAGGTTATTATAATAATAGCCTTTTTAATGGCATTTATAGCAGCGTCCTAGTTTCTAGAGTAGCTTATACTCTCTATCTAGGAGTTTTTACAGAAAGGTTAATATTGGCTCTAGTGGTACTTAAGGTAGTAGGCATTAGTAGCTTAGTATCCCTTAACACGTTAATTTAGGTCTATAGGTTATTGATAAGAGCTAACTAATAGAATTAGTAAGATTAAGGCTCCGTAACTATATGCATACTTTTAATTCTGGTGTTCGCGTATAGGCCACTTCGTCTACGGACCCTAACGTACTAAGGGATATGTAGGTTTAGTAGGCCTAAAGGGCTTCTATAAAGAGGTCTTTAAGTAAAGGTTAATAGTAGCAATTCAATCTAGCCGTTATTTAATCTTCTATAGGGCTGCTACTATTTTTATAAATATTGTTATAGTTATAGCTAGCGGCTACGTAACTAAGGCGATAAGTAACTTTTTTAAGGAGATCCTCTTAGTCTTTAGTATCGTCTTAGGTAAAGGCTTTAGTGTATTTCTAGAATTTAATATAAAACTTATTAAATAATTTAGTGTAACGGGACTAGCCCAGTTATAGTAGGAATATCTTAGTAAAATACTTAATAGATAAATTCTAACGCTTTAACCAAATTCTGCTAGATTAATTAAATTCTACTAAAGTCCGTTAAAGACCGCGTGCGTATATACGCACGCATTGACCACCAAGCCCCTAACTATTTAATTATATAATTCTCTTATTATTCCTTTCTCTTCTTTACGCAACGTCTTGTTCTTAGCGAGAGCTATATACCCTTAGATTTAGATAGAATTTATATTATTCCTTTAAATCTTCCCCGAAGTCTCTCCGCGCCCTTATATTTAGTAAGGCTTATCTTTAGGGCACGTAGTTTAGCTTAGTTAGTGGCTAGTAGGTTATAGTTACAGTATATTAGGTTAAGATTGTTAAGGACTTTTTAGTAAGACTACTATTTCTAGGGGCTACTAGTCTCCTATTAGGCGAAGAGTCTATTAAATAGTATACCCTTTATTCGCCTAATAATATAGCCAATCTTAGTATCTTCTATAGGAAAAAGGTAGGCGCTTTAAATTGGTTTTTTGCGGATTTATATCTTTTAGTGGCTGTATTCCTTACGGTCTCCCTAAAAAACTAAAGGATTAGGGTAACGTACATTAAACCCTATAGTAGTAATTTAGGTCCAATTATTATGGCTTTTATTATCGCTGCTTTAGTAGGGGTTCCTATTAGGTAAAGCTACTTAGCACTAACCCTCCGTTAAGTATTAAGTAGGTAAAGTTACTAGGGGTATAAAGACTTAAGTAGCGTTATATATAGTAAAGAGGTATCTAGCGTTATTATAAATATGCTTATTAAACTAAGATTATAGGTATTTAATTATGCCTTTTTTTTTTAGTAATTATAGCAATTAGTATAATCTTATTCTTTTTTAACTATTAAACGTCACGTTTAGATACGCGGAGGTTATCTTTAGTTTCTTAATATATATTATTAGCGAGCGCCTTATAAGCTTATAGGTCTTAAATAATATCGCAATCTTAGGTAGTACGTATCTTAGCTTATATAAGCTTTAGGTAGTTATTCGTACTAATTTAATAGCACGAGTAAGTCAGATCCAGGGGCACGAAATACGTATAGTATCGTATACTCTTTTAGATAATGGTGACTATCAATTCTATTAAGGTAGGCTACGTGGTCTATATATTAACGCACTCCCCCCCTAACTAGCTAGTGTTTTAGGAGTGCACCAGACGTGTAAGCAAGTGGGTATACCAAACGCGTAAATATGTACTTGGTGTATCGAACGCGTAAGCATATAGTTGGTATAACAGGTGCTATAATTATATACTAGCGGTACTTGGAAAATGGAACCACTTACGTATAGCCTCCGTAATTGCCTTAATAGAACTATAAAAGACGTAAGAATATATATAGGAAATCCTCCCCGAGGTGCCGTCTAGCCTGCCTTCTAAACGGTACTCTAAGCTAGCCGTAAGTCCTGCTTACGGTCCGCAAAATGAACCGTACGGCCTTCTAACGGGCCGTAGACGAGCCGTAAGTTAGATCTTGGGGGCCGCTAAGGCGCTAGTGCTAAGCGAGCCAATGGTGATTTTCCATCCCGGGGATGGAAAATCGTAATTAGTCAATTCGACTACCGTGGTAGAATAATAGGCCGTATAAGCCGTACGGCCTTCTAACGGGTCGTAGACGTACCGTAGATGCTCCGTTAGTCTTATTCTACCCATTTTATAACTTCTAGGTTAAGCTTATTTATGTCAATTAGGGTTTTAAGGGCTTAACACGGCTTTGCCTTAGTTATAGCGTCTACTAGGTTATTTCCGCCGCTAATTTATTTAACCTCTGTAATTTTACGTTGTTTATAGGCCTAACGTAAGTATATAAGGTTGACCATAAGCCTCTTCTTTTATGTCGTACCTAGTTTAACTAAGCAGTTATACAGGGACTTTAAATTGGTATATAAAACTAGGGGTAACTACTCTAGTTATAGAATCTTCTGGACCGTTAATTTGATTACGGCTGCTATATTAAAGCTATAAGCTAATATATATAGTTTAGAAGCTAGTACACTGCGGGTTACTTATTTGCACTTAATTAAAGACTAGTATAGTATATTTACGTCCTAATTATAGTCCGTAAGTATAATTATAAAGCCGATTTGCGATAATAGGTCCCTGTTATTAGTAAAGGAGGCGTTTATAAATGCTAGTAAGCTAAGGGAACTTAGGTCTAGTGGTATAAAAGTAAGTCCCCTTACTGCATTGTTAATTTGCCACTAAATACGCTTATTAAGCTGCTTAATATTTTCTTCTTGCGGATCTACTACCTAGGCCGTAAAGAACAAATTATAGGTAGATTTGGGTTGGCAGACTGTAGTAATATAGGCGCCTTTTACACGCTATATAACGTATTAGTCCTTTGTATTTACGGTCTTATAAGTCTCTCTATAGGAGCTAGTAAGGTCTATAGGCTTTACTATAATAGGCTTTAGGTTTTAAGCCTAGCGTTCCTGAGTTAGCTTAATTAGTTTACCCTTTTATGTAATTAGGCCTCTATTAAACTTAATTAGATTCTACTTAGTTAACTACTCTTACGGCTTTACCAAGAACTTAGCCTTTTATAGTTTAGTTTCTTTAGCGTCCGTAAAGGTCTAGTCTGCTAGGAATAGGGTATTATTTATTTAGAGTCTAACAATACTAAGGCCGTTTAATAGGCTGTATAGGAGGCAGGGGTCGTAGGTTAACTATTTTATTTTAAGTTTACTAACGTAATACTAATAGTATATCTTAAACTAATGGTTTCTAGCTTCTGGTACTCTATATAGAGGTTTTATAACCTATAGGATTGTTCCTAGTTATAGGTTAAGCTTAGGGGGTGGCCGTATAAAGATATCCCTACTTAGGTAGGTATTAGACTGCACATAGGCTTGCGAGATGTCCCGTAGGTAAAGTGCTACGGGTTTACTTTGCTGTAGTCTGGGCGTAAGTGTAAGTATAATACGTTAACTGACTTATTAAATTGTAGGCAATTGCGTAAGGACTAAGTCCTTTCCTTAGTCATTATAGGCTTATATAATAAGCCTTAACTTTTTAAAAGCTTTATTAGTATTAGGGTGCTTAATTTTATTAATAAAGCGTAAGTTAAATATACGGACGCCTTGCGGAACGTCTCTCTCCATTATAACCGCAAAGATACCCTTTTTAAGTAGTCCGTTAATCTCTTTACGTTATAAGTCCGTAAATGGGGTTTTCTATACTAGAACTAATATATCCGTAAGTAAAGATTGCCTTACGGATATTCCTGCGGAGGTTAGGTAATTCTTTATTACGGGGTTCTTAGTTATAGGGTGCTTTCGGGGGCGTCCTCAACTACGCTTTACAGTAGGTTTAGTAGGTTTAGTGGGTTTTTAGGGGATTTCTAGGGTAGGTAAGGGTGCTTCCAGTTTATTTAATTTGGTAGTCGCTTCTAGTTTATCTAGTTTGGCGGTTGCTTTTAGTTCGTCTGGCTTAATGTTATAGGTGGTTTTAGGCCAAAAGTAGGGTTTTACGAACGTGCTTCTGAAGCTAGTTAGCCTGCTAAGAAGCTATACGCAGCACGTCTCGTTTTCTACGGCTAGTAGATAATAGGGTCTATTCTAGCTGCCGCTTTTACGCTATATAAGGACTTTAGAGTTAAGCGGGAGGTTATATACTAAGGCCGTATTAGGTCCGTTGCGGTAGTATAGGGCGTTATTAATAGTTTGTTTGGCCTGTAATTTAACTATTTTGGCCATTGCCTTCCATATTATAGCTGCTCGTTCCGTAATAGATGGGGCAGGAGGGCCTAGGTTGCTTATCCTTAGGTAAGCTCCGTAAACTAAGAGGGTAGGTACTAGTCCGTTAGGGCCAGCGGTGTTATTAATAGCTTTTACGGCCATCTGTAGAGCTAGTTTTTTTTTAAATATCCTTACATTCGTCCGTAATAATCTGGTAAGCTCTCCGTAAGGCTAGGTAAGCTTACTTAATAAGCCTAATAGACCAGTACGCCTTAACTAGAACGGCTTTTGTTAATATAGCTATAGCCGTAGCATACTACTGGAATTTCTTGCTAATGAAGTTCCTACTAGCGTTGTGGGTAATATACTTAGAAGGTCTAAGGTATATATTAATCTAGTAGGTCCGTAAAATGTTCTAAGTATATTTTATAGATATATTTTGCAACTAACGGGCGGCTTAATAGTGGGTTGCCTCGTCAATTATATATAATACTGGACTGCCGTTAATATATATAATGTCCATATATACTAAGTGGTTGAAGTTAAGGTCCTCATAAAGGGTGAACTTAAATTGGCTTAGGGAACGTCTGTATTTCTAGCAAAAAGAGCAGTATTTAGTTAGGTGGTCGATTGCCTTCCTATCGACGTCGTCGTGTTTAGAGCGTTTAAGGACTCTATATAGCTTTTCGGCTAACAGGTAGCCAAAGCGGCAGTGTAGGCGGTAGATCTTAGTACTGGTAAGGTAGCACGGGTTATAGTTAAAAGATTCCTAAATATAGGTCTATAAAGTCTCTCCCTATATAAGGAACGGGTGTCTAAATCGTTATATAATTGGTAAGGTAATATACTTACTTCCTAGGGTAGTTACGGGGCCAATTAGGGTGTCTGTAACATTGTTATAGTATACCTATAACCTATCCATATCTACAAGACAGAGTAGAAAGGGGGTGTCCGCTTTTACTACGTGGAAGTTAACTAGGCTAATTAGAGTCTTAACTTTAACTAATCTAATTAATGCGGTTAAGCCGATGCCGAATTAGATGTTTACGGCCCTAGTTTACGTAATATCAATATCCGTATTGTTATTTGTGGTGGTCCTATATGCGAGGTATTATCCGTAGCCTGCGGTAGACTTTTTAGAGGCACCTATGTTAATTATAATACCGTAGAATTCCTTAGGGGTATAGCGTTCTGTAGTGATATATGTAAATAGGTCCTACTTATAATCTATAACGTCCGTAACGGGGGTGCTTATAAAATAGTTTTTAGGTATAACTAAGTGTATAAAGGAACGGTCGGCTAATACGGTTGTAATATTAAAGGCTTAGCTATCCGTAAAAGGTCCGAAAGTAGTTAGGAATATTTTTAAGGTCTCTTATTTCTAAGCGTTTAAGTTAAAGTTAATTATAAGGGCTTCTATTGACTTATTAGGGGGCTCTTCTACTTTCTCTTCTTTGTATTCCAAAATAAACTGGTTAATACGGCTATTAAGTCTCTTTCTAGACTTATTACGCTCTTCCTAGATATACCTTATAGACTAATATCCTTCCTTACCATACACAAAGTACTTCTGGCTAGTTTGTTTATGGGGGTATGTTTTTATATAGGGGTTGCTGTGGGGGTTATAGGTTAGACTTAGTCGGTACGGGTACTGCTAGCAGTAGCGGCGGTCCGTAAAGTAGACGTTTAAGTCTGTTTGCGAATATTAAATATTTATAATAAAGGCTTAAGTGCTGCCTAGTGGGTTTAAGACTTTATACGTTATAATAGAGGAGCGTAGATTATTAATAAGGCTAGCTAAGGTATCTATAGGCTTATAGTAGGTGTATTTACAGGGCTTTACTTCCTAGTAGGCCGTAATAAGTTTATTATGCAGGAAGTCGTCTGTTTAAAGCTTAGCGTTAAGGCCGTACTATAGGTACCGGAGGTCTTTAATAAGAATTTGCAGGCACTCTATAGTCGATTTTTTAGTGTTTTTGTTAATTACGGTCCGTAGCTTGGTCGCATTCTATTAGGTAAGAATATTACGCTTATATTCCGGTCCTTTAAAGTAGTTACGGGTAGCTTTATATAGCTTATTAAAGGGAACACTAAGGGGGTTACTCTTAAGGTTAGTGTAGTAGTAGTTGAGTGCTAGGCCGCGCAGTATGGTAGAGTAGGCTTGGCTAAATTCCTATTTAGGAATATTAGCCTTCTAGCAGAGGTCTGTAAAGATAGTTAGTTTAAAGTTAAAGTTGTTGTTTTTACTACTATACTTAGATTTGTCGGTATAGAGCTTAGCTAGGTTTGCTAGCTCCTTACTATAGGTCTTTACTTAAGTAGATTGCGGATCTGTGACTTACGGATATATAGCTTGCGGATATATAGTTTGCGGATATATAGCTTATAGATCTGTAACTTAAATAACAAAAGGGGTTTAGTCCGTATTTTAGTTTATGGGGGTATTATAGTCCGTAATTTAGGTTGCGGGGGTATTACGGTCCGTAACTTGAGTACTAGGTATACTTTAGCCAGTAAGATTAATTCTAAGACTACTTGGGTTTGTAGGATAAATTTGGTTAAGTGGGTTAGGTATAAGGCTAGCGGTTATATTAAGTTTGGAAGAAGTAAAGAGTTCCTTAGTTTCTTAGAACTGGTCTAGGATTTCCTTTTTAGTTTATTCCGTTTAGTCCTTCTCGTATATTATGTTATATAAGGACTATATAATAGTAACTCGTTTATTCCTTTTAATCTATACACCTTAGTTACGTAAGAGGGTCCGTAGGTTACGGATAGTAGTAGGGTTGTATGCTTTAAAGATAGCTTCTATAAAGTCCGTAAAGTCTTCCTAGTATTACTCCTATAGGTTAACATTTATAAGCTTAAAATATTTATATTTAAGAACTTTAAATTTAATATAGTTATTAACGTCAGGTATGGATGTAAGGTTAACTTCTTACCTCTACTTTTCCTGGCCTTTATTAACTTGCTTCCTTAGGTCTGCCATACTATATAGTGGTGTATAGTATATAGTAGGTGGAAGAGGTCTTATAGTGGTCCGTAAAGGCGGTTAATGTCCGTAATAGTTTGTAGAAGGGTAAGAGGTTTTATAACAGTCCGTAAAGGTAATTAATAGGTCTATAACGGTTCGTAGAAGGGTAAGAGGTCTCCGTAAGGGGTCTAAAAAGAGGTTGGGGGAGGTATAGTAGGAATAGGGGTTTAAGGTTTAAGGGTAGGGGTTCTATATAGGTCTATATTCGCGTCTATTATACTTCTGGTAAACCGTACTAAGACTTAAATAAGTATATAGAGTTGGAGATAAGTCCGTAATCCCCAACTTCCAACCTTCTAGTAGGTTATACTAGGAGTCTAAATAGGTGGTCGCTGTTAAGTATCGCTTGGGGGGAGGTATTAAGTAATTGCTAATCTGTGCGCGCTTACTAATTAGTATTCGTACTAATTTAATAGCACGAGTAAGTTAGATCTAGGGGTACGAAATACGTATAGTATCGTATGCTCTTTTGGATAATAGTGACTGTTAATTCTATTAAGGTAGGCTACGTGGTCTATATACTAACGCACTCCCCCCCTAACTAGCTAGTGTTTTAGGAGTGCACCAGACGCGTAAGCGAGTGGGTATACCAAACGCGTAAACGTGTACTTGGTGTATCGAACGCGTAAGCACGCGGTTGGTACAACAGGTGCTGTAATTATACAGTAGTAGTTCTATAAAAGGCGGTAGTATTTATTAGGGTTTTATACTACTATTTTTACAAACATCTTGGCGTCTTATATTTTAATTTTAATAAATAGTAGCCCTTTTATTTGCTTATCCGTAGTTATATAGTTAATAAAAGATAAGATATTATTAGTATTTATCTTTTTAGGGGTTAAGGCTAAGGCTAATAAATTAAATTCTTTTAGGATTAATTAGCGTTATAAGTTTAGTATAAATATTAGATTATTCTTTAGGTTTAATATAGTAGCTAGTAAGAAATATTATCTTACTATTATGGGTTCCTTAGAGGTATAAAATGAGGTAATTTATAAACACGTTGCTTCTAGTAGCGCCTACAGTATTGCAGAGACGTAGAATTGGTCGTAGGCTAAGCGTCGGTGGTAAAAAGGCGCAACGTAATGTCATAGAACGAGGGCAGTGGCTACAGAGCGTATGTATTCGAGGAGTCTACAAGACGTTGCGCGATCGATCGTAAGGGTCGAGGGCGTAAGGAGGTGATATACCTACGCGTAGCTGACATAAGCTGTACGCGAGGTGTACGCGAGAGCACGGGGCTCTCCTATGGAGGCCCCTGCGGTGGGGTTCCGTGACACTAAGTATAGTAACGGCTTTTCCAGAAATATGTTATCTCAGGTGCCTCAGCCGCTTCGCCAAGGAATTTGTGGCGTTGCATGGCCCCACTCTCTTGCCACAGCCCCACTTTGCCAACTCGTGCGAACTCCTGAGCCAATTAGCGGCGCGTACTAATTCCTGAGCCAATAGAACGTCGCGCTACCCCCTACCACCTCTGCCACCCTAAAAATTCCTCTGTAAAGCGTCTAAGAGATTATAGGCGTGCATTTACTATAAACCGGGCGCGATTCTGTAAGAGGCTAGCCTGACCGGAACGTATAATTATCTAATCGACAGTATTACTGGTAAGTAGAAGGTAAGTTAAAGGTAAATAGAAGGTAAGTTAAAGGTAGAATGAGTTTTATGTATTAAAGGACAAATGCTTCTAACCACTTCTATTTAGAGACTAATTGCTAGTTCTTCTCTAGAGGAGAACTAGCTCCCTATATAATCTTTCTAAAACGCTAGTAAAACCCTTTACCCCTTATTTATCTAACTATGTCTTTTAGGACGTAGATGGAATATAGGTAAGACCTCCTTCTGGAATATAGATGAGACCTCCTTCTGTCTTATCTAATATGTACCTTCTAGGGAATCCGTTATAATTGCCTCCCCTTTAAGGGTCTTAGTCCTTTAAGACTTTACCTCTACTAAGCTTTTATAGAGTTCCGGCTAAAACTACTAGGGAAATTCTTAATAGAAAGGTACTTTATAATGCGGCTTATAACTAGTTCTTTACTAGTATAGAACCTTACTTTGTCCTTAGTTCCTTTGCTCTTTTCCCACTATAGTTCCTTATAATGCCTTTATAATAGAACTAAAATAATAATAATAAAAATTAGATGGGATTTACCTTTCTTATTATAAGAGTTTATTATAAGTTAATCTGGAGGTTGTTCTATACAACGCGTCCACAAACTACTATCCCCATTTACCTAAAATAGATTCTGATAATAACGTCTTTATTTTAATTTTCTTCCAGTTTATAAGCTGTCGCCTCTTACGCGTCTTTTTATTAACAACACTATTTATCTTATCTTTTAGCAGACTATTTCCTCTATATCTCCGCTTTTAGCTTCTATATCTCTAGCTGTTTTTTTATAACTACTTTGTTCTCTTCTTATAACACGTCTATAAGTAATAGGATCCCTACCTTATCTTCTTATAATAATGCTGACTTCTTAGAGTATTCTCTTATAATAGCTTATAGTCCCTAGACCGGCGGTAGTGTCATTAATCTCCCGGTGACGCCCTAAATAGCGTCTATTACTCCTATAGCAGTTTCCCTAAAATACTGTTATCGCTATATTTATGCTCTTACGCAGGATCCTTCCCACGTCTATAAGATGCCCTACTCTAGCAAAAACAAATCTAAGTACTCCTATTATTGCAGTAGGAGAAAGACCTACGTCCTAGTATTTCCTATTCCGTCCTATTCTAGATTTCACTAATTATACTAGATCCCTGCTATCTATGCGCATAAGACTTATAGGCTCTAACGCGCCATCTAAGATTTCTGCTAATATCCTAATAGTAATAGGCGGGGATAAAAGGTGTCTTTCTTTGCTTATAGACTCTTTAATTCTATAAGGGTTTCTACTACTATAGAGACGCAATATTCTTGGATATATAGTATCTAGGAGCGCATATACGAACAGCTCGTCCTTATTAATAATAACATTTATACTCTTACGCGGGCTACTTTAGCTAGGTAAGTTTCTCTAGTAACTTGCTTAGGAACTATACTAACTCCTTTAGCTAATATCTCTCTAATCCCTACTTGGACGCCGATTTAAAACCTAGGGATACTAAGGATAGCGATAAAGGTTAAGATAAACATTCTCCTCGCTAGTCTCCCGCCTGTGCTAGTCCTTTTAGTACCTGTCGTTCTAAGAAGAATGTTAGTGGAAGTGCTAATACTTCTAAGGATAGAGGAGCCGATAATACCGTTAATAATAACGTTAAGATAGAAGAGGAGGCTCCTATTGCTGCTGTTAGTGTTTAAGTTATTACCTAGCTCTTTCCTTCTTCTTATAAAATGGCTTTATATAGTGCCTCTTAGGTGCCTCCAGGATGCCCTATTATTAGGAATTAACTTTATACTTTAGGGATGCCTTTATTCTAAGCTTTGGTGATAATCTATATAAACGTAGTGTACTACTATAATCCCTATATATGATAAACGGGTAGTGTTCCTATAGGTGCCTTATAATTCCTTAAAATTTCTAATTCTTTATAGGCTATCCTTTTACTCCTCTTTATACTATTGACTCTACTATATATCTCTAGTACTAGGCTAGATACTCTCCTTTTATCCCTAGGGGATCTTACTAAATCCCTAAGGCCACTTCTTATAGTACTACTACTCCTTCTTATATAGCGTCTTCTTTAAATAGTATCCCTAGTAGTTCTCCTATAAATCCCTATAGGCTTCCTCTTATAGGATTTTAGGATCCCTATTATAATAGCGAAACGTTTCTATTCTTAATACCTATACTTAATCCTATAGTTTTAATTTACGGGGTCTTCCCTATTACTTTACCTATAGTATATCCGGAACCATTTCTAAGTCTTTACTTTTAGTTCTTAGGAAGGTTTTAATTATGGTGTTATATCCCGGCCTAAGATACTCCTTAAGTTCCCAACTATTATATGCCTAAAAGTATCCTTCCTAATAAACTAAAAATTCGCGCTTCTTTTAGCGCCATTTTTAGTCTAAAATATCTTCTATATTCTATTCTAGTTCCCCATTAATTTTGCTAGGTAGGGGCGGTTCCGCACTATTTCTTCTCCGGTATAGCTCTAGTAAGGAAATATAAAATGTAGGATATATTAGATAAGATTTCGGTAATTCTAATTTGTAGGCTTAGTTTCCTTTAGTTTTCTTAACTATTTTAAAGGGTCTAAGCTACTAGTGATCCAGCTTCTTCTTAATGCGTTTTATTTAGATATTTTTTATAGATAGTAAGACTTTATCTTCTATCTCAAATTCTTTCGGCATATATTTTTTATTATAGTACCTTTTTTACACGGCCTAGGCGTCTAGTAAGTGCTTTTTAAGTTCCTCTCTGCGAATTCTTATTTACTTAATTCTTTTGGACGCTACTGGTGCCTTTCTTTTAGGAATAATGTCCTTAACATTCTAGGGGTTATTTACTTTTACCCCAAACAATGCTTTATAAGGGGTTATTTTTATACTGCTATGGATGCTTGTATTATATACGTGCTGCGCCAAAGCTAACTATAATATCCAATTATCCTGTTAATAATTAATATAGTAGCGGAGGTAGTATTCTAATAACGCATTTAGACGCTTTGTTTACCTATCTATTTGCGAGTAAAAGGCAGTACTTATCCTTTACCGTATTTTTAATAAGAGACAAAATAAAGACTAAAATACACTGTTAAATACGGTGCCTCTGTTAGATATAATTCCCCTTAATATACTAAATAAGAGCCACTGTTCTAAAAATAGGTCTGCTAGTTCTACTGCTATAATCGTTATTATAACAGCAAAGTATTTTAAAAACTTTATATACCTATTAACGATTACTAGGATAGCGTTAGCAACCTCTCCAGTTCTTATCTTGGTAGGGGGTAAGCCTATAATAAAATCTATTATTAATTTTAATATAGGTCCCTGCGGAATAGAAAGCACTAATAACTCGCTATATAGGCGATACCTAGATATCTGTATCCTTTAGCACGTATTATACCTTAATATATAGTCCTTAACCTCTTTAGATATTCCGTCCCAAAAGTATTTCCTTTAAACGGCCTTAAGGGTTCTATTAGCACCGTAGTAACCCCTAAAAGGGTTATTATAGAAGACCTTTAAAATTTCATCTTAAATTACTTGGTCCTTTAGGATATATATAGCACCCTTAAAGCGTAATAGACCCTTTTAGTCTTGCTACCACAGCTTCTTAGTAACTCTGGCTAAGTTAGTCTCTACTATATCTTTCTACCTCTCCCTAAAGGCGAAGGCGTCCCTTTATTAAGCTTAAAGAAGAAGATCCGGAAAGGTTTTATATAGATTACTTACTTCTATTTCACCTACCGCCATTACGGACTTAAGGCATAGCACGAGACGTTTTAAACTATTAGTGCTAGTAGATTCTCCTGCCATTATATAGTATGCCACGCTGCGGATAGGCATCTTACCTATTTCCCTTAGATCTGAGAACTCGCAGCTAATACGCTGTTAAGTCAAAGGTGCCGCGATACCTCCAGCACATCCTATAGAATTTTCGCTAATTTTGGGGTACGCTAACTTTATAACGTCTGCTTAGTCTATAACTTAGTCTATAACTATATCCTGCGGCTCTATAATTATATTGCTTCGTAGCTGTATTACTAGGACCTCTACCCTACCGCAAAATTTTATAGTTCTAGGGAAAGAGTCTTCTTTCTTCCTAAGCAAATTTTGCAATATAGGGATTATTTCCCCTATACTGTCCTAGATCCTCCCTATTTTATAATCCGGATGTTTTAATAACTTATTAGTAGGATTTGTCTTTCCTAGGCGGTATATAATCTTAAAATCGTACTATAATAGTGCCTTTACCCACCTAGCTTGTTGACCGCTTAATACTTTTGTAGTTATAAAGTATTCTAGGTTGTTATAGTCTGTAAGGACTTTAATAGGATAATTACTTTCTATATAATAATATCGCCAGTGCTTTATTACTGCGATTATCGTAAGTAGCTCCTAGTCGTGCGTTATGTAACGCTGCTCTATAGGGGTTGTTTTCCTTAACTAAAACGCTATAGGATGCTATTTTCCGTCTTTTAATTGAGATATAATTGCCCCTAGGGTAAAGCCGGATGCATTCGTTTTAAGGTATATACGTAGCTCCTAGTAGAAATGTATTAGGATAGGCGCTGACGTAAATAAATCCTTTAACTAGTCCATAGCCTACTTAGCAGCTTCCCTAAATACAAAGGGTTCTAACTTCCTACTATTCTTGGATCCTTTTAGTAGATCGGTAATTGGAAGTATTACTTATAAGTAGTAAATAATGAACGTTTGGTAGAAGTTCGCCGTGCCTAAAAAAACCTATACTTCTCTAAATATTGTGGGGTAGGGCCATTCCCTAATAGCGTCCACCCGACTTTTCTTTATTAACACTCCGTTAGCGCTAACAATAAAGCCCAAAAAATTAATGCTAGTAGCATAGAATGTGCACTTTTTTAGGTTTATATAGAGCTTATATTCCCGCAGTCTTTCTAGTACTATTCGCACGTAGTGCGTATATACTTCGTAGTTATTAGAGTAAACTATAATATTATTAAGGTAGACTATATATATCGTGTCTAACAGGCCCAACAATGCCTTATTAATATAGGCCTAAAATGTCGCTAGTACGTTAGTAAGCCTAAATGGCATTACTAGGTACTTAAAGTGGCCGTACTATATTTAGAACGCCGTTTTCTACTTATCGCCGGCTTTAATCCGGATTCAATAGTATATATCTTTTAGATCCAATTTCGTAAATATCTTTGCACCTAATAGCCTATTAATAAGCTCCCCTATTAAGGGTAATAGGTAGCAATTCTTTATAGTAATCTTATTTAGCGCCTAATAGTCGACACAAAGGCGAAGGGTCCTATCCTTTTTAGGTATAAATATAATCGGCGCCCCTACCAGGCTTATAGAGGGCCAAATCTATCCTCTCTAAAGATTATCCACTATATATTAACGTAGTACCGCCAGCTTATTTTCTAATAGGTTATACAGCGGTCTAAAAGGAGGTTATTTGTCCCCTATATTTATCTTATACTTAACCAATATAGGGTTAGGTAAGGTTTATACAGCCTCTTTACTAGAAACATCCTCTAAGTCTATATATTCCTATAAAATCTCTAGTTCCTTAACTGCGTATAGCCGGACATCCGAAAATAAATATCCTGTGTCCCCGTTCTTAGTGTTAAGAGTGGCATATATAGCATATACCCACCCTTCTTCTTATATATAGTTTAAGAAAGTCTCTTAATCTTTAACCATAATGCGTAGTTAAGACTTTCGATGTTAATATAAGGCTAAAGGCCAATTAATGTCCGGATTAACTTAGTAAAGCTATAGGTATCCTAAAATAAGGTTATACCCCTTAATTTCTATAGTATAGAAGCGTATCTTTTACGTGTCCTATAGACTATCGCGGTCCTAGCTGGCCACAGAAAAAGCCTATTCCCTATAGTATGGAATCTAGTAGCCTCTAATACTTTAAACGGTATATACCTATAAGCCGCTAAGGTCCAAATCTAATTCTTTTACTAGTAATTAAGAAATAAACCCTATACTCGCGCTGCTGTCCATAAGGCAGTCTCGCGTCACCTATTTATTATTAACTTAAATAGAGACAGGAATAACTATACGGCAGTTTACTCCCTCCTTCTCTTGCTAGCCTAGTATAAGAAAGTAAAGATTTACTAGGCTGTCTCTTTTTCTAATTAGGCCGACTCTTACTTTTTCTGCCGGCAGAAGCGGCTTATATAGCCCTTCTTACCGCAGTTATAATAGGTACGTATCTCCTGGTTCCCCTCCTACAGATTAGATCTCTACCTATTATTATTTTAGGGTTAATTAGCATTACTCTAGGGCTGCAAGGCCTGCTCACGTTATCCTTCTATAGAGCGGTTAGGTTAGAATCTACCCCTATTATTAAAGCTAGGTCTAGTCCTACGCTCTTTATTATTAGCGTCTCGTTCCTTTCGCTTGCCTAGATAGTCTCTTTTAGCACTCTTAATCCGAGTAGCTTTAGAAATAAGCTTTTCTTAAGAGGTAGGAATTTCGCCCTTCTNTTATATNGCCTNTTAAATCTTAGGNTNTANCTTAGCGAGTANNTAGTAAAGTNATATAGNGTNATNCTATAGATCTAAGTAGGGTATATTATCTTCTAGTTCTTCTAAGTAGTTTATAAACTGGACCATAGTCTAACTATCCCGCTATTTAGCGTTGTGGTATCGCTAGTTATAGTCCATCCCTTAATTAGTAGGGTCTTGGACCTAATTAACTAACCAGGTCCTAAGTTTGCTAAATTTAAGGGGTATAGTAAGTTTCTTCTTATAGCGTGTCTATAAACTCTTAATGGTGCTATACAGAAAGGTAGAAGCAATTAGTGTCTAATTATACTCGTTAGAGTAACATTTCAGATCCAGCTAAAACTTAGTTTTACATTATCAGATAAAACAATTATAGTTCCGAAGACTATTACCATAATACTTATTAGGTTCCTTTATACGGAATTTAGGTTTTTCTAACGTTACAGCATAGTATAGCGTTACCCCTTTAAGTCCGCTTCGTGTTTAGGGTGTCTATACTTCCCCTAATTGTCCTTATAATTATTCTTAGTAGTTTTAATATACTTATCTTAATTATATCTCTAACTCCTTTGTTTTTTATAGGGTCTTATATAGCGACCGCTCTAATAACTCCTTAGCGGTAATTATTCCTAAAGGTCTCGCAAGGTTAGACGGACTAGCCGTGGCTTCTTTATAGGAAGAGGGAATGCGCTCCTCTGGGGAGACTCTTTAAGCCTCTTATAATAAGGGCGTTACTTTATGGGGTATAGGAGTATAGTTCGTCATCGTTAATTAATAGCCGTACGTTCCTAACGGATTGTAAGTAATTAGAATTATAAGAGGCTAGCCTAACCAGAACGTATAATTATCTAATTAACAGTATTACTAGTAAGTAGAAGGTAAGTTAAAGGTAGAATAAGTTTCACGTATTAAAGGACAAATACTTCTAACTACTTCTATTTAGAGACTAATTGCTAGTTCTTCTCTAGAGGAGAACTAGCTCCCTATATAATCTTTCTAAGACGCTAGTAAAACCCTTTGCCCCTTATCTGTCTAACTGTGTCTTCTAGGACGTAGATGGAATATAGGTAAGACCTCCTTCTGGAACATAGATAAGACCTCCTTCTGTCTCATCTAATATGTACCTTCTAGGGAATTCCGTTACAGATTCTTAATATATACTAACTTTAAGCAACTATAATGGGGTTAATATAGTAGCTATAGCTATAGTTAGTGATACATTTAAATTAAAATATCTTCTTTTATTTAATTATAATAATTATAACTAGCTAACTAATATATTAGGGGGCGAAGTATAGCCTTAAAGTTTAAAGATACGTTTTTGAACCCGGTTATACCTACTAGCCTTATCGACACAGCGACCGTACTCTACTACCATAACTCTATTCACTATTAAACTTTATAAGGTACCTCTTATACCCTATTACAAACAGCTCACCTAATTATACTATACCTATACTAGTAGGTATAGATTTGCTTCGCAGTAGGGGGTAGAGGCTCGTGCAGAGCTTTAGTAGAGCTTCGTGTAGAGCTTCGTGTAGAGTTTCGTGCAGAGCTTCGTGCAGAGTTTCGTGCAGAGCTTCGTGCAGAGCTTCGTGCAGAGCTTCGTGCAGAGCTTCGTGCAGAGCTTCGTGCAGAGCTTCGTGCAGAGCTTCGTGCAGAGCTTCGTGCAGAGCTTCGTGCAGAGCTTCGTGCAGAGCTTTCGTGCAGAGCTTCGTACAGAGCTTCGTGCAGAGCCTTGTGCAGAGCCATGTGCAGGCGTGCAGACGTGTAGATTGCAGACGTGCAGACGTGCAGACATTCGTACGGGCGTTCGTGTAGGTGACTAATTAATTAATTGTATGGACGTTTATAAAGCCGTTCGTACGGACGTTTAGTTAATTAATCGTATAGACGTTTATAGAGCCGTTCGTGTAGACGATTATAGAGACTTCCTAGTATATTAGTGCTGCGTATTAGGAGTTTTGGAGCCCCGTATTAAGCTTCGAGTAGAGCTCTAAGCAGAGCCCGCGTAGAGCTTTTGAGCAGAGCTTTTGAGTAGAGCTCCGTGCAAGAGCCTAAGTAAAGCTTCGAGTAGAGCGTCGTGCAGAGCCTCGAGCAGAGCTTCGATAGAGCTTTAAGTGGAGCCTTATGCAGAGCTTCGAGTAGAGCTTTAAGCAGAGCTTTGAGCAGAGCTTTATATAGGCGTTCATGCAGGCGTTCGTGCAGGCGTTCGTGCATGCGTTCGTGCAGGTTTGTAGGGACGTTTGTAGGGACGTTTGTAAGGGTATTAGGGGCACGGTTGGGCTCCATTGCGAATGCAATATATAGAGTAGGAGATGAGCTTTTAAATGGAGGTATTGGCGAGCTGAGAAGTGCTGTATTAGGGGTCGAAGTACGACGTTGAAGGCAATACAACTATCGTCCACTAGTGAGGCTGTACAGCCCTTACAAAACGCGCCCATAATCTCTCAGACCCTCGGAGAGGAATCCACCTCGGCGCTCTGTAATTGGCTGCTAAAGCTAGCGCAAGCACTAACGCCTGCGGCGTACATTAGCTGCGGCGCCAGTCGCTAATTGGCTTAGGTGTGGCGGTGCCAGCCGCTTATTTGCATGGGGTAAGGTGGATTTTCTCTCCGAGGGTCTGAGTCAACTGAGATAAGAAATATGTCCGCCAGTTCTGTCTGGGCCAACGTCCGTTTTTTTTAATCACAATACCCTCCACAACCGCAATCTTGGTCTTTTCCATTCTAGCGATCATTAATAGTCTTCCGACCTCCAAATCTGTGTTACCCTAACTACCGTTACAATGCATTATACGCAAATATCGTTACTTCTTCTTACTTATCTTCTCGCCTTCACCAGTGCGGGCCTAAATGACATAGGCGGGATGTTCCCTCCGAGAGACCTTATTGGGGACATAGGAGCGAAAGCCATCGAATCCCTCTTACCTCGAGCCAACACTCAAATCGTTGCTAGTTGTATAGTCGATAACTCGCTTGATTCGACGATCGTGCCAGCTCCAGATATGATCCGCACCGTTAGTGTTTGGATCGCAGGACTCCCTGAAGCCGATAATCACGTCGATGCGTTTAAGAAGGAGGTCGAAGACGCTTGTTTCGCTGACAACCTAAAAGAATACACCCCTGGCGAAACTTTGGGGAAGGATAAGGTTGCTGTTACCATGATAATTAAATCCATAATAGATTCTACCAGTGAAGGTGCCGCGCCAAGTTTCTGTGAGGAAGACGCCATTAAGAAGTTTACGGGCCTAACAGCCTTCTCTGGCTGTGATCAACCCGGGCTTTAAAGCCACCTGCGAGACGACTCCAGGTCCTAAGTAATTTGGTGGAAAAATTGAAAGCTTTACCCTTTTAGGTGTGAGCGCTCATATAATCCAAAGAGCTTTTCATGGTGTTTCAAGGAGTACTTGTCTTGCGCTTGCCTTTTCAGACTCTTGAGAAGTGGACAGATCTTCAGCTGTGTACGATATATTCGGTCCTTAAGGGTGGGGTCTATAAATTGTAGTTAAACGTTTTTGCTTGCGGTGTTGCCTCCTAGTTAATCATAAGTATAATTAAAGTGGCTAAGCATTAGCAGGCCTGCAATAGTACTAAGCCCACATTACTGATGGGATTCCGAAGGGCGCGAGTGGGAAGATCTTAAAGGGCGCTAAGGGACAGGGCTAAGAATGCAGAGAATGGTGTCAGGGTTTTGGACGCAGTAGGGGAGAGGGCGAAGTTGTAAGCTGGTTTTAGCGGAAATGATGGGATTCACCTCTCAGTGCCCGAGTATCAAGCGAGAGCTTTCCTGTCTTAAATAAAATGCAAGTTGAATGAGAATTAAAGGCATTTTCATTTAATACAACGAGGATACGTACTCGTAGCGCACTCGGCCAATCCAATACCAACTCCTTCCCCGTGCTCCCAACCAATGCATTAAGCATTTCGAGAGTCCTAATTTCGCCAAAAACGCCTTGCGCAAAGCGTATCATATTGCCCATCTATAACTTGCATACCTGCCCGCCGTCTCTGACCTCCTTATAATCTTCACCACCTGCCCTCTCCTCAGCCCCAAATACTTCGCCACAGGATCAGTAACTTGAATACGAGGCAACTGTGTCTCCTTTAGCCGGTACCGCTCTAGTAGTTGCGACTTCTCCTCCTTGCTTAGTAGGACATGTTTAGGAACCAGCTCGTGCTTCATAATATTGACGAGGAGGTCCTGTTCAACGAAGACCTCGACGCCACCTTTAGGCCCTTCCTCAAGTCCGCTCGAGCCGCGGAGAAGCCGCAGAGCCATACCAGTGATAGGTTTAGGGCAGATCATGATGCCGGACCAGAAATTTCCTTGCACAAGGTGCTGCATAAACTCGCGCAGCTGTTTTAGGCCGACATTCTCATTACTGTCGAATTCAACCCACAGCAAGCCGATTTGTGGTTGCGGGTTGGGGGTTTTGGCAGTTGGAGGGTCTGTGTATTTGCGCAGCATTGCTTCAGAGGGTCGGGCAGAGAAGTGCATTCGAGAGCGACTGACAAGTGAGAGGGACGATTAGCTGAAAGAAATGGTTAGAGGTGGAGTGGAAGGCGCACTCTGGTTCCCCATCCGGGGTTGCGAATCTCTCTTTGAACTCTTGAAGAGACATGTTGATATCTTCATCTAGCATCTCGTAACCCTAGCAAAAGCGAATTAGTTGCTAGTAGAAGGATTCTACAGGCGCATGGGCATTTCATATCGTACCCTATCAAGACACATCTCTCGCGCCGTGCGGAAAATCCGCCACATGCGGATGAGCTGCGGGCTATCTCTCTTCTCTCCATCCATTTTAGCGCACTTTAAGGTTAGTATATGGTGGTATGTCTGAGTCGATGAAGGTTGGCGCAGATTCGTGGTGCTTCAGTCAAAGAAAAGTCTCGAAAAGGCAAGTTCCAAGAGCGGTTTCACCGCCTTCGCGGGTCGGCGATCAACACCAAACAACCATCAGCGAATCATGCCAGCACCCGGGATTCCCAACCTCAAATCACTTCTCGCAAACAGACGCGGAGGTCAACAAAAAGGCAGAGGAAGAGGACCAACCGCCGGTGGAGCTAAGCATGAAAGCAGTGATGCCGCTAAGGACCTCGTTGTCCAGAATACTGATCAAGATGCTGCCACTTCCAGGTTGAGTTGTATAGAGCTTGGGTATCTTGAGGACGCCTTTGCAAAAGTTTTCGCGACCCAGCCAACTATTAGACGACTACCTCTTCTTAATAGAGGTAAGTTGATTGAACATAGATAATATAGCTCTAGTAAACTGACTCCTTAGGAACATACGTTCGTACTACTGCCATTGACACACTCGTTGACAAATTTCTCTCCACCTCCCCTACAGAGCTCAAACAAATCGTTTCTTTAGGCGCTGGCACTGATACACGCTACTATCGTATTCTATCCAAATATCCCTCCGTCAAGGTCGTTTACCATGAATTCGACTTCCCCTCCAACACTACCACCAAAATCGCCGCCATCCAAAAGACACCCTTTCTGCTCTCTCACATCCGACAACCACTTTCAGATCCATCCGACCTCAAAATCTCCGCCGACAAAACCTCCCTAGTCTCTCCCTTCTACAACATCCATCCAATCGACCTGCGCACCCTCTCCACATCCCCTCCCCCCCCCATACCAAGCCTTAGCGCCACAACTCCAACCCTTCTCCTCTCCGAATGCTGCCTAATCTACCTGCAACCCGCCGACGCCAGCGCAGTCCTGTCCGCATTCCTGACGACGCTCATCCCCGCGCCCACACCTGTCGCGCTGGTGCTCTACGAGCCGATCCGGCCCGACGACGCCTTTGGCCGCACCATGGAAGCCAACCTCGCCTCGCGCAACATCCACCTGTACACGCTGAAGAAATATGGCAGTCTGACGCGCCAGCGCATCCGGCTGAAGAGTGCGGGGTTCGAGCACGGCTTCAGGGCTGCAGACACGGAGTTTATCTGGCGGAAGTGGGTTACGGAGGAGGAAAAGGTGAGGGTCGCGGCGCTGGAGATGCTAGATGAGTTTGAGGAGTTGGAGTTGCTGCTGAGGCATTACTGTGTCGCGTGGGGATGGAGGGGTGGTGGTGGGGAGGGATTGTTCGAGCGGGCTTGGGCAGAGGTTCGGGAACAGGAGGGGGATGACGAGGTGGGGTGAGAGAGACGTAGGGGCTATTATGGGAATTATAGTGTGAGGTCATGATAAGCGTGGACTTAATATTCTAAATAGCTCAAGTGTCAAGACATTGAAGGTTAAATCGTATAAGAGTAATAATATGATTATGTCTTATGTTATCTTATCTCGCATTATCTGATACGCCCATTAATACTATGTATGTTTCAAGGTTTACACTTCTCCTATCTTCACACTCGAAAAGGTCCAATGCCTATTAATGGCTGCTATCATTGTCTCAGACATATTCTGGGACGTGGAAAAAGAAGACTTGATTAGACATATCCGAAAGAACAAAGTCATGATTCAAAATGGCCAATAACTCCCGCAACATGCCCCTTCATAAACACAGCCGTTCATCCCTAATTGTATCCCGCCCAAGAGCCCATTCCCCCATCCTACCCAAGTTCTATCATATAAGGTCCAAACAAACATTAAACCCCTTCTACGCTGCCGCTTGCACGACCTTAAAGCCCTCGCCCACAAGTTTTTGAATTTCTTCATCCTTATGCTGCAGCAAGCCTAAGGCAAATGCAACATCATCCCACTGCCTCTCACTCTCCGCCCTCGGCAGCCGCGCTGCCAATTTCGAAGCCAGCTGCTTAGCATGTTTATCCTGATTACAACTGTCAGCTGATAGCTTCAACACAAAAAATAGCAGCTCAATAATCGGCTGGTGAGAGAAATAGGCCTTCGGGGAAGAAAAGGAGAATAGAAAAAGGCGAAACGTACCTTCTCAATGAACCCAGACAAAAACTTCAAGATTCTCCTAAACGCGTCCTCATCTAGGACTTGGTCCGCGCTTAGCAAACTAAACATGTCCACAAAATGGTTGTATACGGCATTATCCTTGGTCGCCAGCTCCGAGAAAAACATTCTTGCCATATCCGCAATCTTCTTATCGTCATCTTCGAGGCACTTCGCCATTTCACCCAGTTGCCCCTTCACCTTGACCTGTCCGGCCAAGATCAAGAAAGTTAGAGTCATGAGGCAAGTGCGCTTGACGCTCGCGTCACCATCATTCAGTCGTCGATATAAGAAATCCGTGTTCTCATCGATGAGGTGGTTGAAGCAAACGGCCATGTCGCCCAGCGCGACAACCAGGTTGCTACGCACGACAGCATCTCTGCTGCGCTCGAGAATAGTCAGGAGCAGGCCTAGGTTCCGCTCGCAGTATTCAGAGCTCACGCACATGAGCTTAGCAAGGCAGAGCGCGGCTTGCGCTTGCAGCGTTGGGTCGGCGTAAGTAGTGTTATTCGCGCAGATGTCCGCCACCAGCGGGCCAAAGTTTGAAAGGAGAGACTGCGAACCGTAGAGGAGCTCACGCTCGCGAATGTGCGCAAGTGCTTCGGTGAAATCATCCTCGGTGGTACCCGCCATCAGATCAAGCTCGTCTGGTTCTTCGGGGGCTGGCGTGTCCTGTTGGCTGCTGGATTTCTTTTTCTTAGTCGGCGGCGCATTTACAGGTGCCAGGGATTTGCGTGGACCTGCTGTTTTCTCCTTTTCTGCTTTCCGGCGCTTAAAATCCTGCTCACAGAGCTCAAGATGTACGATTTGCTTGACGGCGATGTGGCCGACGATAAAAAGGAGTTGAGAAAGGGCAAGGGCAGGTTTCTGCTTCCTCGATTTTGGGTCTTCCCTTGGTCCTTGCTCTTCTGGTGGCGGAGATGGCAATTGGCTGTTTTCTATTCCCTCTCCACTTGAAGTTGGCCTCGATGGTTGTTGTGGCTGGAAGGCATGTTTCGTCTTCCGTCGAAGAATTTCTGAGCACAATGTGTCTGGATGCTTTGAAAGAGCATATATGGCACCGATTGCTTGTTCTGCGACCCCGAACCATTCCTTACTGTCGGTCACAACTTCTGTCATTGCAGCCAGTTTCACCAAGACGGCGTGATCATTCGGGAGTTTTGCTGTTGTCGTCGTTGATCCTGAAGCCTGCTTACTTGGTCCTACATTGATTCGGCGTAACGCAATGCAAGTATATCGGGCAAGTCCTAGATCTCGTCGGCCTAGTTCACCTAGTCCAATCCGCAGGCATGTCTCCATCTCTTTAACAACGATATCTGGATCAGCAAGCGCAAGCATCCCCAAGACTATTATCGCGCCACGGCGCTGGTTCTTTGAAATTTCCTTCTTTTGGACGCCATACACCTGCCAGAGCTTCTGAACCACTAGCTCATTAACCAATTCACCTTTCATCATTGTGCTGAGAAGTTGCTCCAGGGATGTCAACTCTGCAGGCGTGGCACCAAAAGTCAAACTGATCATATTCCGAGCAATGTAGTTGGCTGTGTCATTGGCGTTGAAAGAGTCCGGTGCATCGAAAAAGAGATCTTTGTAACATTCGATTAGATGAGTCTGAACTCCTTTGCCCTCGTCACTATTCCCTTTCGTCCAAATTAAGCGCAGCATACGGCGAATGCCCGCGCGAGCACTCTCGATCTTATACGCATCGATAACAACAAAAAAGTCCATAGCTTCAATTACCTCACTCTTGTTTTTAGATGAGAGTAACTGTGTGACAACCGGTGATGCCGCATCAACAACCTCAATAAAGCGGAGTGCCTCAACATAATACCGGCGAGTCAGTTGGAGTTTATCCATCATTTCTGATGTTGCGGCTTCTGCAGCTGCCTTTTCAATAGCGGCTGCCTTCTGTTCATCCGTCATTGGGACTGGCTCTGGAGCTGGTTCATTTTCCGCCCGAGTTGCGTCCGCAAGAAGACTTTCATCCACGGTGGCTTCCTCTGGCACGGGGTTCTCCTGAAGCTCTGCAGGCGACTTCAGAGCATTAATTTCTGCATCAACCGCTTCTAGTCGAGCATTCCATTCCTTGAAAGCAAGCTGACCACCATGCAGCACTCCAAATGGATGAGTGGATACGAGCTTCCCAAGAAGTTTAATGGCATTACGTCGAACGTTACTACTTTTGTCCTCAAGGCTTCTTGCTGCAAGCTCAGCAGCGACTTGTCTGCGTTTAGGGAACTTGGTCTCCAGATCGCAGAGCTTGATGTAAACCTGAATAGCGCGGCATCTGCAGTATGGGTTGATATCAAGAAACCGTTCTTCCAATACGTCGAAGAAAGCGTTGATCTGGCCTTTATGGTTCTCACTCCTTTCTTCGCCTTCTTGTTTACTGAGCATAGCAATCAGATTTCCACAGACTTCTATAATAGCGCATCTAAGGGTATATGACTACGAACTCTGTCAGTAGGAAGTGCTTTGGTGGAATTAGATCAAATACCTCGCTATCAAGAAGTTTTGCAAGCAGTGTCATCTGCTTTATAACAAGGCGTGGAACAAGCTCAGAAATCTTGGTGATGAAAGTCGAAACAGATTTCGGGCCTTTCAAATCATTACTGTTGAATTCTTTATTGCTCAAGTCCCTGCGAACTGTTAGCTCCCTACCCAAGTACAGCTAATTCGAGTTACGAACCTCAGAATTTCTTCTGTCAATTGAGGGCAGTCGTATTGCTCTGCCAGAATCTGTAAAAACTCTGCCATTGGCTCTGAAAGGTGTTCAAAATATGAAAGGTTCTGCATGATAGACGTTTGTGCCCCTAAGTTTTGGCATTAATAAATAATAATAATGATCTCCCGCCAGTGACCTCACCAAAAGCATGTCCGTGGTGTTTTACCGCAATGCATAAAACCTTGAACGCGTGCATCCGAATCGCTGTGTTCTTGACACGAGCTTCATTTTCTAAGATCAGATAAACAGGCCGTGTGAAAAGACTGATGAAAGTGTCGCGCTCTGAAGTTGTGACGAAGATTTTAGCCAGCCTTAATTTCATCACTTTGCTCATAACATCGAGCGCTGTTTGAAGTTGTCCTGAAGAATCCCAATTCGCGTCCTTGTTTGCGCCAGCTTTAGATTTGGCTCCCTTTCCTCCGCGGCCCCTCGCAGCGGGGGCAGAGGCAGATTTCTCGGCTGCTCTGGTTTCTACAGCAGCAACAGTCCATTGTAGTAAGAATCCGAAAACTTCCAATAGTTGCTTGTGATGCTGTATCGTCTCTTGCTCATCCGCTTCTAAATCGGCGTGAGCATTGTCCGCTTGCGCTGAGAGACCCGAAACGATCAAATCGAGTATTTTGCTAAGGGCACTAGGTGGTATTTGAGAGGAAGCCCTAGGTCGACGGGAAAGGTCATAGTCAGGATCTGATATATACTGTTGTAGATTGTTGGGGATAATGGGTGCGCACTTAAGCAAGAATTGTAGAGTATCAAAATAAGAGTTGCGCGTTATCGCATCAGGATTCTCCGTAACTGCGTCAACAACAGGGTTTAACTCGCCGTTGACCAGAGCGCTCGTAAGTGATTCGGGTTCATTCTCGCAATCAACAAGCTCAGAGGAGGCCTCTGGAGTCTGTATCGAGGCAGGGTCACTAAGGTAATGTTTGAGGGATTCATTTATGTCAAAATCGATACGGCCATCCATAGTGAATACGAAGAAGAAAAAGTAGAGGGGAAAAGAAGCGAAGGTTGGCGCATGCGTGTTGTTACTCTGGTTGTTTAAGAAGTTGGGCAGGATAGACGTTCGCGCGATGTTATTATTATTTTGCCTAATCTGGGCAAGCGTTGTTTTTTTGTGACGTCCCCCGAGTTCGCGACTTGGGCCCACTGTACCACCGCGAACTGCGTAATGATTGCAAAGTGGCGCACAACCACATCCCCCAACCACCAGGAGGAACATGGCAAAGGTAAGGACACTCAGACAACCGACTGAGCAGCTGATAATACATAACGACGACCCGCAAGATGAGGAAACGATGGATGAAAGCCGGGGACCTTTGGAAGAGAGCGGACGAACCATGTCTGACAGCAGCGACGAAGAGGTGGAGGGCTGTGTCGCGGAGGACATGGCGCGATTTGAGGAGAGCTTCAAAGGCATCAATAGCAGATATCGTCTCATAAATCGCATCGGAGAGGGTAAGTCACGTCCATTGGTTGGCCCTATGCAGGTACCATTTGAAGGCTCACCGAGAATATAGGAACATTCTCTACAGTCTACAAGGCTGAAGACCTTCTCTATCACAAGTATAAAAATGACTGGGATATTGAGGAACGAGAAAACTCCAAATGGTCGCCTCCATCCAAAAACGGCGTATACAATACGACCAAAAGAAGACCGCGATATGTTGCCATTAAGAAAATATACGTAACAAGCAGCCCTATCCGCATATTCAATGAGCTGGAACTTCTCCATGATCTCAAGAATTCGGACTCCGTTTGTCCCCTTATTACCGCCTTCCGTCACCAGGACCAGGTCATTGCGGTCCTCCCGTACTTTCAGCACCGTGATTTTCGCGAGTACTTTCGCGACATGACAATATCTGACATGCGTCTATACTTTCGCAGCCTTTTCACAGCTTTACGTTCGGTCCATGCCCACGGGATCCTCCACCGCGATATCAAGCCCACCAACTTCCTCTACAACCCTCAGCGTGCAAGAGGCGTCCTCGTTGACTTCGGTTTGGCAGAGCAAGAGGGAACAGATTGGCATCTTTGTACATGCCAGTTGCCATCCTCTGAACGCCGTCACAAGGTCGAACATAGCGTCTATGCCACTACACTCGCCAGCGCTCCCTCTCAACCTCCGAGCTATCCCAAAACCGATCAAAGAGCTAGCCGGCGTGCCAACCGCGCAGGAACACGCGGATTTCGTGCTCCGGAGGTTCTCTTTAAATGTACCGCACAGAACACCTCCATTGATATGTGGAGTGCGGGCGTAATTTTATTGACACTTCTCTCCCGCCGGTTTCCCTTCTTCCACAGCGCTGATGACATTGATGCGCTCCTCGAACTGACCAATGTTTTCGGAAAGAAAAAAATGCGAGAAATTTCGCTTCTGCATGGCCAAGTATTTGAAACCAACATCCCGAGCTACACTGAACAGGGACATGGTTTCGAGAAGATCATTTTATGGTGCACCAACCGATCTGGGAGAGACGAGCAAGGCCGGAAGAACCAGCTGATTGGTGAAGAGAAAGAGGCCGTTTTGTTTCTGGAACGACTGCTAGAATGTGAACCTACCAGAAGGATCACGGCAGAAGAAGCTCTGAGGCATTCATTCGTAGCCAGAGCAGGAGAAGACGGTGAAGGCGATGAGGAGATGGTGGATTTGGTTTCATCATAAAAAGGGGCCTTCGAGTGCAAGCTCGTAGATATTTTACGAGGCATGATGGTTGCAATGGCGTCCAGAGGTGGGAGATATTTCCAAAGATACCATAAGCATGGCTGGCGTTAACATCCTTTATAATGGCTCGGCGCTGGAGAGTGACATTTACATGCTTCATTTTCTGGTTGCATTCTGATTCATTTGGCGGAGACACCCTGTATTACTATCATACTCTACTTCCCGCAATTTATGATGAGTACGCTCAGACGATTTCGTGTATAGCAGTAGTGCCTGTCAAATTGCTAGAACCTCGTGCGATTCCTAATTTTGTTTCCCAAGCCTGATTTACATCTAGTACACCGCAGAATACTAGTCTTCAAGCCATTCAAAGACATTCATAATCAACCCTAGATATAATACAATCCATCTCCAGCATTTATCCAAATCTCCCCGCCAGCATCTTATCACGACGCAGCATCGTTTCTTTCTATGTCTGTGCGGTCTCTCTCCTGCCTTCTCCTCTCCTTCCCAGTCAGCACACCCTCCTTTACACTCTTCTCCGCATCGTCCTCCTCTTTTCTAAGACTCCTACTCGCCCTTTCCAAATCTGGCACTTCCCTCCCCTGTTCTATCGCTTCGGTAATCCTCAGCTGACTCGGTATCCTCCCTCTTGCTGCCTGTCTCACATCCTTTGCTAACCGTTTTCTCTGTCGCTCTGCAATGCGCTCTTCCTCAGTTGGAATGGGTGGCCGAGCGTCAATTGGAGTCCCGAACGGTGCAATTATCGAGGATACAACGTGACGGATATGTTTAGAAGTGCGCCAGCCGGAGGCGATGCGGACAACGTCGCCTTCACGGAGGGAGGAGTTGGGATCGGAGACAAGGTAGGTTGTGCTGGAGGGGAAGTACTGAGGCTAGTCAGCACCTTCTCTCACAACATCACATAACAGAACGCTCGAGATTTGAAAAGCATATAAGGACGACGCAATGGGTATACTAATTTTGCATGGCAGCAGGCAGAGAAGGTGAGCTCATACTTTTCGAATGTGCTTGTGCCATTCTTGCTTTGCTATGCGCACTTTGACTGTCTTGACCATTTTACCAGCGGAAACAACAACGCCAGTTAATTGGCGTGACGCCAGTGGTGGTGCCATTATGGGCAAATAGTATGAAGGGTTATGCTCGTGGTCAATGTAGTAGAAGACGGAGGTCGGGATTTTGTGGGCCGCCGACGAGTCAGGACACCGGAATTTAACTCAATCTCTCAATGCATTCCTTCTGAGTATCTGTAGGTGCAAAGAAGACAATAATGGTGGAATTGGTCGACTTATAGCTCAATGTATTTCATGCAGCTAGACTTTAGAGAACGGATGTAAAATTATGGCCCCGGATTTACCGAAGATTTCCCGCACTACGGCTACCAAAATGTCAAAGGAGATCTGGCGTTTTCGAACTCTAACACACTATTAAATCCACAACTTCCGCCCTCATATTTCCCTTCGGGCCCTGCAGATCTCCAAATTGACTTCCGGCATTTATGTAGTATTTACTTTCATCCATCTAGAAATTCCTCCTTCGTTCTGTCTCCTATCACTCCTTAGACCACTTCAGCTCCTCCGAAATGTTACTTCGGATAGGATTGCTGCTTGCTTGCCTCTTATCTCTAGCTCTTTGCGCCGAAGATTTCTATAAGGTATGCCTAAGCTTCTAGGTCCTTACGAGGATTACTTAACTCTCTCTTACTGCTCTTGGACACCTTTAAAGCCCGCCTACTTACTATAGTATCTTCGCAGCTACTAGGCTTGAACAAAGATGCATCGGAGCGTGAAATCAAGAAGGCATATCGGACTCTGAGTAAAAAATATCATCCTGACAAGAACCCGTACGTACATCTGCACCATAATCCCCTATCACTTCTCAGGTGCACTTCATCCAAATCACCACTCCAACCGCCCGATAAATCCCACCCCACCCAGCCCCTTTCAACTAACCTCCCAAAGAAATGACAAAAGTGCCCACGACAAGTTTGTCGCCGTAGCCGAAGCGTACGAGTGCCTAGCCGACGAGGAACAACGGCGCATTTACGACCAATACGGCCACGAGGGCATCGAGCAGCACAAACGCGGCGGAGGGCGCCCCCAGCACCACGACCCATTCGACCTCTTCAGCCGCTTCTTCGGCGGGAGCGGACACTTCGGGCATGGCGGGGGTGAGCGGCGGGGCCCAAACATGGAAGTGCGCGTCGCCGTGCCCCTTCGCGACTTCTACAACGGCCGCGACACCGAGTTCACGGTAGAAAAGCAGGCAATCTGCTCAGAGTGCGAGGGCACGGGATCCGCGGACGGGCAAGTGGACACCTGCGACGTTTGCGGCGGGCGAGGAATGCGCATACAGCGGCAGCAGCTGGCCCCTGGATTGTTCCAGCAGGTGCAGACCACGTGCGACGCATGTGGCGGCAAGGGCAAGAAGGTCAAACATGCGTGCCCCGTCTGCCACGGCTCGCGGGTCGTGCGGGAGCCAGAGACTCACGAACTTCACGTCGAGCGCGGCATGCCGCGCGGCGTGCGCATCACGTACGAGAACGAGGCGGACGAGAGCCCAGATTGGGTGGCTGGCGATCTTATCGTGCATTTAGTGGAGACAGATCCGCAGCTAGGGACTGAGGAGCATGAGAAGACTGACGGCACATTCTTCCGACGCAGAGGGAAAGATCTGTTCTGGAGGGAGGTGCTGAGTCTGCGGGAAGCATGGATGGGAGACTGGAAACGGAATATCACACATCTAGATGGGCACGTTGTGCAATTATCACGGAAACGCGGTGAAGTGGTCCAGCCAAACACTGTGGAGTCGATAGAAGGCCAGGGAATGCCAATATGGCATCAACAACTGCCTGAAGGTGTCGACGAAGCGTATGGTGCATTGCACGTCGAGTACGTGGTCGTACTGCCGGATCAGATGGAAAAATCCATGGAGAAAGACTTCTGGAGCATTTGGGATAAATGGCGCAGGAAGAAGGGAGTGGATTTGCTGAAAGATAGCGGAAGGCCGACTCTGCATGATGAGCTATAACTGATGGATTGTAATATACTGTTTTGCTGATGCCTGGAATGGAATGTCCCGATACCTTTACCGCGACGTTGCTAGATCCTGTGATATCACCATAGTCTCTTCGAGAGAACGTGGTTCGCGTAGAATCACACATAGAAGAGCCTATTTCCACGGAACAATGTCATATGCGTTGAATGTATTAGCCCAGGGAATAACGGAACTTGTTAGAAGAGATTTGATGCTCCAATTCCAGTTTTCTTGAAGATAGCTCCCTATGTATGAATATTAGCGACAATTCAATTACTGCCCTCAACCAATGCCCTCCCATAATCTCCTCTATTCGGCAATCTATTAATAGTATGAATGTGACATCGAGCCGGAGATGTGTTCGTTAGGAAAACTATAGTTCATCAATGCAAGTCCAGTCTTGGGTGGTTCATAAGACTTACTGCCACAGTGAAAGTCAAACTCCATGAACGCAACAGGACTATGTATACGGTAGTAAAAAGGATCATCGTCTCCAAACTCTCCAATCCAAGCAAAGTAAGTCTCGTCCAGATGTGTCTTAAAGGTCTGCAATCGGTGCTCTAGAGACTCATCCGGGTAGTATTTGTTGAATGCTTTAAATAAAGTAATTATCTGCTCCTGTTGAGCAGGTGCAAAAAGCGAAACTGGGCAGCCCTCTGATCTGATTTAGCAACAGTATCTTTTAGAGTTCCAGACTGCCACCTACCAAAAGGGACAACACGATTGTCTTGCCGTGCACCACCAAGATGTCTCTCGTCAAAAGGATTCCATCGACCAGGGGGTAGATAATTGTCGTCCATGCCCTTTGAAAGGGTTGCCTTCTCCTGCAATTCTAGAGACAGACTCTGCATGAGCTTCAGAGATAACAGTTCCTCCGTCCCGAATAATCGCAGACCCGCATGAGGCCCTTCGTCGATCCGGTCCGGTTCTGCCCCCATAAATGTTGGTCCAATCACCATTCTGCGGCCCTTCAATACAACAGCTAGGCAGAGATGATGACCGAAAAACGTGTAGCCCCATGGTTTCTCCAAGTCTGGCTGCCCAAATAGCCGGAAGTTGTACGAGTGCTCATTCAATACTTTCCTACCATTCACAAGGTGTCCGAGGAATCCATTAGTCAAACAACATCCAAGGACTTTCTCATAACCGTATGAAGAGAAAGAGGCTTTCATAATGGCATGGACAGCATCCTGAATGTCTATCCCACATTCGTCCAGACGCAGACCCCCTAGGTAATATAAACATCACCCTTCTAATAACAACGATGGACAACTTATGGCATACCTGGATTCATGTACAGTTCAGGATTCGACCAAAGCCTGAACTCATCCGCATCAACTGATTCAAAGATTGTACTACTCTTTTGACCAGGGGAAAGGAGACCGAGCAATGCGGTAGTGGCTTCCGTGATTTTTTCAATTGGCGCTCCTTCATCTCCTGCATAATGATACAGTCCTTCCCTCACTGTGCCATCGGTAGTGAACCCCTTATAAGGCTTTTCCAAGTTCTTTGCCTCCAGACGATTAATTAGCCAAGCTGGCGCATCTATTTTCTTCCTCGATTCACACCAGCTGTGAGCATCACAGTGCTGTATTCCCGCGATCCTAGGGTGATCAGGAGCAGGGACGATTTCCCGAAAGGGGACAGCTGCATCCGAGCGAGGTTTGGTCGGATCGCCAGTCGCAACATATCCAGAGTCCTTTGGAGCAGCCATGGCGAAGTGACTGGAGGTGTGTTTCTTGTACTCGTGAGTAAAAGATGCTATAGACCTGGCAAACGCTCGCCGTAGTGGGTCACAACGCCTTCAAAAGGCCCCCAACCCATTTTATGTGAGACGCACTATCCCTGTCAACTTTCGTCCAGAACTAGCGGCAATGAACTACGGAGATCCAGATATACGAGGAAAGAGGAGAATTTCATCTTTAAACTCGTGAAAAAGACATTGCTTGAGAGTGAAGCGTTCCGGCTTGCTTTAGTTGAGCCACGGCACGGGATTGGGTCGCAGGGCGGGGAACGTCAACCCCTGCCTTTCTCTATCATATTTCGTCAATTGCACAACGCCTAGAACGAACGGTCTTAAAGGTGACTGAAAATGATAAGTACACGCTTTCCTCCATTAAAAGATCTGCATCTCACTTTCTAAACTTCAACCGTTTGCCTTTCTTGTGCTTCTCTTCCTTTCTTTCATCCGCAAATATGTCTGAACAACGTCCTCTTGGCCCTTTCAAGCTTGTCACCGTCAACACAGCACCAGAGCGTGCCAAGAGACTTATAGGACGAGTGGTCGAGAGCGTAAAAGATAAGTATGAGATCATTCATTCAGCAAATATAGAAAGTAAGTACGCTAGGTCCGTTAGGACTATTTTCGCTTATAGGAGACAGCTATCGACAACGTTGCGGCTGTAGTCGAGGAAATAAAGCCAGACATCTTAGTAAGAATATTTGAATGCTAATTACAGCCCGAAGAACGAGGTATTAATGTACCCCAGTTCACCGCTTCCATGTGGACACCAGAGGAGAGCCAAAAGATCCAAGGCATTGCGAAGGACATTGTGCCTAGCCTCACCACCTTTGCTCTACCCCAAGGCCTTCAAGTTGAGAGGGGCCCAGATGCAGTAGTTGAATATATCGAAGAGCACTTGCCGTCTTTGATAGAGGCAGCAGGAGCACCGAGACTGTAAAAGTTATAGGTAGATCGACGTGCAGCTATTCTGAATGAAAAGTGCTAGACATAGTCCAATATATACCTCGCGACATCTTTCATTCCACTCTTCAAGGTTCCTATTATCCAGCCATTATCATCAAGACTATCTTTCTAGACGTGTTGGTCTTTCTCCGGGACGGTCACGCATATCTAAGTGCATGGCCACAACTTCCCAAACCCATGTCTCCACCTCTTTCGCCAACTCCTCAGCCATGGAGACACTCCTGTGTGTTCCACTCCCACACGTCGTCCCCACTGCCACACCATCACGTCGTAGCCTGCGTCCATATTCCTGTATTAGCATTAAGGCTTCCACATACATCTCTTCAGTCTCCGGAGCCCTAAAGACAGCGCGGCGCAGTGTTTCGCTCCGTCCGGTATATCTAGCGCAAAGATGTCGTGGTGTGACATGGGCATGGCGGCGGTCGACAATGTGGATAATAGGGAGGCCAATATCGAGGTGGTGAGGGTCCTTTTGAGCCTCCGTTCAGTGATCTTGTTGGATTGGAGTGGAGTGGATTTGACCCCCAAATCCACTCCATACGCCAAAAAGCTGGTGGAGCTCCAGGACTTCAATGCAGCTCCAGATCAAATATATACTATAAATAGCAAGTCCCGGCATTAGGTGGGTGGTTGGGTAAGGGAGGAAGATTCGATTAAACTTACCAAATAGAGCTTAAATCGCTCAGTTAAATACAGAATCTCCCTTGTCTTCTACCCCAATTGCCTTAATATCATTAATATCCTCAAAGGCAGCGTAGGCGTCGTTATCGCTATTATTCTTATCATCCGAATCTAGCTCAATTGGCTCACTTGCCTCCGCTAGAGTATCCTCCGCTACTGTCGCCGCCGTTGCAGCATCCTTTATATCCTTCTTGTACGCAGCAACTCGTGCCTTTAAGGCATCCCTTGGTGGTGCGGGCTCTCCCTCTATAACTCCTATCTCCGGATTATTAAACGAGCCCTTAACCAGAGGGCCGTACTAGTGGCGAAGACACTTATCTGCCTTAATAATATCCATTTATAAGCAAGAGCGACGGTCCTCTAGAAGGATCTTGCGGCTGCTAAAGAGTCGCTCGCACTTATCTAACATAGGGGGCGCTGCAAGGATATCAAGAGCGAACTGGGCAAGATTAGGTTGGCTTAAGGTCGCCGGAGTTGTCTGTGCGGAGGCAGTTTGTTTCATCCCTTCGTGTGGCAATTGACACTTTTCGTATTGGGCGCTTTGGGCGCTTCTGCTTGGGTTAGCATGCTACAGGCATCCTAGCTAGCGTGATTTTATTAGCAAGCCCCACCAAAACACCTTAATATTGCGATGCCGACAAAATGCTACCTAAGGCCACCATTACAAAAACACTGAATATATTTTTTGAGGAAGTTGGGTAAGAAGTCGTGATATATATAACGTCATGGCTGTACGTTCCTGTCCTTCCTCCATTAACTAGCTGCTAATTATGTAGGAAAAGCCTTTATTAGAGTCCTCCCCCGAATTCTTACTACCTATACGTTTTATACGCGTTCTTAATGTTAATAAGGATAAACTAGTAGAGGATTAGCTTAAGGTTATAAGGGAGGACGTGTTGTATACGTTAAATGAGGTGGATTAGATGCTATAGGTAATGGAACGGTTTAATTAGCGATTGTTTAGTATGGAGGCGCGTTTAAAGGCAGTAGAGGAGGGCTTAAGGATAGACGCTGTAGTAAAGGCTTAATTAGCTCTGGAGTCTTAATATTAGAGACGTGAGGAAGTAGAGGATTAAAAATAGTTACCTAGTTATTACCTACTGAATAAAAGTCGTTAAAGCACCATAGGCATAGAGGAAGCCTATAAACCTCGCAATCGTATACTGTTCGCCTTATCTTTGCTGTAAGCTTCCTTATATACTTCCATCTATATATCTAGTATGTTAGTAAACTCTTGTAGCCTTGCTTCTTTATATAGTTCTTAATATAGCGGTGAGTTCGCGTTTTACACCGTTAAATTATAGGTAGTGGGGTTTTAGCAGTGACGTAGGTACTTTTTTAATTTATTCTAATATTTTTATGACTAGGCCCAATACCAGGTTTATATTGCCTGTAATTTAGTAATACTAAACAAAGAAGACGCTTAGTATTATCCTTATTTATGCCTATTAGCTAACTACCTATAATAATAAGGTTTTATGCTAATCGTACGCGGAAGCAGCGATGGGTTTAAAGGAAGGGCTTTCTTAACGTCTGGAAGATCTTCTTGCTAATAATATAGGCGTTAATTATAGCCGTATTAAGCGCCTAGAAGAATAAGGGTATTTAAGTGCGCATAGTAGTAATCTAGGTAGTGTAGTAGCTTTAAAGTTAATTATGGATATTAACACCGCCTATCTAGTTATTGTAGTCAATAGAGAGCCTAGGAAGCGTTAACTTCTTAATTAAATTATCGCCCCAAACGTTAGCTACTAGCTTCTTAAGAAAGGAATTATATACTCGTGGCTGGCGCTGATTAACTTTATTAATATCCTTATTACCGTATAAGTGAGCTATTATTAAAAACCGTACTAAATTCTTATCTTGCCATATAATTAAAAGCACTAAATTAGCTGCGCTAATGACTATTCCTGTAATAAAGTTAAACGGCAGCCTTATCTTCCTTTTATTGGCCCTTTTATGCACCTTTGGATAGTCCTTTAAGTTTAATTAAGCTGTGCCGGCTGTAGCAATTCTGAGTTGTTAAAGTACCTAGAGCAACGGAATATTTGTGAAGTAGTTATCTAAAAATAGGCAGAATTAATGGGCCTGAAGAGGAAGCTACTGGGTGAGGTAGAGGACGCACTTAAAGGTCTTTAAGAGGACGATATCTTGGTAATCCGTTTAAGAAGGAAGCCTAAAAAAGTAGCTAGGTAAGGTAAATATAAAGCTATAGTAATATCTATATTAATAAAGACTTATTATTTTAAAGCCTTTAGGTACTAGCTTACTAGGCAATTTAATTATAGCCGTGGATTATCTAGTAAACCTCACCATTATCTTATTAAAACTAACTATAGATCTAGGTATAACGTACTTCCTAAACGCCTCGCCTAGAGGAGTTATTAACGGCTCAATTTTCTCGAAGATCTGGCGTTTGACGCCTTCTGGTGGAGGCGGTAATATATAAAAGAAGCGCTTAAGTTGCTCCTATCTTTTTTGGCCTATAAATGAGCTAATTAGGTGCTGAGGATATTTAAGATCTATTGCCCAAAAGTCTCGCACTTAAGGAGCTTTAAAGACGCCTATATAGATAATAAGTCCCACCTAAATTATTAACTCGCTAGCAGAGGTCTTCTTTTACGGCCGTAATTGTTTACTAGTATACCGTCCTGATTAGTAATATCCGCTAGTGCTTTAAGAGGCTGTATAGAGGTTCGTGTTAATTGTAAGCCTTTTAAATATACTAATACTAAAGAATAGTAGAAATACTTGAATCGGCAGGTCCTATCTAGATTTATATTTACTAGACGTTATACTAATCTAATCTGCTAGTATATAGTGAGCAAAGCGCTTAGTATCCTTATTTTAATTATTTTAATTATTTTAATTATTAGATTTAGCCCTTATACTAACGCTATTAATAGGCTCACTAGCACGCTGAGCGGTAAATATTAACTTATCTGGAAGGTTAATAACCTTAAGATCTAGTTTAGGAACGGCGGTTATAGGCTCCTATATAGTAGGAACGGTAGGAAGGCCTATTCTTGTAACTTCTTTAGCTGATAGCTCTGGTAATTTAGTCTCGTCCACGTTATCTGCCTTATCCTTAGTAGTCTCGCTGTGGGCCTTAAAAACGGCTCCTAATTCGTCCTTAATATCCTCTATCTGGCTACTTGGCCAAGCCTTAATATCCTTACTTAGTACCGCTACTGGAGCCGCTAAAGCCTCTAGAGGCTGTACAACCACTTCCGCCAAGCTATTGTGTGTATACTGCGTTGCTTAAAAGGATTGTGAATAAGACTCCTAGGCTTTAGGTGCTTTTGGAGGCTTTAGAGTCTTTGGAGGCTTTGGAGTCTTTAAAGGCTTTAGAGGCTTCGGAGCTGAAGACATATGACGTTTTTTAGGCGCTATAAGGACGATATTTTGTAGAGGATTTGATGATTAAATAGACGGTTATAATATTAGAGCTTTTTAACCAACTACACCACTAAATATTCTATAGGCTTCCTAGCCACGTCGCTGCTGCTTACCGCAATATTCAAGCGTCAAAGATGTTAATGAGGCGCCAGCACCCCTGCCGCCGAGCAACCGCACTGACTAGAGGCTTGACATTAATTAATATACGGTATAGAGCCTTTAGATTGGCTTGAGAGGCTTGCATATACGAAAAGTGTAAGAAATCATTGCCATATAATGGGATACTAGGCAACGAGTTAATAATAGACCCGTAAGAGTTGCCGATTGGCTTTATATCGTGCACTGACTCCTTAGCGCTCTATTTCTCCTCAGCCTTACTCCGAATTGGGTATAGATCTGGAGCTCCAAGAGCCAAATTAACCTCAGATCCACTCCAATCCACCAATCAGAAGCTCGACTCCAAATCTACATTAAGCCTCAATCCACCTGGAGCTCCAAATAGACCCCGCTCCAACAATATCACTGGCCTCCGTTGGGGCGAAGGAGAAGATGAGGATTCGCGGTCGGTTTATTTAGTTAGGTAGCCGGTGTAGGTCTTGTCGGGCTTTGTACAGGTATGTTTAGATTCAGATATAGCTGGCGTTGATCAGAACTAGGTTTTATATAGAAGTAACCCCCAGACGGGAGCTCTTTGGAAATAAAACCGTATACTAGGAGAGTTTGTAACTGATATGCTATTTACTTGGTAGTAATATTTACGTTTACTAAAGAGAGCTAATAGCGAGTTATGGACTTTGGAACAGCTATGCTTCTAATACTTAAGCACACGCACAACTTTAAACCCATCCTCGTGGGCTGACATGGCCACGACTAACATTACTCGACTGCTAAATAAAATTCTAATAACCCATTAGACATCAAAACTTCGGGAAGCCAGTCTTAAATCTCAATAACAAGACCATCAGACTATGGTAGAGGACTCCGAAAAGTGAGAGCCTGGAAAGCACGAACACTATCTATTTAGCATTAAAACGTCCCTGCCACACCTGGAGAAGAAAGGTGACCATGGTAATATGTCATAGATGGCACAACAAATATTCGATGATGGAATCAAAGAAGTAGTGTAAGGTGTCAGGAACATCGGGGTAGCAAAGGATTTTGGAATTTTAATGGAAAGGACTTCACGAGTAACAGGTCGAACATATCAATAATCAAAAGAAGGTGAATTTTCAGGCAACCATATACCTTCTCATACAGCAACTTAAGTTAGGCCTATGAGAAGGAACCCCTATTAATCATGTTGCTGTATTTCCAGTAGCTATTATGCTTCATCGTTCTTGAGAGTATTTCGTATTCTCTGGACCTCCAAGAGGCCTTCATAGAGCGCCAAACCAGCGTCCCCACAAGACTCTGCCTGTGGATAAGAGTTAGTTATATCGAAGAGCGTAGCGTCCTCATGAAAGAATTTCCTCGCACGCATTTCCATCTTGCGCTGTAGTAGCACCTGTTTAATGACATGCTCTCGCCTCCCTTCCTTCATCCTTGGCTGCAATTGACGCCTCAAGCAAAGAAGCCGGGCAATCTTATCCAAAGGCTTCGAGCCACGGCTTTCCGAGTTCCTAGGAACAAGACCGCTGCCTCCCTTGAAACGGCTCATGAGGCCTCTAGCGTTTAGGCTCGGAGTAGCAATTGGACCAATGCTAAAATCGTCGTCAAGGTCTCTATCACCCTCGGCCAGCACATCTGCACCGAGTTCTTGTTCAGTCCACGCGGTATTGAACTCGCGTGCAAGACGCACAAGCCTCCCGGTAGAACAATATTCGATATTCTTTGTCAACAACCTCAATTCTTCTGCTTCCCTATTGCATTTGGCACTCTGCTGCCAATAGACTTCTTCTACCAGCACTCCCCCCTCCTTTGCAGATGCGCAGGCAAAGTCCGGGAATATATTGCCAACAGGTCCTCGGAACTGAAGAGAGGAGCTAGGGCCAATAGTGACTCCAATTTTATACTGCTTAATCTCAAGCCGACGAAGCCGTCTGCCGCACTTATGACCTTGGACGAATTCGAAGATGTGCTTGCATGACTGCTTATCGACAGCTGGACTTATGCCAATATCGCTTGGACGCTCCACAAAAAGGGTTATGTTGGTAAGGCTTCGAAACTGGGCTAGAGCGGTGAGAAATTCATACGGCCATACTGCTTCACGCCACATGTCGACCGCAAGTGTTTCCAGTCTGGGGCATGTGTCGTTGAGGACAAGGATATCACGGCACTGTATCTCTGCCGGCTCGGTACTTCCATTCCGGTGCACGAATGAGTCCGGATTATGCATCTTGAAGCTAACAAGAGTCCGTGACACGTGCTGCAGAACTTTAATGGGGAATGTGATACCAGGACCTTGGTATTCCAATTCTCTCAAAGCTCCTAGCAGAGCAATTGGGTTTCCCTGGCCTGCGGGATAGGTATAGTCCTCGATTGCCCTCGACAGATACGAGCTACAGTCGAGAACCTCTAGCGAAGGAACGCGCCCTAGAAATGCCGGCAAAAAGTCCGATGGCTTTAACTTTAGTCTCTTTAGCTTCTCCCACCCACCAGTCGACCCCCACACGTTCAACTCATTGTGTGTGAACAGTGGCAGTATTAGACCGGCTAGTGTAAGCTCCTCCAGTTGAGGGAGACCTTCACTCATCGCACCGCGCTCACGGACTCCTGGCGCCAGATCGCCGGGATATCCCAGTTCTGAGCTCATGTCGTCTAAATAACCGAATAGTCCACTGACAAAATCCCATATCTGCAAGATCTTCAGATTTGGGCTGCGCTTAATGGTTTGGAATAAGTTCTGCTTGAAGCGATGATCAAACTCGTACTTCCTGACAGCTCTGAATACGAAGGTATGGAGGCAGTGAGAGGACGGCCAAACGAAAGCAGAATTGCAATTGAGGCTGTACTTCACTCTAATCGGGCACACTTGTTGCGCATCGACGACAATCCGAGCATTCGGCCACTTTTTGTGGAGGAAATTGAGGAATACCTCGGGCATATCGCAGTAGTCATCCCACCAAAAAGACTCTAGACGCCCGAGCCGATGCAAAAGCTCCAGAAGCTGGCATTGTTGTTCGCTTGAACTGCGCAAGTACTGCTTGATCCTGAGTTCTCGGATGAAAGACGGAAGCTTGGAGCCATCCTTTAGAAGACGAAGTAACAAGGGTCTGTGAGATTTGGTGGTGAATAGAATGACTAGCCTTCGATAAAGCCATGGCACGGACAGTTGATAGAGGTGACGGGAAACTTTGGAGACAGCGTCAAGGGTCGGTCGATCACCGTCCCGAAATATCTTTATACATCAGCGCGGGCGCAGTGATTCAAGTTATTTGCTTGAAATCAAATTGATGTAGGGAAGGGAAATACCTCTCCGATAACCAGCCTTAATACATCGTCGTTCAGCTCTTGGAGGCAGAGTATGTTTTGATTCTCCGGAGACATCCTGAATGTTCCGAAGCGCTTTCGTAGGGATGCCTGGGTTAGTGGTTATTCCTCCATGCTCGTATTCTTCTATCTGTATTCAGAACTCCTTTCTGCATGGTGCAATGTGATCTCGCAAAGATGCTGTAGCCTTTGAGATCAGCCTCGGCCTCTTTCAGCCGCCAAAAATGCCTTGGCACGGCGTGCCTTATTTGTACAATGTAACACTCCGAGTTCTGTCTTAAACCTATAATTGGAAAGCTACATAGCATACCCTATGTCTAGGGAAATGGTGGCAGAGCCTCAGGCACATGGAGTTTCGTGAAGAGAGAAGTATTTATCGTTTGACCAATCAGAAGGCTTAAAATCTCGATATGTCATATTTAGACATCCGCAACACAATCAGCCGAGGCACTTCGCAGACTCCAAGTTTGTACTGGGTCAACTATGTAATCTGCCACATCTCTCTCACCACCACCTTCTCCTCTCTTCACCATACATCCTCAGATAACCAATCTGCCTAAATCCTAACCTTGCGCTCTTGCAACCCTCGTCTTTCTACGTAAACCAACCCTCGCCTCAGTCACAATGTCGGAAACCTTTACAGTGAAGGACGTCGCCGAGCACAACACTGTTGACAACGGCCTGTATATTATCATCGACAGCAATGTCTACAGCATGGCCTCCTTTGTGGATGACCACCCTGGTGGCTCCAAGATTCTGAAGAGGGTAGGCGGAAAAGATGCTACTCAGCAGTTCTGGAAGGTAAGAATTCCCGGCGACACTCTCTTACAGTATGTAATAGCAAGGATTCTCGATGACAGGATGCCGTGGAGAGAAGCAAGTTTGCAAAGAAAAAGCACGCATGAACTGCGCGGGTTGAGTTGCCGTAACTTGTGGACGATTCCGGATGCTGTTGTGTCGCGTGAGAGATTGAATTTTGGTAAATGATCATAAGCTAACGCAATACTTTGCTGCAGTACCACAACGAGAGCGTGCTTAAGAAATACTCAGACAAGCTAAAGGTCGGGACTCTGAAAGAAGAAGCGAAGTTATGATATCCATACTTGCATACGAAGAGGTGTTTGCTGGCATTTTGGTTTATTGGATTATTAGAGAAGCATGTTGCGACATTGGACGTATATGCTTTGGAAATAGACTAGGATGTAACAATGTTAGATTTCTTGTGTATATTTTCAGTGCCGGAATATAGAAGTACAGCCTTCACTTTAAGCTTAATTATTCTCTCCCGAAAGCGGTTCGCGTCAGATAAGGCTAGTAGTTTGATTTGACAACAGTGAATGCTACTCGAAAGATAGGGTTCCCTCCAGGGAGCCCGCCGCTATCCACGATACCAGGAAACACATAATACAAAAACCAGAAAAACCAATGGAGCCGCTCAACTCAACACTCAATTTAGGAATGGAGCAAAGCCTGCTCCCAGACCAGCAATTGAAAGTGAAGGCCACCGGAACGCCGCCCAGATGCAACGCCTTGTGTATGCATGTTACAGGTGTGAGAAGCACTCCCGCATTGTTCGATACCATCGCAACAATCTAACTAGTATTTGTAACACAGGGTGAGAATATAAGATCTCCAATTACTAGAAGTTATAAGTTCGCACAAAATTACTACTCATGCCACTCCAATGACAGCATGAAAAATATTTCACCGAAGCATCATCATCGAATCGAGCTTGCGCAGGGCCTTTTGATCGGCACCACGAATACTAATCCTGTCGCCTGGGATGTCCTGCGCAGTTCGTAGGGCACCGCTGTTCGGACTTCGGCTACCAGCTCGGCTGACGCTCTGTTCGCTCCTACCATCCATTCCAATGTCATTTGGAGGATTAGTGTTAAGCAAGGAACCGACGCTTGGTATAGTACGTGCAGGTGAAGGGGCATTGTTTGCAACACCGCAATTGGTTTCGGGTACAGCAAGCGAGTCAGAGCTCCGGTTTCTGGTTTCGGAGGGGTGCGGGGACGGGGGCTTATCGCCGTTCATGCCTGAGCCGGCAGATCCTGTGAGCGCTGGGAGCTGGTGTCCCTCACTTGTCTGTATCGAGGGTGTCGTGAGGCGTGGATCAATCTGGTGGCCATTGACATGTGGCTGTTGTTGTTGTTGTTGTTGTTGTTGTTGTTGTTGTTGTTGCTGTTGCTGTTGTTGTTGTTGTTGCTGTTGCTGTTGCTGTTGCTGTTGCTGGTGGTGATGGTGGTGGTGGTGCTGTTGGCCGAGCTGCGTAGCCTGTATTGCACGTGGAGAGGGGTTGTGGATATATTGTGGCGGGTGCTGCATGATGTGAGGCGGATGACCGTTTGTCATTGGAGGTATTTGGGGTGGTGGAGGAGGTAAGGCTGGATTGCTTATTGGTGGAGGTGGTCGGTCAAACGCAGTTGGCCCTGGATGCTGTGGATACTGTTGAGGGGGATAGGCTGCTTGCGCGTACTGTAAAGGAGAGTGGCTAGGCTGTTGAGGCGGTTGTGGAGGGTAATACGTGTACTGGAACGGAGGAGTTCCGTTTGGAGTTGGCGGCCAGCTACCGGGAGGGGGGCCATAACCCTGAGGGTGAGTCGCTCCAGGACGATTGTATGGCGATCCCATTCCCATTTGATGAGGTACTGGGGAATAAGGCGATCCAGGCATGGGGCCTCGAGTGACTGCAGGCACGCTGGACGTCTCGTTAACTGTTGACTCTGGGTACATGTTCTTCGGCGGGCGGATGTGACGAAGCGACGGGTCTAGTGTTGGTTGCTGTAGGCCTGGAGCGGTAGGGTGCGAGCGCGCATAGTAGCTAATCAAGTGCAAGTGCTGTCCGTTCTGGGTGGTGATGCTAAATGACTGCTTCATGAGACCATCCGGCTTGTAGCGGTATCCATCTGGGCCGTCTTCATCCGAGTCCCCCTTCGATCCGTCAGACGTCTTCCCGCTTGTTCTCTTGACTGCCTGGACAGGTGGCGCAAAACCATTTCCACCTCTCTTGCCTTCCATTTCCCGATACGTCAAGAAGCTGCCAGATACTCGACTGGCACTCCATGATTTGCCATCTGTCCATCTCCGCATGCCCGCTTCTCTCTCATCCCACACAAACACAGACCCCGACTTGATCTGCTGTCTTTCTTTTTCAGAGAGTCGTCGCTGGACGCGAGGAAGAAGACCAATGCGACAGGCTTCGAAGAGGAGGATAGCATCCGCTGGTGTCCGGACGTGTCCATTGTATGTCTCCATAGCGAAGACAGAGCAAGTGGTTTATCGACGGGACAGAATTGGAGGGAAGCCAGGCTGGCGTGGTTTTGTGTGTAGGAGAAGACAAGTGGATAGATTTCTACGCTCGCATCTGAAAAGGCATATGTGTTAGCCAAAAGCTGTGTAATAGGGTTAATCGGAATCGGCAGTTAGGCTCGAAATAGACCGTCTCAATTAAGGCTGGGGTGGACCCGGGGAGGGCCCTGTGCAGAAGGATGCGGCGGAGTAGGTAAGTGCGACGGGCTAGAGTAGCTTATGACGCGGCTAAGGAGCCAAGAAGTATCCTCATGCCTACTGCGAATTCATCTGCACTAGCAACATCCTGGCCCAGTGGAAGACGCCAACTTTTGAATTTTTAAATTGTTGGATTGGGGAGCCTTGGGGCAGTCGAGGCAATGTGGCACCCGCGGTTATTCAGACTGATAGGCAAGCGAGCGTGTAATGAAATTGTTGCGTCGACTCACCAGAGAGAGCTCCCCGAGCAGGTTGAGTTAGCAGCGTCGTAATAGGACGTTCCTTGACGCGCCACCTAAGAAGAGTAGTGCGGAGAGCGAGGACAAGAGCAGCACAGATGACTGCGGAGGGAAGGCACTTGGAATGGAGCAGAGGATGAAACGGGAGTGTGGAATGCGGACTCGTGGCCAGAAGGATAGAGGCGGTGGGGTGCGGTGCAGTTGACAGAGGAGCAAGAAGGTTGAGCAGCTCCCGTGCCTCAGTCGGTTCATAAGAGATCTGGGCGGAATGTGTCTTTTTTTCTGGGTCAGCGCTCAGTAGTGGCACCCAGCACCCTTGCGAATTGATCGGTCCCAAAGGCTTGGGTGGCGCCTGATAGCGAGGTAAGGCCGGACAAGCTTTATTAACGCCGTTGGCTTCTAACTTTGTCTTTGGGCGTGGGTGCTGCCGGGGGGGGGGTTGTTGCGTGGGTGAGTGGGCGCGCCGCCCCAGCGAGAAACAAGGGTCACAGAGCCGACAAGGTTAGAAGCTTTCACGGGCTTCGACGGCATCACTGCTTCAAACGGTGTCATAGAGTGTCCTCTGACTGCCTGTGCGGAGGCCTTGGCGCATCTTGGGGTGCCTCTCTCGCCGCTTTCTCGGCGGGCAGTCGACACCTGTTCGCTCTGCACGGCGCCCCGTCACAGCCTCGATCGGCCCTTGGCTGCGAGCGGCCGAGTCGTTTTAAACTCACAACGCTAGCGAGGGCTAATCCATATAACCCTAATCCTTAACGTCGACAAGCCTTCGGCTCCCTTGGCCAGTCCAATCCCTGCCCAGCACTGACACGCTCAACCCAGCCAAGCCTAGGCAATGCTCATGGAAGAAAATTGGAATCATGCGCAAATAATGCCAACACTTGTGAGACTGTTCTCCGGCTGACCGCAGAGCGAGCGACTCTGCGACTCTTATTACCTGCACAGCCAAGCCTTGCATGGAAACAGCCGAAACACTGCCTACCTAGGGGTACTCCTGCCGCCGCCTCATGGCAATGCTCGTACTCGTACAGCGCGTCCTGCTTCCCTTGTGTTTCTCATCCTTCTCCAAGCACCCTCCGATCCCACGACGGCGTCTCGTGGGAAGCGAGCGCCCATCTGCGCTTCGTTTGCTTCATCCGCCTCACTCGCCTCATTGATGGCAACACATGCCGGCATGAGCGTGCAGGAAATGTGGAACCTCATCCAAGCCAATCCAAGCCAATTCTCTCATTCGTTCGGCTCCACGCACCAACGTAATCTCCCAAGCGACCTTGGGCTATTCGCGCAGATAAGCATATGATGTATTGCACTTAAGCTTACTCCGTTCCCGCACTGCACAGCCGGGTTCACGACAAAGCAGGCTTACGAATGACACACCGGGCAAAAAAAAAGTAGACGCTTGTTGCTTCTAGAATGGGACAAGTTAATAGCCGCGTTTCTCGTACGCGCGTATTATGACTTGGCCCATCGTAATCTTTCCGCCATTGCGAATAATCACGTTCTAGAGCTCCTTAGTTTTGTGAGAAGATGATGACGGTTTTGCGTGGCGATAACGCCAGGAGGGCAAGCCTCGGAGCCAACATCGGAGCCGGCCAACCGTAGTTACGCATCCCGTAGGTCAGTGCAAAAACATGGGGCCATTATTAACTACTACATACATACAGTGGAACGCAAGGAGCACCGACAACTGGGCGTCTCAGCTTGCCTCGGCAAGACATAGAAAAAATTTATTGGCACAGTTAGCACAGATGGGCACAGATGACACAGATGAGACAGATGACACAGATGACACAGATACACGCCAAGCAGATAAAACGGGCGGTTTTTGTTTCGTTCCTAGGCCAAGCCACGCACTCCACGAGACGATTCTGAAGCGAACTCGTCGTCGCTAGAAAAAATGGTGGGCTCGGAGTGCTCGGAGGGAGGCCGCGTCAGCTGCGATGGAGCTTGCTTGCATTATGAAGGCCTGAGGTCTCCACACTTCGGCATCTTCCAAGCCTAGGGGGAGGGCGCCACGCTCGATTCTAGAAAAGCAGGTTAGGAGCTTAAGGGTCTTAGACAAGCAGAATAGCATCGATAGGCCACGAGGCGCCCAGTTTGGGGACGTGTTTTGGTCAGGGGAAGGTCGGGTAGGTAAAAGGTGCATTTTGGCTTTTGCAGAATGAGGGAATTGTCATACGGGGGGATGGATCAGCCGGTTTCTTCGGTTACCAGACAGGGTTCAAGATAAGGTTCAAGGCAGGTTAAGCATAAGTTTTGGCCCGCGTGTCCCGCTTACCCAACAGCGGCGCCCGTCTTTGCAGCACTACGTCGTGCTGCAATACGGTAGCAGCAGTAGCAGTACAATAGTAGTGACGATGGCACCGATATGGCACAGGCGATGGCACCGGCAATGGCACTGTGTGCGATGCGACCCCAACAAACGCTCCCCGATATGCACCCAGCAGCGCCGAGCAAGCCCAGCGTCGCCCAGCGTCGCCCAGCATCACCCAGCATCACCCAGCATCGCCCGGTCTCTCCAGCAAATCTCCCAGTGGCAGCGCCGTCGGAGAAAGGAGCTGAGAGAGCAGCGGCGCCGCGAGCACAGCTCCCGTTAAGGCCAGCCAGCGCCAAGCCAGTAAACCAAGCACCAAGCCTAGTGGCTATCCAATTAGGTCGCTTAGTCCTCCCCCTTAACCTAAAGCTCGTGTGCATTTGCTCAAGTGGTCGCCCCCTGGGCTGACTTCAGCGGCTGTCATCTTCAGCCACCGGCGCACGCTATTTGCAGAAGCATTTATGCCTAAGTTCTAGACTGCGCCAACGGGGCCCCTCTCAGCACCCACAATCCCTCCCGTATGGGAATAAATAAGGTAGGCCAAGCAACTGGGCTTGAGATTTTTCACCTCCTTGGCACATATTACAGATCTTTCTGGATGCCCAGATTGGTGCCACACCCAATATTACGACAGCCCAATCTGCGTGCAGGGGGGCTTAAGTGTCAATATACGATATCCGGGTTCACGCGGCCAGGTGGTTATTGCTTTGCGACATGGCCTATCTTGACCCCAGTGCTCATCCCCGGTACGGCTTTTGCAAAAAAATTTTTCCGGGCTTAATAATCGCTACAGGCAGCTACCGCTTTCCAACGTGCTCAGCGGCCCCATGAAAGAGCGAGAGGAAATGCTCACCTCAGCCAGGTCGACCCACGAGCTAGCGACGGCGGTAAGATGCCCGAGCCGCTTACGCTCTTTACGGCCTTTTTGAGTTTATCCTTAATTTAGGATTGGAGATCGTTGAATAAGGCAGGGTAGCTTTTGCAAGCATTTCCACCTTTATTTGATCGACGCATGTAAGATTCTGTGTGTGCCGTCTGGGGTTGTACTGTCTCTCTCCCTCAACCCTGCAGCAAAGCCTTTGAAGAGCTTATTTCAGCATCCCTTCAAAAGCAACTTGGTTTCACTGTCTATCGAGGTATTGGCCTTCACCATTTGCTGGTGCCATCTGACCGGTTTGCCTGTTGCCTGTCAGCTTGACCGCTACAGCCTGGATGTGAGTGTGCAACAACGCACCCACCACTTAGGAATACCTAGGAATAGACTATTCCCAACATCATTCCCTTTCTCAGATAGATTTCCTCGGCTCGAGTGGAACCCTATTTGGCTGTTTCCTTCGCTAACCGAGCCGAGCATGCAGCACGTGCTTGCAAACATCTACGGGACGGATACTCTCCGGAGCTCGTGCCACCGAGTTGCACCAAACAGGCAAACAATATTCCAGATGGCCAAGCCACTGGCAATTTACGTTGCGCCAATCTCTGCGCCTCTCTGAAGCAATTAAAATTCCACACACGCCCCGCATTCCTACGGCTCGAGCCTCACAAATCAGTTGAAGTAGTATTCGAGATGGTGGCAGCCAATCACCGCCTTGCTGGGCTCTGACCACAGCCGTTCAAACTAACCCTGTGCTTAACCCCATTTGTAGATCACCCTTGACCACAAGGAAAATATCACGCGGAACCTTCGGGGTGGTCCGCCGGGTTCCTGCGTTGACAAAGTAGACAATCTTATGTTGCTATGCCTCAGGATACGCAATGTAACATCCATCAACAAGCGTCAAACACCGTGATCCTGGCGGGACCCACCCCAACCCACCCCAACCACTTTATTATCATCATCCTGGGCTCCAAAGAGTGAAAAGTAAACAATGTCAATACAACTGAAACGCTTTCATTGTGAAGAGTGATCTCGTAATTAAATCTTCAACTGCATTTTTTTTATTAAAAATCCTCTACCGCACATCGGGTCGGGAAGGGAACCAAATCACTAGAAAACTAGCTGCAAGTAAAACTCACAGAAATACTGATACAAAAGCAAGCCCAAATCGAGCAAAAAGCCCATGCCATGACGCACCAACGCCGTCATGTTGTCCCTTGCCCGCTGTCCCTTGCATTGCCGCCCGCCCAACCCAAATACCGAGACCCGATCCGAATATCCCGAGACCGGGCCTCGAGGGAGCAAAAACTTGAGACCAAACCCCGAGTATATCGCGCACAAAAGCCCAAAAGCCTATCCCGGGACCAATTCATACCAGGAACAATTCATACCAGGACCAACCCATGCCAGGACCAACCCAGCCTAGAAACCAGGCCTCCTGCAGCAAAACCCCACCGGCCGAAACAGAACCCAAGAAAAACGACGCGAAAAATCACTCATCTTCATCCTCCTCATCCTCGTCTTCATACTCCTCCTCATCCTCATCCCCGAACCCACTATCCTCCTCCTCCCACTCCTCCGCCCCCATCCCCACACTCACGTCCTCACTACCTCCCTCCCCCTCCTCCCCCCTCGCAGCCGCCTTGCTCAACTCATCCTCACTATCCTCATCCCCCCCAACCCCATGCCAGCTCCCACTCTCAACCTCCGTATCGCCCTCCCCCCCGCCCCCCGTGAACCCCGCCCCAGCCACCGTGCCCGAATGCGGGGTGGCGTACGCAAACGGCGTCCCGCCGCCGCCCTGCGCCCTCCCGCCGCCGTTGCCCATCCGATTCTCGGAGCCAAAGCCCGCACAGCGCGCCGCGTCGGTCGCGAGGCCGGCCGAGCGCTGGCTGCGCGACGCGGCGTCCGAGGCAGGACGGTGCTCGGAGAAGAACGGGGAAGGGGGTTCCTTGGAGCGGCGGGGCGTGTGTGCCCAGCCGCAGGGCAAGGGGACGGCGGTGGCGACGGGGTCGGGGAGGGTGTCGGTGGCTGGCGGGGAGTGGGAGTGGGTGAGGCGGCGGCGCTTTGGGTTTGAGGCCTGGGGCACGGCGGCGAGGGCGAGGGCGAGGTTGGCGGCGGCGTGGTGGGTGCGCGGGTGGGGCGCGCAGGCGGCGGTGTCGAAAGAGGCGCCGATGCGGCGTTTGGAGCTGCTTTGGGGGAGCTGCGAGGGCGCGGTTGCGAAGGCGTCGTCGTCGGTCAGGGGCACCGAGACGGTGCGGTTGCTGCGCCGGCTGGGTCTCTTCTGCGGGAACTCGGAGAGCGGCGAGATGGGCTGCTTGGGTTTCGGGCGGGTGCTGGGCGTTGCTTCGGCGGGCCAGTGGTAGGGCTCCGCTGGCCGCAGAGAGAGTTGGCCGGAGTGGGAGCTGCTGAATGATGATGTCGTGCTGGCAGGTGAGTCGCAGGCTGGGTAGTAGGACCAGCAGGCTTCTTTGGCGTCAGCTTCCGCAACGTGCAAAGTGCTGGCGTCAGTGTTGCCTTCTTTTTGGGAGTCGGGACTCAGGTGCACACGCGGTAATTCGCGCATGCGTTGCCAGGTCCACGCATTGTCGTCGTGGTTGCTCTGTTGCAGATAGGCCTCACGTTGGGTTACGAATAACCGCTTCTGACCCCCTGCTGCTCGCATGAGGACGCCTGAGTTCAGAAAATGAGCTGTCCAGTGCGCGGCGGATATCATCTCGTCAGGTGTGAGGAAGAGAAGTTTGGATGATTTGTGGACCTTTCGAAGGGGTATGAAAGACGCTCTGAGACCATGGAAACAGTCCATGGCCTGGTCACCAGCGTCCGAATGATGACTGTTACTATTATCACAGGCGTTCTCCAAGTGCTCAAGCAGATCGCCGAATGCGTTTGCAATCGCTGCCTGAATGTCTCTAGCATTTGAACTCTTGAAGGTCACTTTGCGGATGAAACCCCGGCTTTGGAGTCTCTTGTAGACCAAATTATTCGTGCCACATGCCTTGGGTGATAACCATTCGTCTGTGGTATTCGTCCAGGCGTGAATAGCTTGGCTGCTCCAGCCACTTCCGGCCTCAGGTAAAGGTAATGAACTTCTAGACGCCGATCGCAGGCTTCGGGCCTGTGTCCACTCCTCGGAGTCTTGAGTAGTTGCCTTAGACATGCCGTGCATTAATTCGTCTGGAGTAAACCAGATGCCTTTCAGCTCCCTTCCCCAAGGCAGCAGTACAACTTCTATTTGCCATGGATCGGCCGCTGTCGGGAAAATAGCTTCGAGATCATCAAGGCGTTCTTTGATGCCCTCGATTTCCCTCCGGTCTATGGCAGCAACAATAAGTGCCGAGGAAGTCATGGACTGTACAGAGCCAATACTACGAGAAGAATAGTTGGATGTGAATGACGTCATTTCTGCAGCGTTGGGTGCTTGCCGTCTGGTGTGTACATTGTCAAGACTGCTGTGGTCTACGTCAATTGCTGCGTAAACCTTGTTGTGCTCTTCCATACGGTTTTCGAGTTCGAGTAACCTTGCGTCCATGTCTTCAAGCTTGCGTTCAATTTCCTCTATGGGAACATGGGCAAAAGACGTATTATCCAGATTATCAATTCGTTCGTTGATATTTCGGATTGAAGTTGCCACATTCGGGATTGAATTTAAGAGATTATGAAGAGGCCCAAGGTATGAAATGAGACGATGTAGCAATTGGGGTGAAGCAGATGTTAGGACATTTTGAATGGAATCTTGCGGCATTGCAGGTGAGTTTGTAAGTAGAAATTGCGTAGGAATATCAGACGGGTTTCCTGAGCTGTTTGGCCGAGTATCGCCCCCAGCAGCGTTCCTCTCTGCAGCTGCAGACCATCGAGAAAGAGCTTCGAGGAGGTTTCTCGTTTCCTGGACGGCATGGTCAACGCCCCGTAGATCAGGCGTGTTGGCATTGCTTGGTGTAGCAATCTCTGTAGCACTTTGAAGGAGATCCTCTGCATAAAATGTATTCGGAACAGTGTCATTTACATCAAGAGGCGGTATATTACGTCCAAGGCCAAGGGCGTGATCCATGAGCGCTCGGCCGGGACTGCCTAAATGGGCATTATCGTCCGATAGAGAATAAGTTTCGGTTGATGGGATCTGTGATCCATTATATGAGCGACCAATTCCTCCTGCAACCTCGTCGGGTGCTGTTGAATGAGATTGTCGGCGCCCATTCGTATTACCCAGATTACCTGTCTGTAAAAACAGGCCGAGACCTGAAGGACTATACCGCGAAGTGTCATGATTATCCTGCCCCGTTTGCTGCTCCACAGTATTACCAACTGGCCGGAGATCGTTCGAGCCTAGAAGGCAAACAGATGGAATTCGAGGTAAACCTGAGGCGCTTGGCTCCGAGGTGGAATCCCTAGGTTGTAGAGCGGCGCGATTAACGCTTTGTAATATTCTCTGTTGCGCTGGCTGTTGCCTGAATCCCGACGGGCTACTTCTTGGGCGGCCTATACGATGTTCTCGCGTACCAGCTGAAGTTGTGCCCTCTTCTTCAACCGTTCTTAGCCCTCTTGGCCCGGTATATTGTGACCCTCCGACCGATTGGCAATGCCCATCGCATCGCGGTGCAAACCGATGCTTTCCGGCGGATGGAGGGGAGAGTAGTTTCTCTCGAGGAACTCGGTGCTCAGGCAGGTGGTAGCAGGCATGGTGTCCACAGACACACCAAGTAGAGTGCTGGCTAATTGGGCAATGCTCGGTGCTTCCTTCATGCAGCTCTTGGCTTTGTTTATCCCAAAATTGACTACAACCACATGATCCAACGACCGGGTCGCCATAGTTACAAGGACCGCGTGGAAGTGGACGTTTCGATGACGAAGGTAGCTCTGCGGTAGAAGGAATAGATGTCGAAGGTCTCGGTGCCAGCCCAAACGCCGCCATGGGCGCCTAGCTGAGCATCCCACAAAGGACGCTGGCTGCCTAGCATTGAGCCATTTTGTGGTGAGTATTAAGGCTTGAAGCATGTTAGCAAATGATGAAGTAGCTTCTGGCGGGGACCGAGCGCCTACCAAAGAAGCGAGAGAGTACTGGGCAGGCTAGAGAGGACTATAGTGAGCGACAACGACACAATATATAAAATTGAGATGGAGAGAATGCGCCCGAGGAAGAGAAGGAGCAAAAGGCGGGGGAGAGGGCGGCAGGAGGGAGAATGAGGGAGGCCGGTGATAGAGGGACGAAGAAAATCAAAGGTGACTCTTCGACCCTGCGGCTTGGCATGAAACTAATAGCGCCTGCAGGTGGGAGTACAAGGTCTCCGTACCAGTGAAGCCTCCAAAAGGCTGTCCCGATGCAGTGGCCGCGTGAGCCCAGAGGGACCAGGGGCTTTTGGCTATGGATGTTAATTGGCCAACAAATCCTGGGGAACGATGGCCCGCATCCGCAGCACGGTCTAGCGCCGATGGGCTCGCTCGTGAAACCCGTCGAAAAATGGAAGCAACAGGAATGGAGACTTGAATAGACACATAAAGGGGTGGGGGGGTGGTGGAAATTGGGTGCGTCGTGCCCTGTGACATTATCTGGCTACCTAGGTTGCTATACTGCCATGTGTTGGTTGCTAAGCCCTTTGAAGTCGTTTCTCTTAAGGCAGCGATAGCTGTGCGACAAAAACAGGAGATATATTGGGATGAGTTGTCAGATCGTTTGCCTACTTTTTCATCAATTCCATTTTGGGAAACCCTTCCAGGTAGCTTGCGTGGGATAAAATGCCTCTTGTATGTCTTAGTAAAAATGGTCTTGAGTCAGGCAGCACGATTAGAGAACACCTGTTAGTTTATGTCAACGTTGATTGGCTATCTTACAAACAATGACGTTTTTATCATCGTTGGAGGTTTTTCTCGTCCCTGCCACCCATTCTCGAAAATTGCTAACGCTTAGATCATCCAGCGATAAAACAAATTTAATACCGTATTTTCATCTAGAAGCTGACGACTATTCAGAGCTAAGTTATTTTATACAATCAGACTACTTATTCAGAGCACGAAATTGAGGTCGCAGGAGATTCTGGATTACCAGACTAAATGTGCAGACCCACACTGGTGAACTCAATAATTATAACTGACGCCACCAATGACTCTCCATCTATCGTGATTCATCTTCTTTTCCCCAGCCATTGAAGTGAAACTCTTTGCATCCTGAGCGAAAAGCTGTAGTCTTAGGGGATGTTCGGTTGCAACTCCATATTCAATATGGAGGCTCCATACGGAGGTCGTTGTCATAAGTTCTTGCACCTTCCTAATTAGGAAATTAAGCAACTGCGCACGCGCAATCACGGGTGCGCAGCTATCAGCCTACCCCACGTAAATTTAGGCACGATCCCGCTACAAATGCGTAATTTTTAGCACTGCTACATAAGCTGTAATACCGGCTGCGTAAATTACAGCACTAATAAATTTTAATAAATTTTAAGTTATAATAACTACTTTAATACGATTAATCATATAATAGCTTTAACTTAGAATTCATATAGAGTTTATAGGATTTTATATAAAAATATAAAAATACTTATTTAATAATATACTAAGAGAGTTAGTAACTTAACTTCCTAATTAGGAAGGTGCAAGAACTTATGACAGCGACCTCCGTATTGTAACCGAAATGGAGCTCAAATATGAATATGAGGGTGTTGTTCGGTAAATCTGACGACTTTTGAATATGGAGCTCCTCCATATCGGTAAGCGCGTCAAATTTGCAAGCTATACTGTATACAGTAGTTAAAATGAGGTTCTTGGCACCGTTTTAATATGTAGCTTCGAGCTCCTATTCCATATTCCATATCAATATGGAGCTCTTACATACGCGCCAAAGTCACGATTTCTTGTAATATGGCGACTCCAAATGCCCTAATTACGATACTTCAGTCGCATTTACAAGCCTTATATAATGTTATTATCTTTAACTTTTGTAATCGCGATAAGCTTGTTTCCAGACTCATACACGGGCGTCGCTGTAACTCTACTACGGCTCATACGGGAGGTGGACAAAGATGTAGGAAACGTCAATCGCAAGGAGGGCGTTGGCCGAGGAGGAGGCTCCATTGCTACACCAAAGTAGGGAGTCGCGATAGAGGCCTGGTGGCAAAGAGGGGCTCATTCGAATTGCTCACCAACGTCAAGCATTATGCGAAGTCAAATATGGAGCCTCATTCTGGAGCATTACCGACTCAATTACAGATTCAAATGAGCCACGGTAGTAGCCGCCACTAATTACAAAACCGGCGACACTAAAAGGCGCACGGATTGAACAGATTATGATATGAAGACGATTTGCAACCGAACATGCCCTTTAGAAATATCCTAACACCAAATGATTCGTTCCACTAGATTCCATCCTTGAATGTTCCGATCCATCTATCCCTACATTAAATATTTGAATTTTTATTACTGCAATTATGCATGGCGGACAGATTCCTCCTCCAACCAGACACCGTTTACGCTAACTTCAGCCCGTTTACCTCGGGCTTGAACCATTCCTTCAACAAATCCTGCAGCACCATCTCCGCCCCGTGTCTAGCTTTCTCCCGGCTTGATGCATGGCACTCAATGTACAACTTTATCTTCGGCTCGGTTCCAGAGCTGCGTACTGTAAACCGCACTCCTCCGTCTACATCGCAGCTTATCATCTGGCTATCCTTCGACACGGGTAGCTTTGGGACATGATTTGGGGTGGTAGAGTCATAGCCGACTGTCAAATCTCTCCAGTGTAGAATTTTTCTTTTGCCAAGCTTTTGTGGATATGGCTTGCCAAGCGCTCGGATTGCCTCGAAGATTGCGTCTGTGACGGCTGGTGAGGGCGATATGAGGTATGTATTCGCGTCTTCAAAGTAGCCTAGCTTTTGATAGAGCTTCTCGAGTTTGGCGTAAGGAGTAAGATTTTGAGATGACCAATGGCCGGCCGCCATGAGGAAGATCACAGCGGTGCTAATAGAATCTTTATCATGCACGACCGATGGAATCATGTAGCCGAGGGCTTCTTCGAAGGCAAAGGCAACGTCAAAACCCTCATTTTCCAAGTCTAGAGCCACATTCCCAAGCCATTTAAATCCGGTAAGAGTCTCGGCAAAGCGAAAGCCCGATTTGGTAGCTAGGCCGACCAGCATGTGTGACGAAACAGTTGACGCGAGCATTGCAAGATTTCCTTTGGGCTTAGATGATGGATACGTCTCCAGCAGGTAAGAAGCGAGTAAGATTCCAAGCTGGTTCCCAGTGAACTGATGCCAGGTGCCCGAGACTTTCTCTGCGACAGCGAGTCGGTCTGCATCCGGGTCACTCGCGAGTATGAGAGAAACGGAAGAGGTATCAGCGGTTTGAACAGCGAGACTGAGAGCGCCTTTTTCTTCAGGGTTAGGGAATTTGACTGTAGGGAAATCAGGATCGGGTTCTGCCTGAGAGTCTACCACGATCATTTTGTCTGAAAGGCCCAAGTCTTGCACAGCTTGCTTCATGTATGGTAGCCCAACGCCGTGCATTGGAGTATAGACAAATTTGAGGCTTGAAGGTTTAGGAACAGAAGTGCCCTCAGGATGAGCTGCTGCTCGAACAGCCCTAAAGTAAGCATCTCGGACAAGACCCAGAGCTCCTTCGACAAGCAGGCAATCTTCATCCACGACGGAAGTATCCCAGATTGCAGGTTCAAGGTGTTCAAGTATGGCAGCCGCAATCCCAGCGTCGTGCGGAGGAATGATCTGACAGCCATTCGACCAGTATACCTTGTACCCATTATCCTGAGCTGGGTTATGACTGGCCGTGATCATAACACCGGCAGCAGCATTCAGTTCACAGACGCCAAAGGGCACTAGGGGAGTATGAGTAGGGTTTTCATACCACCACACGCGGATTCCCTTTGCAACAAAGGCGGCGGCTGTGAGCTTTGCGAATTTCTCGGAGTTGTGTCGTGCGTCGCGACCAATGACGATGCCGCGACCCTTGACATCCTTTTCATTTTTTAAGAGATATGCCGCAAGACCTTGCGATGCTTGGATAACAGTCAAGGAATTCATGCAGGAAAAGCCAGCTTGCATGGGGCCCCTCAAGCCTGCGGTACCAAAGGCGATTCGGGTTCGAAGCCGCTTTTCGAGTTCGACATCGTCGCCGCGAACCAGAAGCTTGTATATCTCATCTCTAGTGGCCTCGTCTTTATCGAGACACAGCCACTCCTCTGCTAGCTCTTTTGTGGTCTTGGCCATGACTTCTGTTCGATAAAGAATTCTATGCGAGAAAGTTAAAGAATATATCAAGTGAGGAGGGTAGAATCACCGATGAGATCAAATTATTGTGTTCTAAAGAACGCAGCTCAATGGCTTGGACTTTGGATTCTTAAATCAGCGATGAACAGTGATGCCCAGGCGGGCCACGATTTCCGAGTTTGTGATCGGTCTTCGCTCGGAGACAGGCACACAGTATCACCTGTCCCATCTGTTTTGTAATCTCGCCACAACGGGCTCTACAGGGCAGCAGCAGCGGCTTCTCTCCTGCAAATATCGGATCATTGACGTGACGTCGCCTGCACGTTTCTCGGCTGTGTCGCCTGTTTCGCCCGTTTCGCCCGTTTCGCTCTTGGAGTTACAGTAAGGCGGCTTGGCGGTCCGTGGGCTGCAAATCTGCCAGGCGGTGACCACGCTCTGGCAGCTTCGCATAGAATACGACCAAAGTTCATGGGGCAGCGAAACCTACTAAGTAGAACTGGCTCTGCTGTTATGCTCTCCGACCCTGGCACCATTCCCCACTCCCGCCTCTCTCCTGATACCACCACTCGCATTTCGTGTCCCCTCACACGCAATGGTCTAGCCATCCTCCTGTCTCTTGGAAACCAATTCTCCCTCTACTCAGGCCATCAACACTTCTAACCTCCCGTGTTTTTCACCGTTCACCGCCAACTATGGTCTCGAAAAGCCCAGTGGCTGCCGCTGAAGTCCGGGCGAACCAGAAAAACAGGATCCTCAGCCGACGCCAGATTGAATCCCTCATTGCAGCTGGTCACTCAATCGTCATTGTTGATGATAAGGTTCTTAAGGTGGACTCATGGCTCCCCTTTCACCCTGGCGGTGACAAGGCCATTCAGCACATGGTAGGGAGGGATGCCACCGACGAAGTCCATCGGTATGTATATACGCTTTAGCTATGGTCCAAAACTGCTGACATCTCCCCCAACAGCTTCCACAGCCAGGAAACTCTAGCACGCATGAAAGCCTACCAGATTGGTCGGACAGAGGGGCAGTGGATCAACTTCGTTCCTCCAATCCAGGGCGGTAAATTTAGGGGCCAAGATGAATCGATTAGAGTGAGCGAGGATAGTGCATTCAATAGCCCCAGAGGCGACAGTTCGAGTTCCCAGACCTCTGCGGATCCCTCTCCGATTTTCGAGCCTGCGGATCAGGGGATGTCCATTCGACGACGGAATGCTGGGAACAGTACCTTGAGCCGAACCTCTTCTACCTCCTCAATTTCTTCTGTGAGCCTGGAAGATAGCCATAAGCCGCCCAAAATGTCCCTCATAGACGCCCGGACACAGCGGGAGATTGAAATTGACAAGGCGAAATACCCCCTTCTAGATCCGGCAACACAAGCTAGAATTGTGCAGAAATATAGATGTCTACACGAGAAGATGCAGGCAGAGAACCTTTTCCAGTGTCGATACACTTCATATGCTATAGAGTGTGTGAGATACACGTTCTTTTTCGCGATGTTCGCTCTTTTCCTAAAATGGGGATGGTACATTCCAAGTGCATTATTCCTCGGCTGCTTCTGGCACCAACTTGCTTTCACAGTCCATGATGCCGGACACATGGGCATAACCCACGACTTTACGATCGACTCACTCATTGGAATGATTGTTGCGGACTATATGGGTGGTCTCAGCGTGGGCTGGTGGAAGTACAACCACAACGTCCACCACCTTGTTACAAATTCGCCGGAGCACGATCCGGATATTGAACACATGCCCTTCTTCGCCATTTCTCATCGTTTCTTCGAATCTCTATTCTCCAGCTATTACGAGCGAGTCATGACCTACGATGTGTTCGCGAAATTCATGATCAGATACCAAAACTATCTTTACTACCCCCTTTTGTGTTTCGGTCGCTTCAACCTGTATAGGCTCAGCTGGGCATATCTCCTACTCGGTCAAGGCCCCCGGAGAGGTCCCGCTTGGTGGCACCGTTATTTCGAGATCGCCGGACAGGTTTTCTTCTGGACGTGGTATGGCTACGGAATCGTCTATAAATGTATTCCAGGCGGATGGAATCGTTTCGCGTTCGTTATGATCAGTCATATCATCACGATGCCACTTCATGTGCAAATTACTCTTAGTCACTTCGCCATGAGCACCGCCGATCTGGGGACGGCGGAGTCTTTCCCACAGAAGATGTTAAGGACAACCATGGACGTCGACTGTCCGCAATGGCTCGATTTCTTCCACGGAGGTCTGCAATTCCAGGCAATCCATCATCTGTTTCCGCGGATGCCCCGTCACAACCTTCGAAGGGCTCAGAAGCTTGTCCAGGAATTCTGTAATGAGGTGGATATACCCTATGCTTTGTATGGTTTCATTGATGGGAACAAGGAGGTGATTGGGAGGTTGGGCGATGTCGGGAGGCAAGGAGCAATTTTGGCGGAGTGCCAACGCACCATTGTCGAAAATGGTTTTGAGATGCACTAATACTAAACACCAGGCCCTGTTGAAGGATAACTTAGAATTTCGCAGTGCGCCCATTTAATACCAATATATCGACAATTTTGCGGTTTCACACGATCCAGTCTATCGCGTCTAGTTCGAGTCTCAAATGAGAATCGGTTGTCTAGGGTAATGTACTAAGCAAAATCTTCAGGTTTCTGACGCTTGCACAGAAGTCATGTATACCAAGTACATCTCCAATTTTAAGGGCACACAACTAGATAGCAAAGGTCGCGAGCAAAGGGTTACTATTTCTCTTCGAGAACGTTTTAGCCTTACTAATGCTACTTTTATTCTTCAAGGAGTCTTACACAACACAGAAAATACTTTATTAGAAAGCCTCTTAGGACCTTTATACCCAGACAGTAGGACATAAATTTTTTCTTCTCCTAGTTCCAGTTACTTTCGACAATCTGAGAAGCCGCTGCTTTAACCTGAGCTGATGGTGAGCAGGCCTTGCCCGAGCCTGATGTGCTATTCCCGTCCCCTTTTCTCGGCTGGGAAAGGACCGTTTTAGAACCCCCATCTTATAAGGGCTAGTGTTCCGTGGCGATCGCTGGCTAAGAATATTAGAATCGCGGAAAGGATAGGTGTTTATCGTAATAGTGAATTACAGCTAAAGAGCTATCTATATGTACTAGGGGCAAGCGCAGTATGGCATGAGGTTTTAGCAATGTCTTCGGCTGAGCGCTTCGTGCTCGAGAGACCATTACAAATTCTACAAGCACTAAAAGGCAGTGGTCTTAGTAATGAATGCATGCATATTTTGGCCAAATATTCATGATTTGAATGCATATAATGAATATAGCTTAGGTAAGCTCTACTACCAATCTTGGTATAGTGTTATAATTAATCGTCGTTATCGCCGACGCCTTCCTGCACTCCGCCCTAATTCTTAACCACATTTATACCTAATATAAGCTCCTTCCTTTATTCCGCTATAAGCCTTGTTCTTATCCACGACTTTAAGCACTCCGTTTACTTAATATTTACTAGTATAGGCCTTATTTATTGCTATATATATATTCGTAAGCTTATAAATAATTTAATTTATAAGGGGAAAAAAAAATTTAATATATATCATTCGTTATGAATGAATAAAAAAATTCTTAAGACCACTGCTAAAAGGGTCGTTGCTGCGGTCGCTTGGTTCGCTTGCAGCATCCGCGAAGGTGTGAAGATCTGGGGGGAGGGCGTCCGCGTTACCAAGACCACAACAGTGTATATAGTGGTATCTTTGACTGAGCTTAAGGGAGGGTGTAAGGCATATTGCCAGGGTGTACGGTAGGGAGCAGGCAAGCCGAGCATGAGTCACAAGGAGAGTCGATGGAAGAGGACGATATGGTAATGAGGTAGGCAATAGCCTAGGTACAGAGAGAGACGAACCGATAGGGGAGGAAGGAGGCTGCAAGCCCGAGGAGCTTATAAGGGGTGGCCAAGGCCTAGCCGAAGGCTAGCCTTGGCAGCCCCTGAGAGCTCCCGGGATGTAGCCGAGTAAGGGACCAAAAGTACCCTTACAGTTATCTCAGTTGACTCAAACCCTCGGAGAGAAAATCCACCTTACCTCCTGCGGCTGGCACCGCCACGCCTCTGCAACCCCTGTGACTCCTATAAACTCCTAAGCCAATTAGCGACCGGCGCCGCAGCCTCATGTACGCCGCGGGCATTAGCGTTTACGCTAGCTTTAGTAGCCAATTATAGAGCCCCAAGGTGGATTCCTCTCCGAGGGTCTGAGGGATTATGGTCGCGATTTGTAAGGGCAGGCCAGCCTGCCTAGTAGACAACGGTTATTCGCCTTTAACGCGGTATATCGCCCCCTAATATACCACTACTTAACTCGCCAATACCTCTATTTAAAAGCCCTCCTCTCGCTCTATAGAATCCATCCGCAATAGAGCCTGATTGTGCCCCTAATATCTCTACAAACGTCTCTACAAACGTCTATACGAACGCCTCCACGAACGCCTGCACGAACGCCTGCACGAACGCCTATACAAAGCTCTGCTCAAAGCCCTATACAAAGCCGTTTACAAGGCCTTCAAAAACAAGCCTAAATACAAGGTCTATATAGAGAAGCTCTCTGCTCAAAGCTCTGCTCTGCTCGAAGCTCTGCTTGAAGCTGTGCACGAGGCTCTACTCAAAGCTCTATCAAAGCTCCACTTGAAGCTCTATCAAAGCTCTGCTTAAAGCTCTGCACGACGCTCTGCTCGAAGCTCTACACGACGCTCTGCTCGAAGCTCTACTCAAGGCTCTACACAAGGCTCTGCTCGAAGCTCTATCGAAGCTCTGCTCAAAGCTCCGCACGGGGCTCTACTCAAAGCTCTATCAAAGATCTGCTCGAGACTCTGCTCGAAGCTCTGCACGACGCTCTGCTTAAAGCTACTCAAGGCTCTGCACGGAGCTCTGCTCAAAAGCTCTGCTCAAAAGCTCCTCAAAAGTTTTGCTTAAAAGCTGCTCAAAAGCTGCTTAAAAGCTCTACGCGAGGCTCTGCTTGAAGCTCTACTTAAAGCTTAATACGGAGCTCTAAAGCTCTCCTAATACGCAGTACTGATATACTAGGAAGACTTTATAATCGTCTACACGAACGGCTCTATAAACGTCTATACGATTAATCAACCAAACGCCCGTACGAACAGCTTTATAACAATTGATCAATCAATTAGTCACCCACACGAACGCCCGTACGAGCGTCTGCACATCTGCACATCTACACGTCTGCACGCCTGCACGTGGCTCTACACGAAGCTCTGCACGAAGCTCTGCTTGAAGCTCTGCTTGAAGCTCTGCTCGAAGCTCTGCACGAAGCTCTGCACAAAGCTCTGCACGAAGCTCTGCACAAAGCTCTGCACGAAGCTCTGCACAAAGCTCTGCACGAAGCTCTGCACAAAGCTCTGCACGAAGCTCTGCGCGAAGCTCTGCACGAAGCTCTACACGAGCCTCTGCCCAAAGCTTCCCCCCTACTGCAAAGCAAATCCATACCTACTAGTATAGGTATAATATAATTAGGTGAGCTGTTTGTAATAGGGTACAAGAGGTACCTCTGTAAATTTGGAAGGAAATGGAGTGGTGGTGGTAGAATACAGCTGTTGTTTTAATGCAGCCGGCGGAGAGGGAAAATTTTTAAAAACGTATCTTTAAACTTTGAGGCTGTATCTCGCCCCCTAATACAGTAATTAGCTAATTACAATTATTATAATTAAATAAAAGAAGATATTATAATTCAAATGCATCGCGCACTAAGACTATAGCTAGTATATTTATGCTGCTAGAGGTGTTTAAAATTAACATCTGTTAGAAAAAGACAAAGTTTACACCAAACGCACGCCTATAATCTCTCAGACGCTTCGCAGAGGAATTTTGGGGGTGGTAGGGGTGGTAGGGAGTAGCGCGGCGTTCTATTGGCTCAGGAGTTAGTGCGCGCCATGCAACGCCACAAATTCCTCAGAGAAGCGGCTGAGGCACCTGAGATAACCTTACAGAGGGTGTTGGAAAACAAGCCCGCAACGATATCACGTGATGAGACTTGTGGGAGAAAGCTCTTGGCAGGAATCTGACCAATTAGATAACTTTGACCGGCGGTTGAAGTTCCTTGAAATCTCTTCAACCACCTATATAGAAAATAAGCAATACACAGAGTTTTAGCTCCATAACCTCATTTCAACAGCACCTCCATAGGACTAAACAGTAAGCTAATAGTAAAAAGCTCTCTAGCGCTACTAGAGAAGCTATAAAGCTAATACCTATATAGAATTATAGGGGCCTATAAAAGAACACTATACGGTAGGGGGGAGGGGAGTGGTAGCTTCCAAACACCTGTGCACGGATCCTACTTTATCACGTGCTTTGATTTTGTATGGAGGTTGGCTCAATATTCAATATTCAATAAAATGTCAATATAGGTTTGCGGTTCAATATCAATATCAATACGGCCTCATATTGATATTGAATATGGATAAAAGGCCTGGTAAAAGCGTGGCAAACTATGAGGAAAAACTTGTCATATTCTGACACGAACACGCATCCGCACGCCAAGGCTGGGAGCCCCGGATACAATCCACAACCTCCGTTGCAGTCGGTCGATCCTGTCTCTCCAGCGCTAGCATTAGCTTGATGCACTTTATATACATGTGCGCGCTGACCCCCGAAGCAAACCAGTCATCAAAGGTATGGGTAATCTTATGATACGGAGAGTAGGCTGACAAACCCTCACGAAGAGAGTTAATATTCTTCCCGTCGAGGACCGTGAGCATCTCGATGAACACCGTCCCAAGTGAAAAGACGTCAGATTTAGAGCCATGTCTGGAACTGTTGCCGTGTTCATCTGGAAGGGCCTCCGGGGCGGCATATATCCTTGTTGCGAGAGCAGGGCTTTCTGTTGACGTGACTTGACTTGCTAGATCTACCTCCCTTACAGAACTGAAGTCCGTGAAATAGATTTCCTCGCCGCTATGAACGATATTCCGCGGTTTGATGTCCTCGTGATGGACACCTTGACTATGCATGTAGGCTAGCGCGGAAGCCAAACAACCAAACCATTTTCTAAGCCAGCGTGAATATTGCAATGCTTTTGGCGGAGTTCTCTGGCGGATGACTTCTGCGGCGGTCATGAGGAATCCTTCCAAATCATTATTTCCGACAGGGAACATTAAAAGAAAACAAACGTGGCGGGAGGCTATCTTCTCTTGGTAACTGCCTATAATCATAATAATGTGTGGGTGGCTTAGGTTTCGCAGTGTCCGGATTTCGCGATTAATGGCTTCGATGGCTCTTGTCGTCTGATATGTGGAACCGCATGGAATATCTATTCTCTTTCTGACAAGGTAGAGAAATCCTGGTTGCTCGCATCTAACTTCTTCAACAACTCCAACTCGCCCATGGCCGAGAACTCCTCGCTTACTAGTAATAAGGACAGTCTCGTTGCCTTCAATTGTTTCGGGGAATCTCTCTCGTCCAATTTGCCATCCACATAAGGATGCGATTTGCATTGGATCTTGACTGACTGCCGTTTTTTGGTTCAACCCAGTTTCTCCGCTCTCATCGCCTACATCTTCAGTCACTTCACTTGCATCTTCAGTCTCACCGCTTGCATCTTCGCTCTCACCGCCTGCATATTCAGTCTCGTCGCCTGCGTCTTCGCTCTCACCCTCATTGTTGAAATCAGGTATCATCTCATTATCCACTAGCCAAGGATGTTCCAGACATTGTTGCTCTGTCAGACGTTGAGCAGGGTCAACGTTCAGCATGGCTATCAAAAGGCCACATGCTTCGTCCGAAACTCCCTGTTCTTTAAGCCGTGTGGGGTCAAGTTGAGTTCCCGTTACTCTCTCAAACATGCCTTGCTCGTTATAACCTACCACGCCTTCGAATGGTGGCTCGCAGCACAATGCATACCAGAGCACCGCGGCGAAAGACCAGATATCCACTGATTGGCTGTAAGGGTGGAAATTCAATGCTGGTGCGCGGTAGTAGGGGAATATTTCTGGGGCGCAGTACAATAACGTCCCGCAAAAGGTCTTGAGAAAGGTATTATTGTTCTTAACAATTTTTGATAAGCTGAAATCAGTCAACTTGACGACAAACGGTTCCATACTAGCAATCAGAATACTCTCTGGTTTAATATTCCGATGTATAATCTTCTTTTGATGTAGATAAGTTAAAGCATCAAGGACTTGCTTCGCTATGGACCTCGCGAGCTTCTCAGGAAGCGGACCATTGCTAGATAGGTAGTCTTGCAAATCACCGTAATGAATGTACTCCGTAACGATGTAAAAATGATTGCCTGCGTCCTGGTAATCAATATTCTGTACGATATTTGGATGTTGGAGGGTCCGTATGATTCGCATCTCATTATCTAGAAGGTGGTCCGTCTGTCCATTCTTCATAAGGCGTTTCTTATCAAGCTCCTTAGCGACTAGAAGTTGACCGCCCGGTACAGTGGCGAGCATGTACATGGTTGCAAACGCGCCTTTTTTAAGTAGTCCAACCACGTTGTATCTCCGCCCGCCATTCCAGTGCATGCTGTGCGGATTGGACACGCTTCTAAGGAGCGCTTTCTTTGAGGAAGGTCCGGCATCAATTACTCCCCTGAATTGCTTTCCGTTCGAGCCTATAAGGCTATTTTTGGCCGTATAACCTCGTATGGCAAACCCGGATCTTCCTAGATAGGCGTTGTAATTGCGACGGTATTCCTCTTCATGCTCTTTATGAGATGGTAGGTAAACACTAAACATAACATGCTCATCCTGTTTTGAGCGGAAAATTTCAATAGTGGAACCTGAGCAGAGCATCCGCGTGGGAGGACTCATACCCAATTTGCCTCTGAGATTAACGTGATCAACCAGGGTCCCATTAGTTGATATATCTTCTAGCATAAGGACGCCGTTGTCGCCGAGGTAAATGCGAAAATGAGTATTGCTGACATGCCTGGCCGAGTCAGACGCTATAATGATGTCTGATAGGTTGGCATTTCGGCCAAAGATAAAGCCCAGGTCTTGATTTATTGTTCCCGAGGAAAACCTCAGCGCAAGACTCTGTGCGTTATTCTCCTCATCCAACTGGTCATTTTGACGGATCATTGTCGTTTCCCGCCCATTAAGAGGCGTCTTATCGTCGTCAAGTAATGAAGGATCACTGTTCCGTAAGACATGTTGCGGGTTCCGCTGTGCCATAGACTGAACAATACGAAAAGCCGCGGGAGACGACGGGTGCAAGATGCATATGATATCCGAAATGTCGAACTTGCTCATTCCAGAATTGTTTCTTCCGCACTTATGCTCATCTAAAGATTGTTGCGTTGACGGCTGCATAGCTTCTTCATCCTCCATCATGCGGTGTTGTTTACCAAACAGAAAAAGAAAACGAGCGTGTGATTAATGATGTAGCAAAGGTGAGTCGGGCACCTGCAGCTGAGTTAGTATGTAGAGCTAGCAGGAAGCGGTGTAGTGGCCGCAGAGGCCCCGAGGATCTTGCCCACCTCGAATTTGAAGCTGTTCTAATTTGCCCCTGCCCACCAAAGTTGCGATATCTGTACCAGATCGTGGTGTTCCGAAGCTTCTCCCTCTCACCGATATGGCTCCAGATAGGCAATTGGCAGCGCGCCTTTATTAAGGTCCTTCTTGCAGCCAGTGCGACCAAACGTGTCGATCAGAATATCAAAGAATGAGGACTCTGTCGATTGAAGGTGGCTCTAGAGCCTCTGATATACATGAAAAATGGATAGGCAATAAATAGGAAAAGAGGGACGGGGGTGGCAATAGAAACAAGGGGGTAAGTGACTGAGTCCAAGGGGTAGGTAACCGAGTCAGAGTCTGCCTCTTCCCATCTGCAGCTGGTGCGGAACCTACTTGCAGAAGTTGGTGTAATCCGAAGTTGAACAATGAGCGCTGCACCTAGACTTGGAATGAACTCCCAGGCTAAGAAGAAGAACCAAAATGCAATATGAAATGAGAGCGAATATAAAAGCAGCGATGCGGCTTCGCGTGCTGAGCAGAGGTCCAGCAGCTTGCCTTCTACTTAGCATGACACAGACGGAACACTAGTTGAAGTTGCCCTCGAGCATAGCACTTCACACTAATGGCAAAGATGGTGCATCGGACGTTAGCTGCGCCTTGACCACCCACCTTTCGGGTGGGTGGTGGACATCCGAATCGCCAGGACATCTCAACCGCCAGGGTTTAAAAAAAATCAATTATATAGCACCACTACAGTAATAACTACATTTCTTCCTACTGCTTATACGCTTTATTCTATTTACTATATTTATCCTTAGAGTTAGTAGGAGTCTTAGGCTCTAGTATTAGTATTTTAGCCTTACCTCAGAAGCTCAGACCAAGAAATCGATCGATTTCTTGGTCTGAGGGACTTTGGCGAGATTTGTATGGAAGCATAAGCTTTTTTTATAAGGAAAACTTATAAACCCCAACAAAATTGATTGATCTCTCCACAACATATTATAAGGTAAAAATTATATCAAATTACTCAGGAGATCTAGCTCTATAGATTATGAGATTTTAGGCTTTTTATACCTTACGTGGGCCTATATATAAGGGTACGTAAAGGTGCTTACGCTTTTAACAACGGGAATTTTAACTTTAACGAAATTAATCTTAGATTCGGGAGGGGATAATATAATTCTAAAGCTGTTAGTATATAAAGTAGCCCTCTAAGATATATCTATGAACTTTTGAAGACTTTATTTTATTACGTCGTAGAGGAAATCCCTTTATAAAATCGCTAAAACTAGGATTTTTGCTTACGTTTTTAACAAATCTCGCCAAAGGCTCTCAGACGTGATTTTGCAATTCGGAGGACGGCGTAGGTTATTCCGACGCTAGCTAAAAAAAACATCACGTCTGAGCTCGCTGAGGTAAATTTTAGCCTACTTTTTACGCTTATTTATAAGCTTCTTTTCATTAGCTATCTTCCTTTTTTTTTTTATAGCTAATAAACGACCTTCTGCAACGATAATTACCCTAAACTTCTATATGACCTTTTTAGCATTAGCCTTCTACTTTTAGCGTTACTTATTTTTAGCCTTAGTCTCTTTTAGCTGCTATTTAAAAGATCTAAATACCTAAAGCTAAATCTCTACTATATATATATATATTTCTATATAGCGCTACATCAGGATTTTTTTTTTGGGCACGTTGTCGCAAGCGAAAATCGGGGTCTGCAAAACCTGCGTAAGTCGGCAACTTGCGGCGATTTGCTACAAATACATAGGCTACCCATATAAATCGCCGCAAATTGCGACTTAAGTAGACCCTAATTTTTGGCTGCAATAAAAACGCAACAAAAATACTATAAAGCTCTACACGAAGCTCTGCACGAAGCTCTGCACGAGGCTCTGCACAAAGCTCTGCACGAAGCTCTGCACCGAAGCTCTGCACGAAGCTCTGCACGAAGCTCTGCACGAAGCTCTATACGAGGCTCTGCACGAAGCTCTACACGAAGCTTTGCACGAAGCTTCTTACACGAGGCTCTACACGAAGCTCTGCGTACAGAGGCTCTGCAACGAAGCTCTACACGAAGCTCTACACGAAGCTCTACACGAAGCTCTACACGAAGCTCTACACGAAGCCTCTATACGAAGCTCTACCACGAAGCTCTGCATAAAGCTCTACACGAAAGCTCTACACCGAGGCTCTGCACGAAGCTCTACACACGAGGCTCTGCACGAAGCTCTACACGAAGCTCTGCACGAAGCTCTACACGAAGCTCTACACAAAGCTCTGCACGAAGCTTTGCGCGAGGCTCTACACGAAGCTCTACACGAAGCTTTTGCACAAGGCTCTGCATGAGGCTCTACACGAAGCTCTGCACGAAGCTCTACACAAGGCTCTACACGAAGCTCTACGTACAGAGGCTCTGCACGAGGCTTGCCGCGAAGCTCTTACATACGGAGGCTCTACACGAAGCTCTGCATCGGGTCCCCGCTATATTCCCGATAGCCTCTACAACGTGGCCTCTGCCAAGTGTACCCCCTTTATCTATATACCTAGGTAGCCACCTTATTTTTTACCCTTCCTTCCTTACATCCTCCCTCCTACCTAGGGAGGCACCAGAACGGCAGCCAGCTGAGGGACCGTCGCCAGAACCAGACGACCACCGTTCGAATATACAGCCAGCGAACGGCCGTAGAGAACGGATTCAAATTATACGATCAATCGATCAATCGAATCAGGCGGGGCCTTCGATCAGGCCGACCTTTCCCCCAAATTACAGACAGGTAGGCACAGACAGTAGCACAGATAGGAGGCACAGACGGTAGACACAGACGGTAGGCACAGACGGTAGGTATAGACAGGTAGGCATAGACAGGTAGCACAAACAGGTAGGTACAGACAGGTAGGCACAGACAGGTAGGCACAGACAGGTAGGCATAGACAGTAGGCATAGACAGTAGGCATAGGCAGGTATAGACAGACAGATAGACAGATAGACAGACAGACAGGTAAGCAGGCAGACAGGCAGGCAGGCAGGCAGGCAGGTAGGTAGGCAGGCAGACAGATAGGTAGGCAGGCAGGCAGACAGACAGGTAGGCAGGCAGGTAGGCAGGCAGGCAGGCAGGCAGGCACTAGGCCTAGTTAGGAAATCAGTACACGGCTGGCGGATTATCGGGAACACCGCCAATTGACGATTTGGAGCTTTTGCGAAAGGCTTCCCCCTCCTAAGTAGATAGCTCTGTATTTTATATAGTTATAATATAAATATATTTAAAAGTATATTATAGCAACCTGTGGGGATATAGTTACGATTTATACAGTTGTTACAATTTATACAGTTTGTACAGTTTGTACAGTTTGTACAGTTCGTACAGTTCGTACAGTTTGTACAGTTTGCGCGCTATTTATTTATAAGGTAGCAAAATGCTAGCATTTATTTAGTAGTTAAGCGTTTTGCCGCAATTTGCTATCGGATGCTGCAATTTTGTTGCAAAACGTACGGTTTACGCGAATCGCTATGGACCATATACGACCACCGCGATCGTACAGTTTGCGGCAATTTGCCGCAAACCGCAACAACCAGCCACAAAAAAAATTTCCTGATGTAAATGCCTTACCTACCTTATACTGCGCTGTCTTATTATAATAATAAGTACCTTCTCTTTCTTACCTTGCCCTATATATACGCCTAATTTATCCATATTGTACATATCTTTATACTATACCGCGTACTTCTTAATATCCCTCCCTAACGCGTTAAACTACTCTTTTATAAAAATAGGATCTTTAGCGGCCTATCTCTTTGCCTCTTTAGGTACCTTAGTTCTAAGTATAATCTTTTAGCGCTTATAGAATTATATAACCTATTTAGTATCACAGGTATATAGTGGTTTAGTAGGGCCTATATAACGGTTAATAAAAATATAATTAATAAATCGTTTAAGTATAGAAATGCTAGGGCGTTGCCTAATATCGTTTAGCCGTGTAATCTATAGTATAATGCCTTCTTTTTCGGCATTACTAAGTAGCTTATTTGTTGTAGGTTAATCTAATTAAGATATTCATCCAGTAACGCGATTCTTGACGCGATCGTATAGGTTAGGATTCTTACGCGTTACCTCTGCAATTAAGGGATATTTACCGTTTTGGATGGCTTAAGTAAGGTAAGCGACCTAGATAGATAATCACTTATATTGGTGGTTGTGTAGTAATTAAATATTTAAGAAAGTTGATCAATTCTGGCGATTGACCTGTCCTGGCGATTCGGATGTCCACCACCCACCTTTCGGGTGGGGGTCAAGGCGCAGCTACGAAGGCGGTGAGGCAACCTGATTCAGGTCAATGCGTCCGTTAAGCCGACGAGACGGCCACCCAAGCGAGCACCAATCAAAATCCACTAACTTTTACCTAATACAGTCCAGGGCGTGACCAGCTTCCACCCCTTGAAAAAAAAAGTAGATTTTGCTTCGGTACGCGGGCTCGCCAATGTAATCGTAGCGAAGCCGTATGCGGACTTGCGATCGGCCTTCCTATCGTAGGGTAACCGTCTAGGCGCGGACGGTCGGGGCGCCAAGCCCGAAACGGCCTAGCATACGCGAGGTCTTGGCGCCCGAGATAACTTCGCACTCAATTAAGCTCTTTAACCTTAAACACCTTAACGCTTAATTAATGAGCAAGAATTAAGTAAGCTAGAGCTTTATATTAGCTATATATATTATATACTAACTTATATACTAGAATAATAATTCTATAGCTCTTTTAGAGCTCCCAAAATGCCTCCTAAGTAAGTAGTTTTTTAAGTTATATAATTTTCATATATTTTTAGAAAAAGAAGTTATTTAGAACTATATTTTTTAATTTATAAAGATCTCTTTTTTTCTTTCTCGGTTTTATATTATATTGCTTACTAGTTTCTTAGTTATTTTAATATATTAGCTTTAATTTAATAATTTAAATTTTTAAGAAATTTGTTTCTTGGTTTTCTACTATAGCGATTACTAAATTATCGGATTTTCTAATATCTTAAGCTTTTTTCCTTACTGGGAAGAATTATTTAATATATAGCCTCTTACTTTATTAACTTATAATTTTTTCTATTTACTTTTTATTTTTCTTATTTTTTCTAAAAATTATTTTAAATTTTGGGTATTAGATCTATAAGTGTTACTGCCCTTAATACTACTAAAAAAGTAGTATACTAGAAAAGATAGTTATTAGGAAAACTATTAAAGGTATATTTTTTATTAGTAATTTTAAGAATATGCTAATTTTATCTAGGAGCAATAAGATAAAGACCTAGAGGAGAAATTAAGGTAAGAAAGATTGCATTTTTTCTTAGATTTTCTAATATTTTAGGGCTGGTTTTTAGGGATATAAGGATGTAGATCCTAGATATTATACCTATCATATCTAAAATATAGTTAGTTTTTTACTATTTTTTAGACAAGAAATAACCAATTTAATATTTTTTTAGAAAATGCCTGCTAATGGTAAGATTAATAGCACTAAGGCGGTTAAGAAACTTCTATATAGCTATAATTATAAAGTATATTATTAAAAATTTCAATATCTATATGTTACGGAACCCCACCGTAGGGGCCTCCATAGGAAAGCCCCGTGCTCTCGCGTATACCTCATGTATAGCTTATATTAGCTACGCGTAGGTATATTACCTCCTTACGCCTTTAACCCTTACGATCGATCGCGCAACGTCTTATAGACTCCTTAAATACATACGCTCTATAGCCACTGCCACCGTTCCATAACATTATATTACGCCTTTTTACTACTAACGCTTAGCCTATAACTAATTCTACGTCTCTATAATACTACAGGCGCTGTTAAAAGCAGTATATCTACAAATTACCTTACTTTATACTTTTAAGGAACCTATAATAGTAAGATAATATTCCTTACTAGCTACTATATTAAACCTAAAGAACAATCTAATACCTATACTTAACCTACGACGCCAATTAATCCCAGGAGAATTTAATTTATTAGCTCTAGCCTTAACCCCTAAGGAGATAGACACTAATAATGTCTTATCTTTTATTAATTATATAACTATGGACAAGTAAATGGAAGGGCTATTACCTATTAAAATCAAAATATAAGACGCCGAGGCATTTGCAAAAATAGTAGCATAAGACCCTAATAAATACTACCGCCTTCTATAGAACTACTACCTAAAGCTTATACGAGCTAAGATGCGTACTACCTAAGATTATAATATTATCTAAGACCTATAAGCTTATAAGGCGCTCGCCGATAACACACGTTAAGAAACTAAAGACAACCTTTATATATCTAAACGCGATATCTAATAGTTAAAAGAGAATAAGATTGCACTAATTACTACAATTACTAAAAAAGAAGGCACAATTAAATACCTATAATCTTAGCTTAATAAGCATATTTATAATAACGCTATCTAAGTCTCTATACCCCCGGCAACTTTACCTACTTAATACTTAACGGAGGGTTAGCGCTAAGCAGCTTTACTTAATAGGAACCCCTACTAAAGCAGTAATAATAAAAGCCATAATAATCAGACCTAAACTACTACCGTAGGGTCTAATATACGCTACCCTAATCCCCTAGTCTTTTAAGGAGACTATAAAGAATACAGCCACTAAAAGATATAAATCCGTAAGAAACTAACTTAGAGTACCTACCTTTTTCCTACAGAAGACACTAAGATTAGCTACATTATTAGGTAAATAAAGGGTATACTATTTAATAGACTCTTCGCCTAATAGGAGACTAGTAGCCCCTAGAAGTGGTAGTCTTACTAAGAAGTCCTTAATAATCTTAACCTAATATACCGCGACTATAACCTACTAGCTACTAACTAAGCTAAACTATATACCCTAAAGATAAGCCCTACTAAATTATTTAATAAGTTCTATATTAAATTCTAGGAATATACTGGAGCCCTTGTTTAAGATAATACTAAAAACTAAAAGGATCTCCTTAAAAAAGTTACTTATCGCCTTAATTACGCAGCCACCAGCTATAACTACAACGATATTTATAAGATGGTAGCAGCCCTATAGAAGATTAAACGATAACTAAATTAGATTACTACTACTAACCCTTACTTAAAGACCTCTTTATAGAAGCCCTTTAGACCTACTAAACCTATATATACTAAGCCACCGACGCCTACTACCTTAAGTACCACTAGAGCCAATATTAATTTCTCTATACTAACCTTTCCGTAAAAACTCCTAGATGGAGAGTATAAGCTACTCTAAAAACTAGGACACTACTATAGATACCATTAAAAGGGCTATTATTGCGATAACCCAAACTACCTAATAGTTAGGTTTAGTACTTACCGCTTAATACCTAACCTAATACCCTAAACACTAAATATATTACTATATACCACTACTATATAAGATAAAGACGTAGTAATAGCAGTAAAATTAGATACGGAAGCAAAAAACGCTAAGTCCTAGCCCTAAGTTGTAGGTTAGGACGCCCTAATAATAGAGGGATCTATATATCGGCCTGCTTAATAAATAACTTAGTAAAGATAAACAGATAGAAATAGATAGTTTTATTTATAATAGGAACTACTACTATAAAATAATATAAAAGCCGTTTTATAATTAACTGCGGAGCTATTAACTAATTTATAGATACCTAACTTATATATACTTATAATCTACCTACCTTACCCCTTATTAAAGCCCGTACCCTATAACTTGCTAACGGTAGTTATACTATATAAAAGATTACCTATATAGTATAACTCTACTTAAATATAAACGGGCACTAGGAAAAGCTTTAGGCCTATATTATACCACTTACTAACTACCCTATTATCCTTAAAATAAGCTAGCTTAAATAATACAACCCCGCCATTAACTAGGAAAAGAGAAAAGCAACCTTTAACTCTAAATACTATAAAGAGACTTGCCTAGGATATAGCTTAGCCACCTCTATCTACTTACTAGGATATTAACCTAAGAAACCCCTTATTACCCCACTATATAAGTACCGTGGCCTTCTACTATATAGTATATAGGAAAGGCTAGACCGTTGCTATAGCTTCCTAATTATAACTATATAAGCTTAATAAAGAATAGGACTACGTCCTCTATAGTAATAGGATAAACATAGTTAACCTTTTAGAAGATAACGCCCCTATGGAACTCTACGGACTTTTACCTTTAGACTTTAAGAAGTTTATAAAACTTAAAAAAGGACTTACCAACAAAGAACTCCGCAAGCTCCTCCCTAAGAGGTACTATAACTTTATTAATATATGCTTATAAAAGGGCGCAGATATACTCCCCCTATATTAACCTAATAACTATACCATTAATATTAAATAAGGAAAAACGCTACTTTATAAGAGACCCTACCTAATATTAAAAAACAAACATTTAGTTATAAGAAAGTATATTAATAAGCACCTTAATAAAGGGTTTATTTATCCTAGTATATCACTAGTAGCTGCCCCTATCCTTCTTATTAAGAAGCTAGAAAAAGGTATATAATTCTATATTAACTATAAAGGACTTAACGCTATTATAATTAAAAACTAATACCTAGTACCGCTTATACGGGAGACCCTTAAGCAGCTTAGCCAAGCCAAAATCTATACTAAGCTTAATATTATTGCCGCCTTTAACTATCTCTAAATACGGAAAGGTAACGAATAGAAAACCGTATTTATATTACGCTTCAGCCAATTTAAATATACTATTATGCCCTTTAGCGTATATAACGGCCTAGGTACCTTTTAAAGCTATATTAATAACGCCTTACAGGACTACCTTAATAACTTCTGCTCTGCGTACCTGGATAATATACTTATTTATAATAATAACCCTTTTAAGCATACTAAACACGTTTAAAAGGTCTTATAGCGCCTTAGGGACATAGGACTTTATATTAATTTAAAGAAATATAAATTCTTAGTTATAGAAGTAAAATACCTTAAACTAATTATTACTACTAAGGATGTCTATATAAACCCTAAGAAGATACGCACAATTACTAAATAGCAAGCCCTTAACTATATTAAAGACGTATAAGCCTTCTTTAGTTTTACTAACTTTTATTAAAAATTTATATACAACTTCTTAGGCGTAGTAGCACTACTTACAGCAATAATACAAATGAAGGGCCTTTCTGTAAAAGGAAGAAAAACGCACCTACGCTTTACCTAGACGCCTAAATACCAGAAGGCGTTCTAAGACCTTAAAAATGCCTTTACTAAAGTACTTATTCTAGCTCACTTTATACCAGAACGACAACTCTATCTTAAAACCGACTCCTTAAACCACGCTAACGTAGGTATCCTTTTTTAAATAGGCGATAACGGTCTTCTTTACCTAGTCGCATTCTACTTATCTAAGCTTATACTATAAGAGTATAACTATAAGATCTATAATAAAGAACTCCTTATAATTATATAAGTATTTAAAGAATTCTAACTAAAACTCTTCTTAATAGAGCCTAACTAGCTAACTAAAGTCCTTACGGACCACCGTAACCTTAAGTACTTTATAACTATAAAGTAGCTAAATTAACACCAAGTATATTAGAACAAGTTCCTCTCTAGTTTTAACTTTAAAATTATATATAAACTAGGAGTATAAGGTACTAAACCTAATAGCCTAATACGCCGCTTACAAGACCTTCTTTAGTTTAAAGATAACCCCTATAATTAGTTCCAATAACAGACAATCCTAAAAGCATAAAATTTGGCCCTAGGTATACTACCTATAATAAAGCTAACTATACCTTAGCTTTATACTACAGAACTAAAGTTACCTCCTAAAATTAACAAGCTTATTAATACGGCATATAACACCTCTATTAACCTATTACTATATTAACTTATTACTGCAAAGACTGCTAGCGCCTATATACTACCTACTAACCTCTAAAGCTTAGGCTAGATTAATATAGCAGCCTTAGAACTAAAAGAGAATAGGCTCTATTATAGAGGTCGCCTATTTATCCCTAACTTAGAAAATCTATAACGGCAACTAATCTAAATAGCCTATAACCTCTAATTAAGCGGCTACCCAGGCAAAGGAGGAACCTATAAGCTTTTTAGCCTATACTACTTTTAGCTAAAAATAATAGACTTAGTTAAACGCTTTATAGGCGCCTACTATAGTTATAAACGCGTTAAGGCCTTTAATACAAAGTACTAAGAACTACTATACCCTCTACTAGTACCTATATAATAATAGGCAGATATCGCTATAGATTTCGTTATTAACCTACTACCCTATAAATAACATAGCCGTACCTATAAGAACATCCTTATAATAATATACCGACTTATAAAAGAGCGCCACTACGTCCCAACTAAAGGCGTAGCCGTTAGTAACGTTACTAATGCCTTTCTTCGCGAAGTTTACTAACTATATAGGTTACCTAACTTAATTACATCCGACTAAGGCATATAATTTAACTCTAATATATAGAGACGAATCTGCTAACGCCTTAGCATCTTTATTAAGATATCTATATCCTTCTACTATAAAACTGCTAGGTAACTAGAAAACGCTAATGCCAGTATAAAAGCGTACCTACAATAGGTAGTTGCCTATAGTTAAGATAACTGGGTAGATTACCTCCTACTAGGTAAATTCGTAGCGAATAACTATATCTTAACTACTATAGGACTTACCCCATTCTTTGCAAATAAGGGTTATTACCCCCAATCTAGTATAGAGCCACCAGAACCTATTAATAAGAAACTACTATATAGAAAACGCCTTAAGATGCTACTTACTAACTAGCATACAGACCGTATAAAAAATCTACTTAACTACTATAAGGAAGAAATGGCCTAGGCTTAAGTAAAGTAGGCCTACTTCGCTAACTACTATAAAACGCCACTACTAGAGATGCGTGTTAGCAACTAGGTATAGCTAAATATATATAATATCTCTACGCAGATATTACGGACGCTTTAAGTACGATGTTACGACTACTAGGAGAGGAGTTGGAAGAAGCTAGTTGGTTAATATAAGCACGGTCTAGGATAGATCCGGTAGAACTATATAACGAGGAATAGTAACCGAGGTTATATAATGTAATCTGTATAATCTATACAATCTATATAATCTGCAACAGAGTAGATAGAGCAGACAGAGTAGATGGAGTAAGGACTTTCATAGGAGTACGGATGTGTATTTAAGGACCCTTAGTCCCTACCTAAATAGTTCCTTTCTTTATAGTGATTCTTAGAATATAATTAGAGTTAATCTATTAGGCAACCACTCTACTAGTTATTATTACGTTATTAACTTCCTGTATTACCTACACACCTAGCCTATTAATAAATCTACCGTAGTTTCTGCTATAAGGTTCCGTTACATAATTACTACCACAGTTATAGTCTTAGAAGTTAAACAATATGCTACCGAAAGCAGCTACTATAACGCCGTTAACGGCAGCAACCACTTTAAGGATAAGTGGAGATATAAGTATATAAGATACTAACTTGTAACTAGTCACGGTTAGACAGTTATAAGAAATAGTTAATTAGTTAAACAAAAACAACTAACTACTTAAGGAAAGACTTAATGGAATTGGAGTAGTAAAGGTTAAGTTATCTTTAATTAAACGATTCTTAGGAGAAAGATTAAAGCTTAAAGGATTTCTTACGTAAATGCATTTTAAGGTCATGCAAGAAGGGGCTAAGTTAGCCACGTTAATAGATTAAATAGCCTACGCAGGATTGTTCTTAACAGGATGGGCGCTTAAATGGTTTAAACCCTACTTAACGGAAATATAGACTAATAGAATGACTACTACTAATTAAGATATACGATTTGTATTTTCTAGCTAGGCAGGATTTGCGGAACAATTAACATAGATATTTAGGGACCTAGAAGCAACAACCATAGTAAAAAAAAAGCTTTAGGACCTAACATAGCGAACTTTAGCAATTAAGTATACAATATAGTTTTAAACACTTACTATATAGGTTAAATGGAACAATAGGGCGCTTATAACATAGTATAAACAGGGACTTAAAGTAAAAGTCTAGGATGTAATTATTCTAATAGAAGATGCGGATACCCTTAAAGAATTAATAGATTAAGTAATTAAGATTAATAACAGGATCTTCTAAAGGGAATAGGTTAAGAGAGGCTAGGATAGAGTTCTATAGTTGTATAAGGCGTAAAGTACGTAATAACTAAAGCTAAATTAGAAATTATGGTATAGCGCAGAGCTAATAGACCTAAGTAGTACCAAAGAAACCTATAAGAGATAGGGAAAACAACTATAGAAACCTAGAAGTTAAGGATTAAGTAATTATAGGACTAAGAAGCATAGGCTAAACTAAGGATCTTAATAGCAGAAGACGTTTGAGCGGACTCTATAGCAAAAGTAATGGTTTAGAGACGAAGCTTATATAAATTACGGAAAATAGGGTTATTTCGCTAAAGACTATAGAGGTGGTTAAAATTACTATATAGTAAAGGGAACTAGACTAGTAGTATATAATATATATATATAGAGGAATAATAGTATGCTACAAGGAACAAAAGAATATTTAATTAAAAGTTTTGCGTTTTGTTATAATAATATATACCAAATTTATAAAGACGCTAAGTATAGTGTAAGCTATTGGCTATAAGAGCTAGAGTTAAAAGGACTTAAAGGGACTAAAGAGTTAGATAAAGAATAAAATTAACTCTATAAACTGGATTAAGATGTTATAATAATATACGGACAAAGATTAGTAATAATAATAATAGAGTCGGAGTACTTATTAATTAATAGTGACAAAAAAAAGGAACTAACTAGAGGTATCTAAACCTTAATAACGTAACTAAAGTAGAGACTAAAACCGCTACAGAGCAAGGTTTAGTAATGGGTATTATAATACCATTAAATACGGTATTTATTGCTTTATAAAACGGAAGGAGTAATATCTAAAGACGATTAAGTAAGCAGACAACTGCTAGTGCTAGCTTACCACTTAATAAAGGCAAAAGGCTAAAGGCTTAAGATTCTTAAGACGAGATAAGAGACGACTAAGATTCTTAAAATAAGATAAGGCATGCTTAGGGACCTATAATGGACAATAACCGATGGAGTAGAGCAACGGCTTAGTTTAGTAATATATAAATAAGCTCAGGATAAAGTTTCCTAAAGGCATAAGATTCTTAAAGTGAGATAAGTAAGATTTAAGACTTTTAAAACGAGATAAGAATACTAGCAAAGCCTAGTTAAACTAAGGCTAGAGTATAGCTTAAGGAAGAAGTAAGCTTAGGATTAAAGAATTTAAGGGACTAAGAATTTAGAGTATAAATAAGGTCACCTATAAGTAAGAGGTAAGAGGCTTCGCTATAGATTAGAGAATCTATAATATAAATAGTAGTTAGGCTAGGAGATAGATATATAAACCTAGAGGACTTACTAGGGGAACGCAGTGTTCGGCCTAAAGATTAAAAAGTTAATACCATAATTAAGAAGTAAGAGAACTTTAAGGATCTAATTATAAGATATAAACAATAAGAAACCATAGATAAATTTAGAGCAAAAATCCTTATATGGTAAGAATAGAAACTAGATATAAGATCTAGTATACTAGGTTATATATAAGATAGAGCACTAGTACAAAGAATTACTAATAGACTAAGAGTAGGCATGCTAAGAGCTAAGTAGCTTACCAAACTAGAAAATAAAGAGGATTTAGGGATTCCAACTAGGTTCAAGGAACGGCATATAAAGGGCTGTTATAATATAGTAATAAGAAGATACTTCCTTACGGACAAGCCGTATACACTCTAGTAGCTATACTAAAAGTGGTATAAATAAAGACATAATAATAAGTAGGAAGATTTCTATATATAGTTAAATAAGAGAGTTATCTAGAACCACCTAATTACGGAAAAAGCAATAAATTATATTAAGGGAGCCTTAATTATAATATTAAAGGATCTAGAGGAACGATTAGAGGACTAGAAAAGTAAAAGATATATTTTAATACCTATAAATAAAGTCGCAACATTTAGATTAACATAATAGAGGTTTAAACTTAAGAACGAAGATAAGTTAAGAGTTAACCTAAAGCACCTAGCGCATTATATATTGGCATAGATTGTATATATGGATAATATATACAAAATATATAAAAATCCGAAAGAGAAGAACCGGAAATACCCTATAAGGATATATTAGGCGCCAGATAAGCGATAGTATAGAAATGTTAAGTATATATACGGCTGGCATCTAGTAGAAGTTTAGGAGTTAGGAGACTTAATACTTTAACCAGAAAGATTCCTTATAGAAGAATACTTAGACGGATAATAGTGGTGGAAATGCCTAGAAAATACGTATTTATAGTATATTAAGGATAAAAAGCGAACGAAGTATTGGCTAAAGAATAAGTTAAGTGCACTAGGATCTAGCAGCTAATAATTAGGAAAAGTAGAGGCCTATAAAACTAGAGGGAGCTAGTAGTAGAGCCTTAGACCCTTAAAGGAATTTAAGGACAATACCTAAATTTATAAGTTAAATAGTAAGATTAATAGTTTAAAGTATTAATAGATAGTGGAGTAATGAGGAACTATATTTTACTAATAGCAGTTAAAAGGATGGGGCTACTATATAGATAAAAGGAGCACCCTTATCTACTAGTAACAATTTTAGGAGATCTAATAGCCTATAGAGGAGGCATTATTAATCTTAAAATAGGACCTATTTAGATAACCATTAAAGGGAAATAAATTAAAATGTCTTTTAATATATTACTATTAGGGAATAATAAGGCAGTATTAGGCATACCTTAGTTACAGAAATATAATCCGAAGATTAATTAGATTATAGGTTAGGTTAATATTAAGAATACTTAATGCCGTAAGATATAATAATAAGCTAAGATAGTATAGTACTAAGTAGGGGCGACCTATAAAGAAACAGATAAAGGACTAAGTTATGTACTAAAGAGATACTATAAGTGTCGGGAATGAGGCAAGCGGTCGTCACGTGTCGTTACGTGTCGCCGCGGCACTAGCGTGGTGAGGAACCTTAAGTTCCTCACCCACCCCCTAATTCTAAAACAATAAGCTTTATAACCAACATTCACTATGTCTACTCGAGTAGCATTAGTGAGTTACCCTGTGACACCAACACTAATTAGTGGTTGAATACACAGTCAACCATAGAGCAGCTAGGTCTTTGAATAGAAGAGACAGTCTCGTACAGGGGTGCCATATGCGCTCATATGGAATGGATCCCGGCGATACTGTGCTACCTTAGACTTGCGGAAAACTAGTAACAGAAGTGTTACTGAGTACTAGGAGATACTAAGTTGCGTCTATTACGTAGAACAACCACGTTTACGAAGATTTAGTCGAGTACTTTAGGTCAGAAGTGTCACTGAACCTAAGGTCCTAAGTTAACGTCCGAAACGCGTTAAAAACACACTCTCGACACTCTGCCACGTTCCTAGCGGCCCTGCCACGTCGAAATTACGTTAATAACGCGCTCTCTGGCCCTCATACTCTGTTAGCATCTGAGGCAGTTGCCAGCGCGCCCTTACCCTACGACAATTTCAGCTCTGCCAGACTCTCAAAGTCCTGCCAGCACGCTATCCCTACATTCTCGACTCTCTCTACACGTCGAACAACTATTATTATGGCGTTGACCTATCCAAAGAAGTATGAGAAAGATATTAACCCGGAGACATGGGACAGACCTATAACCGACTTTACAACCGCTAAGCAAAAGGAGCTAAATAGATTCTTATTACACCGCATAGCACACTACAAGGACAGCGAATACGTTAACAATATGCTATGGTATTGCATGAAGGAGGACTTCGTTGGATGGATAAAGGAAACATAGGCTCTCGCGAAGAAGGTTATCGTACGAGACTTCTGTAACTTCCTTCGGGAGAATAGAGTATTTGTCCCTATGGATAGGGGCATTATTGGAGATAATATTTAGGAGTATGTTATTAACGCAAAAGAAGAGCACGAATGGATTCTACAAGAGATTGAGCACCAAAAGAAGCTCAGCCTATGATGGAATCTACAAGAGATTAAGCACTAAAAGAAGCTTAACTTACGAGGGAATCTAAGCAATACACCACCAGAGACGCTTCCACCTCTATCTTTAGTTTCCCAGTATCCATCGCTTCCACCTCCGTCTTTAGTTCCGCATTCGTCGCTCCTACCTCCGTCTTTAGTTCCGTATCCATTACCTCCACCTCTATCTTCAGCTCCCTAGTATCCACCAATTCAACCTACAACTTTAACTACTGCCCCTTAAGAGCAAGCGCAAGATCCCCTTGCTTCGCGATCCAACAACCTCCAAACTCTGCCACAGCAAGATCAGGAGAAGAAGTTTAGCGGGGAATTGGAATACGGCAGAGGGTACGATCAATGTCGACCGCGAGGTCGTCGTGGAGGTTCTCGTGGAGGTCCTCACGAAGGTCCTCATGGAGGTCCTCGCGAAGGTCCTCATGGAGGTCCTCGTGGAGGTCCTCGCGGAGGTTCTCGTAGAGGTCCTCGCGGAGGTCGTCNTGGAGGTTNTCGTGGAGGTCCTCGCGAAGGTCCTCGTGGAGGTCCTTGCGGAGGTCCTCGCGGAGGTCCTNGTGGAGGTTCTCGTGGAGGTTCTCGCAGAGGTCCTCGTGGAGGTCCTTGTGGAGCATCAAGAACTATTTGGGATTCGATGGATTAATGGCCAAGACAACCCGGCAGATGCGATGACAGAGGCAATTTAAGAGCATTCCTATTGGTCAACTATCGTCCCTATTTGCTCGAGCTAGCCTTATCCAGTTACGCTCCACTAGCTCCGCAACCCTATTTTAATGATACAGTTTTCTACCTAGGACTTCGGGCAAGTATAACAGCGTAGGGGCGCGTTACCTGCCAAATTCTGCCATATTCTGCCGACCCTAACTTCCGCCAACCAATCAGGATTTTCCATCCCCGGGATGGAAAATCGCTATTGGCTCGCTTACTACTAGCGCCTTGGCGGCCCCTTTATATTCGCGTTAACCCCCAACGTCCTTCTTCTTCTCCTTAGCTTTGTATCTTTGTATAGTAGCAATCTATAAGTGTATATAGATGGCAACTACAAAAGAAGAGTTGCTAGTGTCGGGAATGAGGCAAGCGGTCGTCACGTGTCGTCACGTGTCGCCGCGGCACTAGCGTGGTGAGGAACCTTAAGTTCCTCACCCACCCCCTGATTCTAAAACAATAAGCTTTACAACCAACATTCACTGTGTCTACTCGAGTAGCATTGGTGAGTTACCCTGTGACACCAACAATAAGTATAGTAAGAAACTATAGTTACTAGAAAGTGAGAAGCTGTTAAAGTATATAGCATAGGACTATAAGATAGAATTAGAACTAGGAATAAGTCTAAGGTTCTTTCCAATTTATAAGCTTACTAAGGAAGAAGGGAGAGTATTAAAAGAGTTTATTTAGGAGAACTTACGAAAGGGATATATTAGACTATCGCAGTTATTAGCAGGATATCCAGTATTATTTATACTAAAGAAAAATAGAAAACTTAGGCTATGCATTAACTATAGATAGTTAAATAGCATTACTAGAAAGGATAGGTATCCTTTACCCTTAATTAGCAAAATCTAAGATAGGATTAGTAATGCGTAAATCTTTACGAAGATAGATCTAAGATAGGTGTACTATTAGATTAGAATTAAGGAAGGCGATAAATAGAAGGTAGCCTTTAGGTTAAAGGAAGGACTATATAAACTATTAGTAATGCAGTTCGGGCTTATAAACGTACTAGCAATATTTTAGAAGCGTATTAATAATGTATTAAGAAAGTACTTGGATAAATTTGTTATAGTATACCTTAATATTATTATTATCTACTTTATAAGTAAGGAAGAGTACGGAGAATACGTTAAATAGGGTTTAAAGAGACTATAGGAAGAATAGATGCTAGGAGCAATTAAGAAATGTAAGTTCTTTACTAGGAAGACAGATTTTGTTAAATTTATTATTAAACTAGGCCAACTTAGTATAAATCCAAAGAAGATTAAGGCTATAGTGAATTAGTAAAAACTAGAGAACGTTATATAGTTAAAATCGTTTTTAGGGTTTTGCAATTACTATAAAAGGTTTATAGCTTAATGGTTAAAGGATATTAAGCTATTTATAAGGTTAATAAAAAAAGAAGAACCTTAGGTATAGGGAAAAGAGTAAAGGAAACTATTTAAGGAGGTTAAGGAGTTATTTACTTAAGACTTAGTCCTTAAAATCTACTAACTAAAACTAGAGACAGTGGTTAAAACGGATGTATTAGACTTTATACTAGGGGTATATTTTCTATAGAAATATAGAGATAGATAGCACCTAGTGGCATACTATAGTTGGAAGATAATACTACTAGAACTAAACTATAACATCTATAATAAGGAGTTATTAGGTATAGTTACAGTACTTTAGGAATAGAAAGCATTCTTATAAGGCATAGAGAAGCCATTTATAGTTAAGATAGATTATAAGAACCTAATGGGGTTCCTAATAACAAAAGAACTTAATTAAAGATAGGTTAGATAGGCAGAGATGCTTATAGAATACTATTTCGAGATTTAGTATACTAAGGGTACAAATAATGCATAAGTAGACGCTCTAAGCAGAAAAGCTAAATTATAAAACGATGAGAAGCCATTAGGGGCTTTACTGCGAAAAGATATAGACGGATTAATTAGATATAATTATCCGAAAATCGTAGTAATAAGAGAAATTAGTTAAACCTATAAATTACTAGAGAGTGACTAGTTATAAAGGATCTAAGACGCATAAGCAAAAGATCCAGACTTAGAACAGTATGAAAACTAAGAAGTAATATATATGCTAAGAAACATTATAAAAGAATTTATTAAGTTATTCTATAGGGGATTAACTTAAGGATATAACGGAGCTATAGGCTTAGTATTAAGACTCTAGGAGGAGTATATTATTAATAGAATCTAGGGACTAGTAAGATAAGTTACTAAGAAATATCTAGATTGCTAGAGAAATAAACTAATAAGGTATAAGCTATATAGAGGGCTATAACCTATTAAAATACTAAAGAGACTATAGGAGGTTATATTATGGGACTTTATCATAAAGTTGCTAAAATTAAGAAATCCTATTACTGGATAAGATTATAATGTAATCTTAGTAATAGTAGATAAGCTAACAAAGTAGGGATACTTTATAGCATACACAGAAGAAATCTTAGCGGAAGATGTCGCTAGAATTTATATTAAAGAAGTGTTTATAAGATATAGAGTATTAAGTAAGATTATATTAAATAAAGATCTAAGATTTATAGTAGTATTCTAGGAGGTATTCTTAGCAGAATAAGGAGTTTAAGTAGTAACTTCCACCGTATATTATCCGCAGACAGACGGTTAAATAGAAAGACTAAATTAGACACTAGAACAGTATCTAAGACACTATATTAACTATATATAGAATAATTGGGTATCGTTATTACTAGTTATATAGTTCGCATATAACGCGACACCTTAAGAAGGAATAGGAACATTACCATTTAAGGCGAATTATAGATATAAGCTAAGAACATTGTTATCGCTATATTAAGTAAAGAAAATAAGTAGCATAGCTAAGTAAAGGATGGAGATACTAATAAATCTTTATATAAACCTTACAGAAATAGTAAAGGTAGTATAGTAAAGAATAAAAAGGTACTACAACGCTAAGAGATCTAAGGGACTAGATCTTAAGGGGGGGGATAAAGTGTGGCTACTATACAAAAATTTTAAAAGCTGATGACTAAGCAAGAAGTTAAACTATATTAGATTAGGACCTTTTAAAATTATAAAGAGAATTTCACCGGTTATATTTAAGTTAAACCTACTAGCTAGGATAAAGATCTACCCTATATAGTATATTGCGATACTAAAGCCAGCATATAGGAATGTTAAGCCACTAGTTTACAAAGTAGACATATATAGAGGATAAGAGGAAGACAAATAGTAAGTTTTAAAGATCGTTAGCTATAAGGACATTAATAATAAAACATAGTATAAAGTAAAGTGGATAGGCTATAATAAGACTACCTAGGAGCTACTAGAGAATTTAAAGAATACTATAGGAAAGGTATAGGAGTATTAAAAGAGAAAAGGTTAGGCAGTATTAATAAAGAAGGATCGCTAAAGAACGAGCCACCTAAGGGGGACTTAAGAGGACCAGTTGCCGAGGTACTCGGAATTATTTCCTTCTCTATTGGAAGAGAATCTGTTCTTTTATTGCTAAGTTCCTGTAAACCTTATTCTATAAGTTTCCACTTCTTAGAACGGACCTTCTTACAAACCTTCTTAAGACGGATTAACCGAGCGGACGCAGCAAGACGAGAATTAAGAGCCCTTTACTAAGCATTAGCAGCCTCTTTCTTAGCGTTATAAGAATAATAAAAAACATTCACCGCATATGCAACCCTACCAAAAGGTGGCGCCGCACTTCAAAACTTACGCATACCCATCTTCCTATCAAAAACAATCGATTTTCAGACTCTCAAGACCTAATTCCTACTGCCTAACAAGCTAGAGGCGGATTTATTTGCCTTTTTACCCCCTTTTTACCCAAGAGAAAATTCTCTTAAGGGTGGTCCTAGCTTATAAGCGAGGCAGGGGTAGGAACACCAAAATATCAAAACATAGACTTTTCCTAGGTTTTTCTTCTATAAAAAGTAAAAGCCTAATAAAATAGGGGGTGTAGGTACTTTTCTATATCTCCTTTAGTCAGATTTTCCTTAGTAAGAGAAGGATTGCCTTTTCGGGCTTTTCTGCTAGTAAAAGCCTAACAAGTCCTTTTTCTAGTAGTTTTTTCTACTTCTAATAGAGAAGAAAATAACTACTATAGTCTTTTTACCCAGTTTTTCTACCACCTTTTAGTCTAATTTCCCCAGAAGCTCTCTAGTAGAGTTAGTAAGGAAAAAGGATATAGAAGGATAGTAAAAACTAGGAAGGCTTTTTACCTAGTTTTTCACCTCTGTGCTAGGAGATAAGAGACCTAAGGAGGTTATTATCTACTGCAAAAACTAGAAACCCCCCCTATAAGCTATAAGCTATAAGCTATAAGCTATAAGANACGAAATGCNAAAGGNAAAGGCTACTAAGCCTAAAATAAAGCCTCCTATAGAGATAAGCGATGACGAATTCTCATCTACCTCTTCTACTTGTTCTTCTCTATCTTCCCCATGCCCATCTAGGAAAGATAAAGAAGTAAAAGAAGTAGATAAGCCGTCTCTAGCTTATACAAGGAACCAAAGAAAAAGAAACCACCCCCCATCGTCTCCTGAAAAAGATAGCCAAAATCCAAAAAGAAACCTAGCAAAAATGAGGTCCTCTAGGGCTAGTTTATACTTCCCCCCTCCTTTAAAACAATTCCTATAAAAGGCCCTAGAAAACCTAACCCAGGCCTATCTAAGGCTAGAAGGAGAAAGNAAGGAGCAAGTTAAATATATTAAGGACGACGTACAAAGAATTATAGTAGGAGAAAATCCTTCTATAAAAGAAATAGAAAAGGAAAAACAAGAGACAAATATCCTAAAAGGACTAGTAGAAGAAGTAAGAGCCCTCCGCAAGGAGGTAGCCCCTAAAACCTATGCAGAAAAGTTAAAGAAGGGCCTCTCTTCTTCTACTTACTCCTCTTCATCGTCGTCTCCTCNTTCCTCTACTACCTCTTCTTCTTCTTCTTTACCCCCTACCTCCTCAATTCCCCCTACTAGTAAGGTAACTAGTAGCACTACTAGTTCTATAAGCCCTACCTCTACCAAAAAGAAAAAGAAGCAGCTATAAAAAAGAAAACTAGTCCTAGTTATAGACCAAAAGGACCAGCCTTTAGATATCTTCTCTATACGAAATACAATTAACCAATTATTTATGTCCAAATTGCAAATAGAGAAGCCAGTTATAGCTTCTATAGCTAGAACTAGAGAAAAGCAGAATATTCTCCTTACAACAACGGAGGAATACAATGCAGATTTTCTAGTTAAATACAAAGAAGTCTGGTCTAGCTGCTTCTCCTTTAAAAGAGAACAAAAACTAGAGCCCTGGGCTCAAATAGTAGCCCATGGCGTCCCTATCCCCCCCTTCCTAGGAGAAGGAGGCTCTAAACTTCTAAAGGAAGAAATAGAGACCTTTAATCCTATTAAGATACAGGGACAACCTAGATGGATCTCTTCTAGGGAAAAGAGATATGATCCACAAACTAGGTTCGGCTCTATAGTTTTTGCTATAGAAAACGAGGAGAAAAGANAGGAAATCCTTAAGCAGAAGGAAATCCTAATTGCAGGGGTAGCTGCTAAGGTAGTTAAATACCTAAAAGTCTCTCCTACTACACAGTGTACAAGTTGCCAAAAATTTNGCCATATAGGAGATAGATGCTCTACCAAGGCCTGTCGATTCTGTGCAGCGGCACATCTATCTAANGACCACTCCTGTNCTATTTGNAATATAATAGGTANACCTTGCGAGCATACTACCCCTCTTTGCAGCAATTGTAAAGAAAAACACTTTGCTAATAGNAAAGACTGCGAGTCTCTTAAAGCTGCTAAACTAGTACATGAATGAGTATAAGCTTAGAAGGTTCTATACAGAAAGAAGAAGAGATCTCTCTAGCTTCTAAAGCTAGAGGAGAAATCTCCTTTATACAATACAACGTAGGAAAAAGATAAGAAGTACAGCAAACCCTACTAGAAATAGGATTTAGGAGAAAAACAGATATTATCCTAGTAACTTTATACCTTCCTAGTAATCTAGCTATTCGACTAGAGTAGCTATCTATATAAATTAGTAAGAACTAAGTTCTAGTATCTGTATTATATATGAATATTAGGGAGGATATCTGTAAAGAACAGATATTATATGCATATGAAATTAAGGGACTTGGCCTATTTGAAAGATTTCTACTGTTTAATGATCTCATTAAAGAGACAACTAGACGAAAATCTAGAACCTAAAAGAAGTAATCTTAACTTATATCTTAAGGGCCATTTCTAGAACTGGAAATAGAGACCTCCTTATTCTACTATTAGGAGACTATAATTCTACACAACAACGTGGTGGAACTGCGCTAGCTAGGAAACTCAACTAGGGAGGCTAAAGAACTAGTAGACTGGCTAGACAAATACAACTGCCAACTACTAAATTNAGACGAACAGCAAGGGACCTTTTATAGATCCAATATAAGGGAAAAGTCTATTATAGACCTAGCCTTCTACTCAGGAAACTTTCAAGAAAATACCTGGGATAATTGGACTATAATAGAAGAAACAGGATCNGATTATAAGACTATAGCATTCTCTTTATTTACTAGAGAGANGNAAAGATACCTAAACCCTCTTTAAGAAACTCCTTTCTCTATAAAAAAGGCAAACTGGGAACTTTTCTCTACCTCCTTAAAAGAATAAGTTCCTATATAGAGATAGGAGAAAAAGGTCCCCTAGCCTCCCTAGAAGATTCGCATAGACTTAAGGATAGAAGCTTAAGTACACTAGTAAATAATCTAGCAATAGATCTTACTAGCTATATAAAGCTAGCAGTAGAGAAAGCTACCCCTAGATCTAGAACCTACGAATTCTCTAAACCATAGTGGAATAAAGAGCTTCTAAAGAAAAGACAAAAAATGGCAAAACTAGGAAGACTTTATAAGGAACAACCTGATAGAAGTTCTAGACTAGAAGCCTATAAAGAAGCTAAAAATTAATACTTTTACGCAATAAGAGAAGCTAAGACTAGCTACTGGAATAGCTTTCTAGAAAAAGCATAAGGAAAAGAGGTCTTTACTGCCCTAAAATACACAAAGGAAAGAACACTGTGAATAATCCCTAGTCTATAGTATAGTAAGGACGGGACTACTAGACTAGTAGAAAGCTTTGATAACTAATACAAAGCTTTTATAACTACTCTATTCCTAAAACCCCCTTCTACTAGCCCTATGGAGTGGAAGGACTATACTATAGACAGTAAATGGGAATGGCCAGAACTAGAGAGAATAGAAGTTAAACAAGCACTTCTCTCTAGCTCTAATAAAAAAGCTCCAGGGCCAGATGGTATATCCTTTACAATTTTACAAAAGGCCTACCCTATTATAGAAGATCTTCTATACAGGATCTATAGGATCTTATTTACCCTAGGCTATTAGCTAAAGGTATGGAGAGAAGCTTAAGGAGTTATTCTTCCTAAAGCAAATAAGGAGGACTATTCTCTACTAAAGTCCTATAGACCTATCTCCCTATTAAACTGCCTAGGAAAGACTTTAGAGAAGATCTTCGCTACCAAATTAGGATATCTAGCTAGTACTACTAGCTTACTTCAAGATTTACAACTAGGAGGAAGAAAATAGCGGTCTGTAATAGACGCAGTTCTACTACTTCTAAACAATATCCAATCTAAAAATAGTAGGAAAAAAGCTAGATAAAGGATAGCTACTACGTTATTCCTAGACGTAAAGGGGGCTTTTAACTATGTCTTTAAAAACCAGCTTCTATCTATCTGCAAGGAACTAGGACTACCTATAGCGTTTACATAATGGGTGGCTACTTTCCTAAGCAATAGAAAGATACAGCTCTCCTTTAACGGGCAAATATAAGAAAAAGTAGAATTAGAAACAGGGATACTACAGGGATCGCCTATATCCCCTATCTTATTTCTACTATATCTACGCAATATCTATAGGCTAGAGATAGAAGGAGCCTATTCCCTTAGCTATATAGACGATTTTGCAATTACGGTTACGTTAAACTCTGCTAAATCTAACTGTAAAAAGCTAGAGAGGATTGCGTAAGAGCTAATGTCTAAAGCTAAGGAAGCCGCTATTAGCTTTAATATTGGCAAAATAGAGCTTATACACTTCTATAATAAGCGTACTACTATAGAGGAAGGGCTAAAGCTAGGAGTATTCCTAGACTCTAAGCTTACTTTTAAACAATATGTAGAAATAAAAATCTCTAAAGCAAAAGCAGCCTTCTATTTAATTAGAAGACTAGGCAATATATAAAGAGGTCTATCCCTANAAGCCCTTCGACAGCTCTATATAGCCTGCGTTACTACTATAGCAGACTACGGAGTATAATGCTGGTGGAAAAGCAAATCTAGAGACTACCTACTAGCTAGGTACCAGTCTCTACAAAATGAGGCCCTAAAACTAGTTCTAGGAACGTTTAAAGGATCTCTAAGCTAAGCTATAGAGATTAAAGCTTCTACTCCTCCCCCTAGAATTAGATTTAAAAAGCTTTGCAATAACTACGTATTAAAAATCCTAAAATTTAAGGAAAATCACGTAATTAAAAAGGCCTATATAGAAGAGGTTAATAAAGATAGGGACGAACTAGCAGCTAGTTCTAGCTCTAATTCTAGCCCTAAAAACTCTACTATAAAGCACCTCTTACAGCTAAAAACACAGCTACTATCTCTAACTACTAGAGTTTAAAAGCTAATCCAAAATTGGAATATAGAGAGAGTCTCTCTAAACTGGTAAAAACCGTGGTCTCCTCCTATTCCCGCTTCCTTTTCTATCTCTAAGGGTAGTAAAGAAGAAGCTGTATAAGAACATTTAAGACTAGTAGAAAATCTACAAGAATCCCTAAAGTGGGACTTAGTAGATATATACTATATAGATGGCTTTAAAGACAATAAATTAAATGTAGCAGCCGTATGTAAAATAGGAGAGAGAAATAGGATTAAATATGCAACAAACTGGAATCTAGGGCCCTATATGGAAATTATGGACGTAGAGCTTTATGCAGTCTATAGGGCCCTAGAATATCTAAAATAATAAAGACTAGAAGAGAAATAGGTTTATATCTTTATAGATAGCTAAGCGGCTATTAAGAGATTATAGCTTAATTCTCTTATAGGAGGACAAGAACTAGTCTTTAAAATTACGCAAAGCTGTTCCTATCTAGCTAGCAGGAATATCTCTATTAACTTTTATTAGGTCCCTAGCTACCTAAAAATCTACGGAAATGAAATAGCAGATAAACTAGCTAAAAAGGGCCTCTCTAAAAGAAAAATAAAATCTTCTTATTCTTCTCTAGCCTACCTAGGGAAACGAGTAAGAGAAAAGATACTAGAATAGTGGAAAAACAATTGGCAACAGAATAAAAGTAAAGGAAAACACTATACTAGAATCTATAAAGGAAACTACCCTTTCTCTTTTAAAGCTACTAAGGATAAATATCCTAAAAAGCTATAATCAGCTTTCTTTTAACTAAAACTAGGAAAAGGCTTTTTTAAATCCTTCTCTAAAACAATAGGGAAGGATAAAGAAGGTAGATGCTTTAAGGACTGTACCGCGGTACAAACCCCTACGCACCTCTTACTAGAATGCAGACTATATTGGGAAGATAGAAAGGAAATGTAAAGATAAATAGGCTCTTCTCTCTCCTTAGAGAAGCTTTTTTGTACAAAGAAAGGAAGAAGGGCGCTTTTTCTATTCTTAAGTAGGACAAAAATAGCTACTGGGAAGTGGCTAAGAGCAGAAGGATCTCTAGAAGGAGGCAACTCCTACTAAAAGTCCTAGTAGATAGACTATAGAAAGCAAAAGGACAGAAATAAACTATAAAAAGGATAGGGACAGGCGTTAGGATTATTTAGGATTTTATTTTAATTTTTTCTATTATTTTCCTATCGTTTTCTTACTACCTAATAGTTGTTAGCAACCTAGTATCTTACGAGGAAGCTGTAAATCCCTAGTTTAGGGATTTATAAACTACTAGGATATATATATATAGAACTATAGCGCCATAGCCTAGAGGCTGCATGCGCAGTATTGTACGTAGTATAATACAACGGATATAAAAATAAAATAAAAAAAGAATAATAAAGTTTAGTAAGAGCAACCGAGAGCTTATTATTAAGCTTTATAGCAGCAGATTAAACCTAAAACCCTAGCAGCAATTAATGAGGGAACTTAAAGGCTATTAAGGATAGTAGGACGCGTATATTTGGCGTTAGAAACTAAGCAAACATTATAGGACGATTAAATATTTGCTTTAGTGCACTCTAAATATAAAGAGGGTTACTAAGATAAAGGACTCGCTAACGTAATATAAACTAACCCCTTTTTTACGCAACGAGAATATGGAGACGGTATTATCTTACTAAAAGATAATATTATAGTAACGGTACGAGACCGACGAGCTATAGAAGAAGAAGAAGAAGCTTTAGGTATAATAAGTAACAATATTAACTAAATTAATTAGACGGATATTATACCTCTAGTAAACAACCTGGAGATGCTAGGTATCTTTAAGGACAAAGATAAAGAGGAGGGAGATAGTATTATAGACGCTTTAAGTATAATATTANNACTACTAGGAGANGAGTTAGAAGAAGCTAGTTGGTTAATATAAGCACGGTTTAGGATAGATCTAGTAGAACTATATAACGAGGAATAGTAACTAAGGTTATATAATATAATCTATATAATCTATACAATCTATATAATCTATAATAGAGTAGATAAAGTAGATAGAGTAGATAAAGTAGATAGAGTAGATAAAGTAGATAGAGTAGATAAAGTAGATAGAGTAGATAAAGTAGATAGAAGTAGATAAAGTAGATAGAGTAGATAAAGTAGATAGAGTAGATAAAGTAGATAGAGTAGATAAAGTAGATAGAGTAGATAAAGTAGATAGAGTAGATAAAGTAGATAGAGTAGATAAAGTAGATAGAGTAAGGACTTTTATAGGAGTACGGATGTGTATTTAAGGACCCTTAATCCCTACCTAGATAGTTCCTTTCTTTATAGTGATTCTTAGAATACAATTGGAGTTAATCTATTAGGCAACCACTTTACTAGTTATTATTACGTTGTTGACTTCCTGTATTACCTATATACCTAGCCTATTAACGAATCTACCGTAGTTCCTGCTATAAGGTTCCGTTATAGTAGAGGCCTATAAAGTTACTTAATTATAAGAACTTTAGCCCCTATCTAATTAAATAAGTTATTAATAGGGGAGCTGTATATAAGCTAGAACTCCTACCTACCCTAGCCACCTATAGGATATAGCCTATATTTTACCTATAGCTACTATACCTCTATTAGCCTAACCCCTTACTAAGGCAGATATAGCTTAAACCCCTACTAGTACTAATTTAAGATAAGAATAAAGATAAGAACTATAAGGAATAGACCGTTAAACAAATTATTAACTCTAAATACTTTAGCAAAGGTAGAGGACGACGGCTCTACTATAAAGCTATATATACAGGATTCGATATAAATTAGCCAAAATAGTAACTATAGGAAGACTTTAAAAATGTAAAGGATCTAATTAGCAACTTTTACTACGCGAACCTATAGAAACTGGGCCTAAGCAGAGATTTTATACCTAATCCTCTATAGGAACCCTTATAGAGTTAAACCATTATATATTACCACGTAAGGGTAAATTACCATTAGATTACGGTAAAGTGCGATTATATAACTGGAATATTATTAAAATATCTAGGAACTTTAACTAGCGGTTAAAGTTATCTAATTAGTTAGATTATTAGATGCCAAGCCTTATTATATAACATTATTTTAAACCTTTAGCAATACCTCCTTTCTTCTTTTTTATACCTTAAGTGTCCCTTTTATATATATATAGTAACTATAGCGTTGCTAAAGCTCCGCCTCTATAGGAGGGGGGGTAGTATTATAATAATAATAATAATAATAATTCATTGCTTAACGTCTGATTTGGATCCCTATTAGGCCCACGTAGACTACTCCTTATTTATATATAGGGAGAAAACTCTATTTAAGAAAAATGAGAAANCCCCGTAATCTATCTCCCCGCCTTTTAGGACTCGCCTACTTAGCGCCTATAAGTCGCCTATAGTGCTCTACTACCTTACTATTTAACCTTCTTAGGAACCACTGCTGCCGTAATAAGCCTATGGACGCGCTAGTATTATAAACTATTACTCTATTACTATAGAGTTACTAAGGGGCACCTACTGCTTACCCCCTTGCCTTTTATTACTATTTTCCTTGCAACCTAGAACTAATTTAGTATATTTTAACTAATAAGCCACTAGGTGACCGCCTTAAGGCCTTTTTATATTAAGAGTAGTGTATTATAGTTCTCTATGCTAGCTACTAAGAGTATTATTTCTTAATTAGTGCGTAGGGGGTATAGCAGTATTACGTATTTTAGTGTTTATCTTAGCTAGCCATATTTGTATCTTAGGCTACCTACTAGAACACCTACCTAGTAAAGCTAATCTTTTAGTTCTATTATTCCTGTTCTTAAGAATGTTACTATTATATTTTCTGCCTTTATTAGGCCTTCTTAGAGCCCTTAGGTATTTACCCCCTATAGCGTTAACTATACTATAGCTTAGGTTTATCTTACCTAAGTTAGCCTTTATACCTTTAACTTCTATTTACCTTTCTAGCGTTGGTCTAACTAGTATTATATTACGGTAGATGGTTTCCTAGCGTTCTTATATATTCTACTTTAGCTCCTTTTTCTATCTTGCTATTATCTTTATTAACCTCTTATACGTCTCCCTTTTTTCTCTATATAGGCCTAGGCCCTAAAGCGGCACCATTCTTCTTCTACTTTCTTTACCTGTTTCTTTAATATCTCTTCCCTACTTTAGGGTTATTGGTTTATTCTCCTACGGGGCACTCTAGGGTTCCTCTATAGTTTACTTAGGCGTGTCTTAATGTACTTTATAATATTAGAGTTACGTTTATTTTACGTCCTTTATATTACAGCGGCTTTAATATATAACCATAGGGGGGGAATATTAGATTCCTTCTTAAGCAGTACTGTGGCCGTTCGCTTATACCCACCTATAATACTCTAAAGGCAGGCTATTTAGACCTTTTAAAGTAGTTTAAGAAGTAATTTAGGGGGGCCCTTTTTAGTTTCTCTAATAGCCTAAATACTAGATCTATATATTATGGTTAGCTAAATAACTACTATATATAGTAGGCGTAACCTCTAAAAGTATAGACCCTATATAAAATTAATAATCCTAGATAAAGTAATAAACTATACTTAGCCTTTATGGGCCGCTTATACCGTATATGCGCTCCACTAAAGCTTACTATTTATCTATACTCCTAATACCCTTAGGCCCTAAACTAGTTAACCCTTAAAGCCTTAGATGCGAATTATATACTAGAGATCTTGTAACGGCTCGAACTATTGAACAAATGTCTTAATAGAGACTTGAACAAATGCTTACAAGATCAAGCGAACGAATGCTGTATTACGAAGATATTAAGCTAAGGAGTAAGAGAAGGTGGTGAGGCCACGTCTATATATATACGCCAAGTCTTAAGCGAACCCCTGACTAGGTGACGCGCTCTAGCGCCGTCATATCACCCCCCCCTTTGAAAAAAGCCTGCCCTTAGGCGTCATTCTCTAGTACTTGTCTACCTTGTATACCGTTGTAGTTGTTGCTGTAGGTGGGGCAGCAGTAGTTAATAAGATGCTGCAGGCAGAGCAGTGAGGGTCAGTTGTCGTACTGTAAGCAGAGTAGTAGTTGTCGGTTGTAGTACTGCGGGCAGGAGCAGTAGAAGTTGAATTAAGGTTTAGCTGCAGGCAGGAGCAGCTGTTGTTTGTTCAGGTGTAATGCTGCAGGCAGAGTAGTAGAAGTCGATAGTGGTACTGCAGGCAAAGCAGTAGAAGTTGATAGTGGTACTGCAGGCAGAGTAGCAATTGTCAAATCGGATCAACTGCAGGCGTAGCAGCAGATGTCTGTTTGGGTAGTAGTATGGTACTAGCGGTGGTAATGATAGTGGTCGAGTATAGAGCTTGTCTATCGGTTGTCTTGTGATAGCAGGTCAAACGTAGAGCTTGAGCTATTAAAAAGTTGTGGATCGTAGGCGTATTGGCACGATCGTACGGTCGGTGGGACTGTAGGCGTACCGGCACAGTTGTGGTCAGGTCGTAGTAGCAGGCGTATTGGCGCTACTGTTGTCTAGTATATAGATCGTATGCATATTGGCACGATTGGTAGTTAATAGTAGAGTAATGCCAGCGTTGGTAGTCCTAGTCGATTTCGTTCCTCGAAGCTTGTATAGCTTAGTATTAGTTAGGGTTGTTCCTTACAGACAGTGCATAGCACTGTCTTAGTATTAACCAATTTCGTTCCTCACAGTATACGTGGCTTAGTATCCATCAAAAGGGACTATTTAGGTAGTAGTACGGTGCCAGCGTCCGTAGATATACGGTCGTTCGGTCGGTCGGTTGGTCGATCAATCGTTAATAGATATACGCGTTAGACGCGTCGTCGTCGTTCGGTCAATAGGTCGGTCGGTAGGCATACGCGTTCAGTTAACGGATATACGCGTTGCTTAGTTGGTCGACGAGCTTGTACGGTCAGAAAGAGGTTACTGCCCGGTATGTGCTTCCCTATAGCATAGGCGGCCGTTAGATAGGAAGAATTAAATAAAAAAATTAAAATAAAAACAAAAAGAAACATAAGGGTGCCTGTATAGTATAGGGACTAAGCTTCTTATAACCTAGCTACCACAGGACTTTGTAACCTAAGATATAATACCGCAGCCTGCGTATGACTGGGGAGCTTAATATAATGTAACGGCTTAAACTATTAAATAAATGTCTTAACAGAGACTTAAACGAATGCTTATAAGATTAAGCGAACGAATGCTGTATTACGAAGATATTAAGCTAAGGAGTAAGAGAAGGTGGTGAGGCCACGTCTATATATACACGCCAAGTCTTAAGCGAACCCCTAACTAGGTGACGCGCTCTAGCGCCGTCACAGATCTATAGATTAGTTACGTTTTCTTATAAAATAGATTAGCTGGTATTTCTTTAGTAAGAATTAGACTCTATAATATTTTACCTATTCTATATAAGTGTTATAGGCTTTCTCTAGTGTTCTATAATTCTCTGCGGCTATTGGCCCGTATATAATTAGGTTTATATTATTAATAAAGCCTATCCCCTAGGTTGCCCCTTTCTTAAAGGAGTTAAGTAGGTTGCTTATAAAGAAAAGGAAGAGTATAGGTAAGAGGGGTAATCCTTATAATATTCCTGTTGTAACTGTAATAGAGGGGCTCTAGTATCCGCTAAAAACTAGTAATATTTCTTTCTAGCCTATAAACCCTTAGATAAATTAATAATCTATTTTAAAAAGCCCTTTACCCTAAGGATATGCAGGAGACGCTTGTGGGGTATATTATTATAGGCACTACTAATATCTAGGCTAAGCATTAATACTATAAAGTCCTTTTGCATCGCCCATGCAGATTTAATGGTGGCAGTGAGTAGCGTAAGTGCTAATAGTGTTAAGCGGTTCTTTCTTGCCCCTGTTTGGCTTTGTGGTAGTAGGGCGTGTTCCTTTACTGTGTCTGCTATGCGTTCCGCTATTACCCTTTCTAAGATCTTGCTAAGGGTGTTTTTTAAGGCAATAGGGCGGTACTAGGATATATATATATTGTAGAGCTATAAGAGTTATATATATAGTAAGTTTGCCCAAACTGCTTGCCCAGTTCCTTGCTATGGTTTTCCACGCAGTATGCTTCTACAGTAGCCAGCCAGCCAAACTAGTTCCTGCCTGTGTGCACCTAATTTACTCTATAAGCCTATCCTTACAGCCTACCCCTGCCTAGATAAACTAATACGCGTATCTGTCCTTTCGGGCTATACAGACAGTGTTGTCAATAAGGTGTAGATCCTTCCTCTAAAATAGGTCCACCAGGAGTTAAAGCCTAGTAAAGGGGTAAGGTTCCTAGAGTTGTCTGTCGCTGCTATTGTATACCACGCCCTACAGCTATCGCTGCTTCGCGTTACCTGTGACGCTCTCATAACAACAGGCCGACCGTGTCTTGCAGGCGTGGGCCCATAATAACTCAACGCCGCGTAGCTACCGTCCCTCAGCCGCCTACTAACTAAACTTATTGTCCTCCCATCTTAACCAATACCTATATCTAAGTCCGTTCTAGCCTACCTATATAGGTTCGTCCTAGCTCTTTCTTAGTCCATTCTAGATTAATGTTGCCGCCTAGAGAAGGGTGCCTCTAGCTCTTTCTTAGTCCGTTTTAGATTAACGTCGCCACCTAAAGAAAGGTTAACGCCGCTGCGTAGAAAGGGAGAATTAACGTCACTAAATGTGGTTGACGGTGTTGAGATTCTTCCTATGCCCTTGCTGTAGGTATAGTCTTAGAGCGGAATAAGTATAGAGGTGCCCTGTTGTCTTCTTAGATTCCTATCGCTTCTACTAGCAAATGTAAGCGCTGGCTTGTGGCCCTAGGTCGGTGCCTAGGTAGAGAGACGTCGGGTAGTTTTTAAGACTATTCCTCTGTTCTTGATGAGTTGCCTTATGTTATTGACGAGCGCCAAGACCCGCGAAAACTCTGCTATTCTGATGGCGTTAAGGATGACGCATTTAAAAGCGCCCTCTAGCCACAACGTAACGCCGCTGCATTAGTAATAGACGAGATCCTCACTCTTAGCTTGACCGTACGGACAAGATAAGACGGAAAGGAACCCCTATAGGACAGTATGGGTCGGATCTCGCTTTTGGTGTTCCTCCGGGGGGTAGTATTATAGAACCCTACTATAGGGGCCTCTATAGGAAAGCCCTATACTCTTATATATACCTCGCGTATAGCTTATATTAGCTACGCGTAGGTATATTACCTCCTTACGCCCTTAACCCTTACAATTAATCGCGCAACGTTTTATAGACTCCTTAAATATATACACTCTATAGCCACTGCCCCCGTTCTATAACACTATAATTTAATTTCTTACTTTACCTAGGAATCTATTCTTAAGCTTTAGTATATAAAAAAGGGCCTTTAAAAGGTAAGAAATCTAGTTTTTTTTTATATATATTTTAATAAAACCAACTTTTTTTTAAGGGGAATTCTGATCTTGGCAAAAATAAGAGAATACTTAAGGCCTTTAGGAGATATAGGTCTTACCTTCTTACCTTTTTTAAGATTTTTTTAGTACTTTTTTAATTAATAAGGTATTTTATTCTTATTTTTTAAGAAAAATTTACTAAATTCTTAAATTTTATAATAAGATGCTTAATATTAACGGTGCTCGCGTGGCCGCCTTAAAAAGGGTTTCTAAAATTAAGTCTAAGGGTGGTTTTTAACTGGGTATATAAAATAGCTTATTTTTTTTTAGAATTTACTAATAAATCTTACTAGCTCCTTATAACTTTCCTAAAGATTCTAATTCTAATAAGTAGCTTAGTTTAGTATCTCGGTCGTACTAAGATTATTAGGGGTTTTTCTTTTCTTTTTTTACTTAGCTATATTTTCCTTAGTTTATTCTAAAGAGGAATTTTTAGATTTTCCAAGATTCCTAGAGGATTTTCCTATATAATCTGCAAAATTGGGTTTTTCTCTCTGGTGTTAGAGGTTATCGAGAATTTTAATACCTCCTTTTATTTTCTTAGATATTCCAATAAACTTCTTTAGTTTATAGCACGTATATAGTGCCTAAGTAGTCTCTTAAAAATTAGAGAATTACTTAACTAAAAGTCTTAAATTTCTTTAAGTATATTTTATTTATATAATATATATAATAGGGTTATAATTGTTTAGAATATTAAAATTTTACTATATATATAATTATAAGTAAGTGTTAGTATAAAGTATTATATAGTATTATTAGAGATTAGTAAAGCTTCTGACTAAAATATTTAATTATTTAAGTAATAGTATTAAATAGAAGTTATAACCGGTTTAAATATAAGATATCTTATATATTTAAAGAATAATTCCATTTTTACTTTTTTTATTTAGAGATAAATTATAAGTTCTTCTCTAGAAGAGAACTAGCTTCTTTTATAATACTTTTAAGATACTAATTAATTCTCTTATCCCTTATATATTTAACTATATATTAGCTAATATACCTTAATTAACTAAGTTACTAATATTATCTAAAGCTTTTACTAGTTTTTTTTCTAAAAAGGAACTTAAATATATTTATAAACTATAAATAGAATAGAAATATAAAATTAGACTAAAAGACTATTAATAAGACCTTAAGAATAGAACCTTAATAGAAACTACTAGAAATTACCTAACGCCGCTATTACTATATTAAAAAAATGTAGTAGCTAGTAAAGTAGCTATAGAACCCTTAAATACCTCTAATAATAAAATAGTTACTATTTTAAATCCCTAAGAAAAGCTTATAGTAGCTAATATTAAAATCAAATGGCTATAGGAACTACTTAAAACTAAAGATACCTTTATATTTAGTAATAACTTATTAAATAGACTTACTATAGGTCTTAAGGCGCTAGCCTAATATATAGTATTATTATAGTCTATAAAGGTTATAAACCCTCTATTACTTATAGGTGGAACTAATCTTATAATTAATAACTAGAAGCTTTAATTATTATTTAATATAGTTCTAAATAAGCTCTATATAGACTAATTCTATTAATATTAGGTATAAAACCCCTAAGGAAGACGTAAGAGATAATATAGTATATATCCCTCTAGGTAGTATATCTAGACTATATTAATAAGAGGAAAATATTATTAGGTTATTACTCTAAGAGTCTTATAAAGAAGTATCCTAATTATTTATCCTACTCTATTTACCCTTTATATTATACTTCTATATTATTACAAATTACTATTAAATATTATTACTTACCTACCCCTGCTTTTTACTACCCTATATATATATCCGCATTACTTATAGTCTTCCTACTTATAGCTAAATAACTATCCCTATTCTAATAATCCTTCTTTACCTCTATTCCCTATCTTTCTATATTTAATAGCGTGCTTAACCTAATATTAGATATAGGGGTATACTAAGCCCCTATAGCTAAGTACCTGCAATATAATATATATTAAAATATATTAGGTAGGTTAAGGTATAAAGGAAGTAAAAGTTAGTTTAGATAAGAGGCTTATTATAAACCTTCTACCTATAAGGTATATACAGTTTAGCTATATATAGGTGCTATATAGTATATCGCTATACTATATAAAAAGAAGGGGATTACTACTATAGATAGATGCCGTAATTTAAATATACTAGATATATACGCAAAGATATAGTAGTTATATTTATAGGCCTTTATTAAGACTTACCCTCCTAATACGTTAGGAAAAAATTTACCAGCATTTTTATAGCATTTAGCGGCATTTAGCGGCCAAATGCGCTTTATATAGCCCTTTTTACCATAGTTATAATAAACGCGTAACTCTTGGTTCTACTTATTTAGATTAGGTTTTTGCCTATTATTATTCTAGGGCTAACTAGCGTTGCTTTAGGGCTTTAAAGCCTACTTACGGTGTTCTTTTATAGAGTAGTTAGGTTAGAATTTACCCCTATTATTAAAGCTAGGTCTAGTTCTACGCTCTTTATTATTAGCGTCTCGTTTCTTTTACTTACCTAAATAGTCTTTTCTAGTATTTTTAATCTAAGTAGCTTTAGAGATAAGCTTTTCTTAAGAGGTAGGAATTTCGCCCTTCTCCTATATGGCCTGTTAAATCTTAGGTTATAACTTAGTAAGTAGCTAGTAAAGTTATATAGCGTTATCCTATAGGTCCGAGTGGGGTATATTATCTTCTAGCTCTTCTAAGTAGTTTATAAACTAGACTATACTCTAGCCTTCTTACTATTTGGCGTTGTGGTATTGCTAGTTATAATCTATTCCTTAATTAGTAGGGTCTTAAACCTAATAAACCAACTAAAACTTAAGTTTGCTAAATTTAAGGGGTGTAGTAAGTTTCTTCTTATAGTGTGTTTATAAACTCTTAATAGTGCCACGTAGGAAGGTAGAAGTAATTAGTATCTAATTATACTTGTTAGAGTAATATTTTAGGTCTAGCTAAAACTTAGTTTTATATTAATAAATAAAACGATTATAGTTCTAGAGACTATTACTATTATACTTATTAGGGTCCTTTATGCGGAATTTAGGTTTTTCTAATATTATAGCGTAGTACGGCGTTACCCCTTTAAGTCCGCTTTATATTTAGGGTGTCTATACTAATTATCTTTATAATTATTCTTAGTAGTTTTAATATGCTTATTTTAATTATATCTCTAACTCCTTTATTTTTTATAGGGTCTTATATAGCGACCGCTCTAATAACTCCCTAGCGGTAATTACTTCTAAGGGTTTTATAAGGTTAGACAGACTAGCCATAGCTTCTTTATAGGAAGAGGGGATGCGCTCCTCTAGGGAGACTCCATTAGCCTCTTAGGGTAAGGGTGCTATTTTAGGGGGTATAGGAGTATAGCCCGTTATTGTCAATTAATAGTTATATGTTCCTTCTGTAACGGATTATAAGTAATTAGAATTGTAAGAGGCCAGTTTAACTAGAACGTATAATTATTTAATTAATAGTATAGAATAAGAGTTATAGGTAAGTAAAAGATAAGTTAAGGTAGAATAAGCTTTATGTAATAAAGGATAAATGCTTTCTAACCTCTTCTATTTAGAGACTAATTACTAGTTCTTTTTTAAAGGAAAACCAGCTCCCTATATAATCCTTCTGGGTTCCTATAAGGGCTTAATAAAGCCTCTCTATTTTATAAGGAAGCTCTATAAACGTTTACAACAAAGGAGCTCTTGCTACACCCGGCCTAAAAAGACCAAAACCAACCAAAAGAACCCTGAAAAACACCTAGAGAATCCCCCTGAGATGCATGCATCGCAGGGGAGGCACACGTCGAACGACGGTGGCTCGCACTCGCGCGCGACCGCTAAAACTACGCCTAGCAATAGCCCTCTAAATAAAGATAGGCAAATACCATACTATAAAGCGGAAATACCTCTATTAAGAAGGCATTTAATAAAATATAAAGCCTATTAGACGCGTCTAGTATCTAGAATTATAGGGAAGTAACCGTTAGCTATAATAAACTAATATAGCTAGTAGAATAGCTCCGCTAGTCTAGCGAACCTTAGGCGCCCCTTTAGCAAACTCCTAATTAAATTCTCTAACGGCTAAGCAAAATTAAAAACAAGTATAACCCCCCCTTACTAGCGAACCGTACCTAGGCCGCTATAGCTATACTTTTATAGCATAGGGAACCTATCCCCCTTAAGTTAATAACTGGGTATATAATTATAATATAACTAAATATAAAATAAGTAGAGGGGCTTAGGGGATAATTAGAAACAGAAGTCCTTATAAAGATACGTAAAGAGGTTTATAACGTTATTATAGTCTAATACCTTAAGAGCGGAGATATTAGAGTTACCCTAAAGGACTAATAGGCAAAGGAACGAGCCATAAGGGCAGGGAATAGGCTAGGAGAACGTATTAGTATAAAAGTACTCTATAAGGATTACCTAGTTAAAGTCCTAGCGGTTTCTATAAGCCTTAGGGTAAAAAAGGGATGCTAGGCGGATAATATAGCAATTATATAAAAGATAGTAAAATAAACGGAACGCCTTATACTAAAACTTAAAATCACCTAAATCCAATAGCTTTAATAGGAAAATGTAAACTAAGCATATAATAAGAATAATAAAAGGACATAAGGGTTGCTAGAGACTTACTAGGGAGACACTAGATAAACGTATAGCTCCCTTATTATTAGCATATATACACTAGAAATATAAAAACTCCTTATCTAAAAAGGAATAATTATAAATAGCCTTATATATAATATAAGGCTCTATAACTATAGACTACGCCTAAAACAATACTATTGCTATATATAATAGGGACACACCCAATCTATATGCGCAGTATAGGTGTGCTGCGGCCACTATATAGGGCCCTACGATATAAGATATTACTTAAATTAAGACTAAATAAAATGCGCGAACTGCCACCAAAGCATATATAAGGCGTAGGAGAGAAAAAACTGCATTAAATATAGGAGATGGAAGGTAAGGGCTTAACAGCTGCGGGAATAACTATATGCTAGGTTATATAAATAAAAATAACAGGCAATAAGCTAGGGGGACGTAAGCGCCTTCCTAGCGTTTCCTACCTTTAATATTAGAGGGCTAGGCTAGCTATCCCAAGCCTTAACGGGCTAGAAGCGACGCCGCGCGATATTACTAGATCAATTAGGGATATAAGGGTTATAGGGAATACAAGGGAGAGGACGCCCTGTAGGAAGACCCCTATAGACAGTAATAGTAGGCTTAAGACCAGAATAATTAAGAATTAGACTTAATATAGTAAATATAATATTTATAGCCAACCTATAAAGGGTATATAGCTAACTAGTAAGAATAGGGGAAGAACCGGTAATAATAATAGATTTAGATATAGAAGCGCTAATAGGAACATAAGATATAGAAATAGAAAGCTCTATATAAAATAAGTAGTAACTAGGGTGTAGATATAAGAGATAGAAGCTCTAAATATCCTAGAGAAAGTAAAAATAGAAGAAGTAAGGAATAAAGGAGAGTTAAAGGACCCTCGCTGGGGGTCCGCCACCTATCTATTATATAGTATAACTGCGGTAACACAAACNACCGCCTTNTAAGGCCNNTACTAGANAGTCTAGACCTAGAGAAATACTATATCCTTACTATACAAGAACCGTATTATAATACCTTTATATAATTAATATACTGCCCCTAAGGATTCTAGCTCCTATATAAACCAAAAGCAGCTATACGCGTATGCTTTATAATTAGTAAGGCTATTAGCCTATCCTTATAGTTATAGCAGGCAGTTAACCTAGATATTACAGTTATAATAATCTAAATATATAGGGGACCGGTATAAATTATTAATATATATAACCCTAGGGTTAAAGGGGTCCTATAAATAGAGAATATTATATTAGTAATAAGCTTACTAGAAACTAAAGATATAGAGTTTATCCTACTAGAAGATATAAACCTCCACTACCTATAGTAGGGGGGTATCTATATTACTATAGATTAACAGTTAAAGTGCTTACTAAAAGCTATAGATATCTAGGGCCTTAAGCTAGCTACCCCCCTAGGAGCAATTATATAGCAATAAGGCACCGCTAAAAGTATAATTAACCTTATATTTATAGACAAAGGCCTATATTAGAGACTTAAAAGGTATAACCCTAAAGAAGAATAGGCACTTACCTTAGACTATATCCCTATCTAAATATAGCTAGACCTAGATATTAAAGCGTAACTAAATAGAAAAAGATATATAATAAGGAAGCTTAAGATAGATAGTTTCCTTAATGTAGTTAAATAATAACTCTAAGACCTAGAAGAAATCCACCCAATACTAAACAAGCGAGGCTTATTAGCTACCCCTAAGGAAATTAACTAAAGACTAGAAAGAATCTAGGCAGCGATTAAAAATAGGCTAGAAGAGTACTGCCTAATCTTAAAACCAGGCCCCTATATATAACATATATAGTCTATATAATACGCAGTTCTAGTTGCTAGCTAATAATAAGTAAAAAGGAAATATATAAGTAGCTATAACCCTAAAGATAAGAGATAATATAAAGACATAAGAAACCAGCTAAAGAATACCCTAAAAAAAGAAGTAAGGAATAACTGGAGACGGTTTATAAATAAGTATACTTTTAACCCAAGCCTCCCCTATAATAAGGGCCTTTAGGCTATAGCAAAATAGGTAAAGAAAAAGGTAGGGCGCCTAGTAGAAGACTTATACCTACCACCCCTATAAAGAGCAGGAGAATTATAGGCTATAAATAACAATGATAAGAAGGTAAAGATCCTTATAGAAAGGTTCTTCCCCTAACCAGCTCTAGTAGACCTTAGTAATATTACGGGTAAAATACCGGTAACTTACCTGCGGGTTAACAGCAATATAATAATAGAGGAAATGGCTAGAACTATTAGCCGCCTTTTAAATAATATAGTACTAGGACTAGATAGGATTCCAAATAAGGCCCTAAAAACCTATGGGCCACTTATAGTACCTTAGCTTATAGATATAGCTAGAGTATGCTTTACTATAGGCTACTACTCGCGACTTAGAAGATCTATAATAATAGTTGTCCTATAAAAAAAAGGTAAAGTAGATTACTTAATCCCAGGAAGCTACCGCCCTATTACTTTAGAAAACACCCTTAGTAAGATCTTAAAAAGGGTAATAGCGGAACATATAGTAGATATAGTAGAGAAATACGCCCTATTACTATAAAGCTAAATAGGGGCAAGAAAGAACCGCTTAATACTATTAGCACTTACGCTACTTACTACCACCATTAAATCTGCATGGGTAATGCGAAAGGACTTTATAGTATTAATACTTAGCCTAGATATTAGTGGTGCCTACGATAATATACCCCATAAGCGTCTTCTGTATATCCTTAGGGTAAAGGGCTTTTTAGAATAGATTATATAATTTATCTAAGGGTTTATAGGCTAGAAAGAAATATTACTAGTCTTTAATAGATACTAGAGCCCCCCTATTGCAGTTACAATAGGAATACTATAAGGATTACCCCTCTTGCCTATACTCTTCCTTTTCTTTATAAGTAACCTGCTTAACTTCTTTAAGAAAGGGGCGACTTAGGGAATAGGCTTCGTTAATAATATAAACCTAATTATATACGGGCCAATAGCCGTAGAGAATTATAAAACACTAGAGAAAGCCTATAATACTTATATAAAATAGGCAAAACATTATAAAATCTAATTCTTACTAGAAAAATACCAGCTAATCTATTTTATAAGAAAACGCAACTAATCTATAGATCTCTAGCATATAATTCGCATCTAAGGCTTTAGGGGTTAACTAGTTTAGGGCCTAAGGGTATTAGGAGTATAGGTAGACAGTAAGCTTTAGTAGAGCGCATATATAGCGCAAGCGGCCTATAAAGGCTAAGTATAGTTTATTACTTTATCTAGGATTGTTAATTCTATATAGGGTCTATGCTTTTAGAGGTTACGCCTACTATATACAGCAGTTGTCCGGCCAACTATAATATATAAATCCAGTATTTGGGCCATTAAAGAAACTAAGAAGGGCCCCCCTAAATTACTCCTTAAACTACTTTAAAAGGTCTAAATAGCCTGCCTTTAGAGTATTATAGGCGGGTATAAGCAAACGGCTACAGTACTGCTTAAGAAGGAATCTAATATTCCCCCCCTATAGTTATATATTAAAGCCGCTATAATATAAAGGATATAAAATAAATATAACTCTTGTCACGGGACGGGGCAGTGGCTATAAGACGTATATATTCGAGGAGTCTACAAGACGTTACGCGATCGATCGTAAGGGTCGAGGGCGTAAGGAGGTGATATACCTACGCGTAGCTAACATAAGCTGTACGCGAGGTGTACGCGAGAGCACGGGGCTCTCCTATGGAGGCCCCTGCGGTGGGGTTCTATAACACTACCCCCCCTCCTATAGAGGCGGAGCTCCGGCGACGCTATGGTTACTATATATATATAAAAGGGACACTTAGGGTATAAAAAAGAAGAAAGGGGGGTATTGCTAAAGGCTTAAAACAACGTTATATAATAAGGCTTGGCATCTAAAAATCCGACTAATTAGACAACTTTAACCGCCGGTTAAAGTTCCTAGACATCTTAATGATATTCCGGTCACGTAATCGCACTTTACCACAATCTAACGGCAATCTGACGGCAATTTGCCCCTATGTGGTAATATATAACGGTTTAACTCTATAAGGGCTCCTATAGAGGATTAGGTATAAAATCTCTACTTAAGCCCAGTTTCTATAGGTTCGCATAGTAAAAGTCGCTAATTAGATTCTTTGCATTTTTGAAGTCTTCTTATAGTTACCATTCTGGCTAATCTATATTAAATCCTGTGTATATAGCTCTATAGTAGAGCCGTCATCCTCTGCCTTTACTAAAGTATTTAGAGTTAATAATTCGTTTAACAGTCCACTTCTTGTAATTCTTATCTTTGTTCTTGTCTTAGATTAGTACTAGTAGGGGTTTAGGCTATATCTGCCCTAGTAAAGGGTTAGGCTAGTAAAGGTATAGTAGCTATAGGTAAAATACAGGCCATATCCCGTGGGTGGCTAGGGTAGGTGGGAGCTCTAGCTTATATACGGCTCCCCTATTAATAACTTGTTTAATTAGGTAGAGGCCAAGGTTCTTATAATTAAGTAACTTCATAGGCCTTTACGTAGAGATATTATATATATCTAGCCATACCTAATCGGCAATACGCATCTCCAGTGGTGGCGTTTTATAACGGTTAGTAAAGTAGGCCTACTTTGCTTAAGCCCAGGCCATTTCTCCCTTGCAGTAGTTAAGTAGATTTTTTATACAGTCTGTATACTAGTCGGCAAGTAGTATCTTAAGGCGTTTTCTATATGGCAGTTTCTTATTAATAGGTTCTAGTAGTTCTATGCTAGATTGGGGGTAATATCCCTTATTTGTAAAGAACGGGGTAAGTCCTATAGTAGTTAAGACGTAATTATTCGCTGCGAATTTACCTAGTAGGAGGTAATCTACCTAGTTATTTTAACTATAGGTAACTACCTATCGTAGGTACGCTTTTATGCTAGCATTAGCGTTTTCCGGTTGCCTAGCAGTTTTGTAATAAAAGGATATAGATATCTTAACGGAGATGCCAAGGCGTTAGCAGATTCGTCTCTATACATTAGAGCCAAACTATATGCCTTAGTTAGACGTAATTAAGTCAGGTAACCTATATAATTAGTAGATTTCGCGAAGGAAGGTGTCAGTAACGTCGCTAACGGCTACGCCTTTGGTTGGGACGTAGTGGCGCTCTTTTATAAGTCGGTATATTATTATAAGGATGTTCTTATAGGTACGGCCATGTCGCTTATAGGGTAGTAGGTTAACAACGAAATCTATAGCGATATCTGCCTATCGTTATATAGGTACTAGTAGAGGGTATAGTAGTCCTTGGTACTTTATATTAAAGGCCTTAGCGCGCTTATAACTATAGCAGGCGCCTATAAAGCGTTTAACTAAGTCTATTATTTTAGGCTAGAAGTAGTATCGGCTAAGAAGCTTATAGGTTCCTTCTTTGCCTAGGTAGCCGCTTAATTAGAGGTCGTAAGCTATTTAGATTAGTTGCCGTTATAGATTTTCTAAGTTAGGGATAAATAGATAGCCTCTATAATAGAGCCTATTTTCTTTTATTTCTAAGGCTGCCATATTAATCTAGCCTAAGCTTTAAAGTTTAGTCAGCAGTATATAGGCGCCGGCGGTCTTTGCGGCAATAAGTTAATATAGTAATAGGTTAACAGAGGTGTTATATGCCGTAGTAATAAGCTTATTAATTTTAGGAGGTAATTCTAGTTCTATAATATAGAGCTAAGGTACAGTTGGCTTTATCGTAGGTAGCATACCTAGGGCTAAATTCCGTGCTTTTAGGATCGTCTATTATTGGAATTGGTTATAGGGGTTATCTTTAGACTAAGGAAGGTCTTATAAGCGGCGTGTTAGGCTATTAGGCTTAGTACCTTATACTCCTAGCCTATATACAATTTTAAAGTTAAAACTAGAGAGGAACTCATTCTAGTGTATTTAGCGTTAGTTTAGCTATTTTGTAGTTATAAAGTACTTAAGGTTGTAATAATCTATAAGGACTTTAGTTAGCTAGTTAGGTTCTACTAAGGAGAGTTCTGGTTAGAATTCCTTAAACGCTTATACAATCGCAAGAAGTTCCTTATTATAGATCTCGTAGTTATATTTTTATAGTATAAGCTTAGACGAATAGAATGTAACTAGGTAAAGGAGACCATTGTTACCCATCTAGGAGAGAACGCCTGCGTTAACGTGGTCTAAGGAGTTAGTCTTAAGATAGAGTTATTGTCCTAGTATAAAGTAAGCTAGGATAGGTGCTTTAGTAAAAGCATCTTTAAGGTCTTAGAACGCCTTCTCGTATTTAGGCGTTTAGATAAAATATAGATATGTTTTTCTTCCTTTTGCAGAAAGGCCCTTTGTTTATATTATTGCTATAAGTGGTGCTATAACACCCAAGAAGTTATATATAAATTTTTAATAGAAGTTAGCAAAACTAAGGAAAGCTTATACGTCTTTAATACAGTTAGGGGTTTGCTATTTAGTAATTATATATACCTTCTTAGGGTCCATACAGATACCCTTAGTAGTAATAATTAGTCTAAGGTATTTTACTTCTGTGACTAAGAATTTATACTTCTTTAAATTAATATAAAGTCCTGCGTCCCTAAGGCGCTATAGGACCTTTTAAACGTGCTCGGTATGCTTAAAAGGGTTATTGCTATAAATAAGTATATCATCTAGGTACGTAGAGTAGAAGTCGTTAAAGTAGTCCTATAAGGCGTTATTAATATAGCTTTAGAAGCTGCCTGGGCCGTTACATATACTAAAGGGCATAACGGTATATTTGAATTGGCTAAAGCACAATGCGAATGCGGTTTTTTATTCGTTACCTTCTCGTATTTAGAGGCGGTTAAAGGCGGCGATAATATCGAGCTTGGTATAGATTTTAGCTTAGCTAAGCCGCTTAAAAGTCTTACGTATAAGCGGTATAGGGTATTAGTTCTTAATTATAATAGCGTTAAGTCCTCTATAGTTAACGCAGAATTAAATACCTCCTTTTGGCTTCTTAGTAAGGAGGATAGGGGCGGCTACTAGGAATATGCTAGGGCGAATAAACCCTTTATTAAGATGTTTGTTAATATACTTTTTAACAACTAGAAGTTTATCTTTTAATATTAGGTAGGGTCTCTTATAGGGTGGCGTTTTTCCTTATTTAATATTAATGGTATAGTTATTAGGTTAATGTGGGGGGAGTATATCTACGCTCTTTTATAAGTATATGTTAATAAAGTTATAGTACCTCTTAGGGAGGAGCTTACGGAGTTCCTTATTAGTAAGTCCTTTTTTAAGCTTTATAAACTTCTTAAAGTCTAAAGATAAAAGTCCGTAGAGTTCTGCGGGGGCATTATTTTCTAGGAGGTTAACTATATCTATTCTGTTACTATAGAGGACGTAGTTCTATTCTTTATTAAGCTTATATAGTCATAATTAGGAGGCTATAGTAACGGTCCAGCCTTTCCTACGTGCTATGCGGTAGAAGGCCGCGGCACTTATGTAGTAGCAGTTAGTTGTGGGTAGGGTAATAAGGGATTCCTTAGGTTGGTATCCTAGGGAGTAGATAGAGGCGGCTAGGCCATATCCTAGGCAGGTCTCTTTATAGTATTTAGAGTTAAAGGTTACTTTTTTCTTTTTCTAGTTAATAGCGGGGTTATATTATTTAAGCTAGTTCATTTTAAGGATAATAGGGTAGTTAGTAAGTAGTGTAATATAGGCCTAGAGTTCTTCCTGGTGCCTATTTATATCTAGGTGGAGTTATACCATATAGGTAATCTTCTATGCGGTATAACTACCATCAGCAAGTTATAGGGCGCGGGCTTTGGTAAGGGGTAAGGTAGGTAGGTTATAAGTATACACAAATTAGGTATTTATAAATTTATTAGTAGCTTCGCAATTAATTATAGAACGGCTTTTATATTATTTTTTAGCAGTAGTTCCTATTATGGGTAAAACTATCTATTTTTATCTATTTATTTTTACTAAGTTATCTATTAAGCAGGCCGATATATAGATCCCCTTATTATTAGGGCGTCCTAACCTGCGACTTAGGGCTAGGACTTGGTGTTTTCTATTTCCGTATCTAACTCTACCGCTATTACTACGTCTTTATCTTATACGGTAGTGGTATATAGCGACGTATTTAGTATTTGAGGTACTAAGTTAGGTATTAGGCGGCGGCTACTAAACCTAGCTATTAGGCAGTTTAGGCTATAGCTATAACAGCCTTTTTAACAACATCTATAGCAACGCTTTAGCTTCTAAAGTAGCTCGCGTTCTCCGTCTAGTAGCTTCTNCNGGAAGNTTNGTATANAAAGGTNNATATTAGGACNAGTAGTGTTNCTTAGGGTAGTAGGCGTTANTAGTTTAGTAGGTCCGGAGGGCTTCTATAGGGAGGTCTTTGGGTAGGGGTTTATAGTAGCAATCTAATTCAGTCGTCGTTTAATCTTCTGTATGGCTGCTACTATATTATAAACATTATTATAGTTATGGCTAGCGGCTGCGTAACTAAGGTAATAAGTGACTTTTTTAAGGAGATCTTTTTAGTCTTTAGTATCATCTTGGGCAAGGGCTCCGGTATATTTCTAGAATTTAATATAAAACTCGTTAAATAATTTAGTAGGGCTTATCTTTAGGGCACGTAGTTTAGCTTAGTTAGTGGCTAATAGGTCGTGGTCACGGTATATTAGGTTAAGATCGTTAAGGACTTCTTAGTGGGACTACCACTTCTAGGGGCCATTGGTCTCCCATTAGGCGAAGAGTCTGTTAAACGGTATACCCTTTATTTGCCCAATAATATAGTTAATCTTAGTGTCTTCCGTAGAAAAAAGGCAGGCGCTTTAAATTAGTTTCTCGCGGATTTATATCTTCTAGTGGCTATATTCTTTACGGTCTCCCTAGAAAACTAGGGGATTAAGGTAATATGCATTAGACCCTATAGTAGCAGCTTAGGTTCGGTTATTATAGCTTTTGTTGTTACTTTAGTAGGGGTTCCCGTTAGGTAAGGCTGCTTAGCGCTAACCCTCCGTTAAGTATTAAGTAGGTAAAGTTGCCGGGGGCGTAAAGACTTAAGTGGCGTTATATATAGTAGAGAGGTGTCTAGCATTATTATAAATGTGCTTATTAAGCTAAGATTATAGGTATTTAATTATACCTTCTCTTTTAGTAACTGTAGCAATAAGTGCGATCTTAGCCTTCTTTAACTATTGGATGTCGCGTTTAGACACGCGGAGGTTATCTTTAGTTTCTTAACACGTGTTGTCGGCGAGCGCCTCACAAGCTTATAGGTCTTAGATAATATCGCGATCTTAGGTAGTACGCATCTTGGCTTGTATAAGCTTTAGGTAGTAGTTCTATAAAAGGCGGTAGTATTTATTAGGTTTTTATACTACCATTTTTACGAACGTCTCAGCGTCTTATATTTTAATTTTAATAGGTAGTAGCCCTTCTACTTATTTATCTGTAGTTATATAGTTAATAAAAGATAAGATATTGTTGGTGTCCATCTTCTTAGGGGTTAAGGCTAGGGCTAATAAATCGAATTCTCCTGGGATTAATTGGCGTTGTAAGTTAAGTATAGGTATTGGATTGTTCTTTAGGTTTAATATAGTAGCTAGTAAGGAATATTATCTTACTATTATGGGTTCCTTAGAAGTATAAAGTGAGGTAACTTATAGGCACGCTGCTTCTGGCAGCGCCTATAATATTGCAAAGACGTAGAATTGGTTATAGGCTGGGTGTTGGTAGTAAAAAGGCGCAATGTAATGTCACGGGACGGGGCAGTGGCTACAAGACGTATGTATTCGAGGAGTTTACAAGACGTTGCACAATCGATCGTAAGGGTTGAGGGCGTAAGGAGGTGATATACCTACGCGTAGCTGACATAAGCTATACGCGAGGTGTACGCGAGAGCACGGGGCTCTCCTATGGAGGCCCCTGTGGTGGGGTTCCGTGACAACTCTAATGTTATAAAGTATATTAAGATACGCCTAAGTAAACTATAGAGGGACCCTAGGGTGCCCTGTAGGAGAATAAACTAATAACCCTAAAGTAGGGAAGAGATATTAGAGAAATAGGTAAAGAAAGTANAAGAAGAATNGTNNNNCTTTAGGGCCTAGGCCTATATAGAGGAGGAAGGGAGACGTATAAGAGGTTAGTAAAGATAATAGTAAGATAGAGAAAGGAGCTAAAGTAGAATATATAAGAATGCTAGGAAACCATCTACCGTAATATAATACTAGTTGGACTAACGCTAGAGAGGTAAATAGAAGTTAAAGGTATAGAGGCTAACTTAGGCAAGATAAACCTAAGCTATAGTATAGTTAATACTATAGGGGGTAAATACCTAAGGGCTTTAAGAAGGCCTAATAAAGGTAGAAAATATAATAGCAATACTCTTAAGAATAGGAATAATAGGACTAAAAGATTAGCTTTACTGGGTGGGTATCCTAGTAGGTAGCCTAAGATATAAATATGGCTGGCTAAGACAGACACTAAAACACGTAATACTGCTATGCCCCCTACGCACTAATTAAGAAATAATACTTTTAGTAGTTAGTATAGAGAACTATAATATACTGCTCTTAATATAAAAAGGCCTTAAGGCGGTTACCTAGTGGCTTATTAGTTAAAATGTACTAAATTAGTTTTAGGTTATAAGGGAAATAGTAATAAAAGGTAAGGGGGTAAGTAGTAGGTGCCCCTTAGTAACTCTATAGTAGTAGAGTAATAGTTTATAATACTAGCGCGTCTATAGGCTTATTACGGCAGCAGTGGTTCCCAAAGAGGTTAAATAGTAAGGTAGTAGAGCACTATAGGCAACTTATAGGCGTTAAGTAGGCAAGTCCTAAAAGGCGGGGAGATAAATCATAGGGTTTTCTTATTTTTCTTAAATAGAGTTTTCTCCCCATATATAAATAAGGAGTAGTCTACATAGGCCTAATAGGGATCCAAATCGGACGTTAAGCAATGAATTATTATTATTATTATTATATAATCCTTCTAAGACGCTAGTAAAACCCTTTACCCCTTATCTATCTAACCGTATTATTTGGGATATAGATAAAACCTTTTACTGTCTTATCTGATATATACCTTCTAAGGGATTCCGTTATATCTATAAGCAATTTTAAAATGCCTCTAATTTAAGATTAAGATAAAGGAGGTAGGAGTTGCATTATAGGCTATAGTAGGGACGTAGGTTTAGTTGGTAGAGTCTAAAGGTTATTATATCGTGAAGTAATAAAATCCTATGCCTGCTCTTATTAGGGTATAGTATCTAAAGTTAAAGTTACGGGTTAGATTAGATACAGAGGAGTTAAAGGCGGAGGTAGATTCGTCTTTAGAGGTGTATTACTTAGATTCTATTATAAGTTAAGCTTCTTTATAGTGTATAGTTGGTGCTTAATCTCTTATAAAGTCTATTTATGCTCTTCTTTTATATTAATAACCTGCTCCTAAATGTTGTCTCTAATAGTACCCCCGTCTATAGGTATAAATACTCTATACTTCTATAAGAAGTTATGGAAGTTTTATATAATATCCTTTTTTATAGGAGTCTATATTCCCTTTATCTATTTAATAAAGTCCTCCCTTATATAGTACTATAGTATAGTGTCGTTATATTCGCTATCTTTATAGTATGCTATATAGTATAATAAGAATCCGTTTAAGTCTTACTAATTCGAATCTTTAAGGTTAGTTATGTTAGTATTCCATATCTCTAGGTTAATATTATCCTTATACTTCTTTAGGTAGGTTAATGCTATAATAGCTGTTATTAAAGATTATTTAACGCGTTTTAATAAAAATTAAGGAAAATAAAAGTTGTTTAATGTGTAGTTGGGCAGTAATTGTAATCCTACGGTCTGTAAAGGTACACTAAAGGTATTTAGATGGTTATTTAATGCGTTTCGGACGTTAACTTAGGACCCTAGGTTTAGTAACACTTCTAACCTAGAGTACTTAACTAAATCTTTATAAACGCGGTTGCTCTATATAATAAATACAACTTAGTATCTCCTAGTACTTAGTAATACTTCTATTACTAGTTTTCCGCAAGCCTAAAGTAGTATAGTATTGCTGGTATCTATTCCATATAAGCGTATATAGCACCCCTATATAAGACTGTCTCTTCTATTTAAAAACCTAGCTGCTCTATAGTTAACTGTATATTTAACTACTAATCAGTATTGGTTATATAGGGTAACTTACTAATAACGACTACTCGAGTAGGTTATAGTAATGTTAGTTAATAAGCTTATTATTAGAATAAGGAAGGATAAGGAGCTTAAGACTCCTCGCTACGCTAGTGCCGCGGCAACACGTAACGACCGCTTGCCTCATTCCCGACATAAACTATTAGTAGAAATTGGCAAATCTTATAAAGGCTCTTACGTCCTTAACGTTCTTAGGTTCTTGCCAGTTTATAATTACTTTGACTTTTTTAGGTCTATTTATATACTATCTATAAAGATAAAAAGCCTAAGGTATAGGACTTTCGTTTTATAAATTTTATATTTATCTATACCTAATTATAGGCCAGCCCCTTATAGGGCTTATAGGACAATATTAACGTGTTTTTAATATTTAGTTAGGTTGTCACTATATATTAGTATATTATCGATATAAGCAGTATAAAAGATGTCTAGGTAGGGGCGTAGGGTATTATTTATATAATGCTAAAACGAGCTTAGGGCGTTTATAAGGCTAAATAGTATTATTAAGTACTTAAATAATCTATACCGGGTACGGAACGCGGTAAGCTATTTATCTCCTTTAGTAATATAAAGGCGGTTAAATATAAAATCGATATTAAGCTTCGTATAATAGCGAGCCTTACTTGGTTAATTTAGCGTCTCTTATATTAATAGGATTAGATATTAGGTTTTAATAGTAATGGTATTAAGAGCTTAGTAGTCTATATAGAAGCGTAGACCGCCTCTAGGTTTCTTAATAAAGATTATTAGTATAGCTATAGGCGAAGAGCTTACTCTAATAAATCCTTTACTTAAGTTCTCGTCTAGATACTTCTATAGCACTTAGAGTTTATTTTAGAACATTTTATATAGGAGATTAAACCTAGGTTATTTTCCTTCTTTAAGTACAATCTTATAGTTATATAGTCGGTATTTTAGTAGCTTATTAGCTTTCTTTTATAAAAATGCATTTAGGTATTTATGGTACTCTATTAGTACCTTTATAGCGGGGTTAGTATATTTCTTTAGTGCTAAGGCCTTCTTAATATCGGCTATTATAATAGTAAAGATTGTATATTTAGGTTTCTTGGCGAGTTATACTAATAGGGTAGCTCCTATTATATAGACATCTAGGGTATTAAGCTTATTTAGGTTGTTTATAGTTTCTTATATAGCTTCTTATTTAGCTTTAGGTTTAGTATTAGGTATAGAGTTAGTATTAGATTTAGGTTTAGGTTCTTTAAGTATACTCTTTATAGTAGAGTACTAGTCCTTCTAGTATTTTTATATAGTAAGCTTAAGCTTTTACTTAGCATGGGGTGGTATAGTACTTAGGGTTTATTTATAGGGTTTAGTAGAATTTTTAGATCCTTAATAGATATCAATAGAAGTCTTATATTAGTAGAATTTGGTAGAATTCTTAGGCTAGTAGAATTAGATAGACTTCTTAGATATAGAGTAGATATTAATAGAATTTTTAGACTAGTAGATCTTAGTAGATTTTTTAGATTTTAGTTTTAGGTCTAAGTAGTAAGTTATAAGGCACTTCTACTTATAATAGGAGGCGGTAAATAGAAGCTTAAGGTTATTTTAATTAATAGTTACCTTATATAGCTTTATTTAGGGTTATCTAAGAATTACTAGGTAACTTATAGTAGTAATAAAAAGCCTAATTAGTTCTTTATAGTTTAGGTATTAGAGTCTTATATATACTATATAGGTAATTTAACCTAAGACCGTATGTTTGCTATTAAATCTAAATACGTTAATATACTGGTTAAGGGGGGTTGTTACGGACCTTATATTAGCAGTAGTGCGACTATTAAGAATGGATATAAACGGGTTAGTTAAGATAGTATAGGAGGCGCTAGAACCGATTAAGCTATAGGATAAGGGGTAGCCGAGTTATATAGCTAGTTACGTTATAAGTTTGAAACGTAGGAACATGGAAATATAGGAACGCGACGTACTAACGTACTAACGTACTAATATACTAAACTCTTTACTATAGGGAGGAGTTATATATTTAAGGACACACGGTCTTTATAGATAGTTTCTCTTCTTTATAGTAAATCTTAGAATATAATTAGAGTTAATCTATTAGGTAACTACTCCACTAGTTATATTTACGTTATTGACTATTCTATACCTATATACCTAACCTATTAATAAATCTACCGTAGTATTTCCTACAAGGCTTCGTTATATATTTACTACTATAGTTATAGTAAAAGAAGTTAAATAATATGCCACTAAAAGTAGTAGCTACGACACCGTTAACGGCAGCAACTATATTAGGATTAGGTAATAACACCAGTATAGTAAATACTAACTCTTAGCTAGTTACCGTTAGACAGCTATAGAAAATAGTTAATTAATTAACAGATAATAATAGGATACTTAAAGAAAGTATTAATAGGATAGGAGCAGCTAAGGTTAAGTTACCCTTAATTAAGCGATTCTTAGGGGAGAAGTTAAAGCTTAAGGGATTCCTTATATAAATATACTTTAAGGTTATATAAGAAGGAGTAAAGCTAGGAACGCCTAGATTAAGTCGCTTATATAGGATTATTCTTAATAGGAAGAGTACTTAAGTAGTTTAAACCTTACCTTATAGAGGCATAGGAGTATAGCATAACGACTACTAACTAGTAGGTATAATATATATTCTTAAGTTAGAGCGGGTTTATAAAACGCCTAATATAGATATTTAGAAACCTAAAGGTAACTACTATAGTAGAATGAAAGCTTTAGAACCTAGTATAGAGGACTTTAGCGATTAAGTATATAATATAGTTTTAAACGTTAGTAATATAAGTTAAATAGAATAATAAGGCGTTTATAGCATAGTATAAGTAAGGACTTAAGGTAAAAGTCTAGGATATAATTATCCTAATAAAAGATACGGATACTCTTAGGGAATTAATTAATTAAGCAATTAAGATCGATAATAGGATCTACTAAAGAGAGTAGACTAAGAAGGGTTAGAATAAAGTTCTATAGTTATATAAGGTATAAGGCACGTAATAATAAAGTTAAAACTAGAAACTATAGTATAGTGTAGAGCTAATAGACTTAAGTGGTACTAAAGAAAATAAGAAATAGAATAAGAAACTATAGAAACCTAGAGGATAAAAATTAAGTAATTAAAGGTCTAAGGAGTAGAGGCTAAACTGGGGATCTTAGTAGCAGAAAATGTTTAGGCGGACTCTATAGTAAAAAAAAATAGTTTAAAAAAGGAGCTTATATAAATTATAGGTTATTTTATTAGAGACTATAGAAGTAGTTAGAGTTACTATATAGTAAGAGAAATAAGACTAGTAGACGATATATATGTATAGAGGGATAATAATATACTATAAGGAATAAAAGAATGTTTAATTAAGAGTTTTACGTTTTGTTATAATAATATATACTAAATTTATAAAGACGCTAAGTATAGTATAAGCTATTAGCTATAAGAGCTAAAATTAATAAAGTTTAGAGGAACTAATAAACTATCTCGCAGATTGGATATTAAGGACGATAAATTTAATATAGGCGAAATATTTAGTAATAATAAGGTAATAAGGGCAGCTTATTAGGAGTATATAGACCTTAAAGATATTATAAAAAAGGTAAAGGATAATTTTACTATAGAATAGGGAATATTAGTAGGGATTAAGACCCCACTAGATATAATATTTATTACTTTATATTGGGAATAAGGCAAATTGCCGTCACGTACGGCAATTTGCCGTCACGTGATGGCAAGTTGCTATCACGTGTCGCCGCGGCACTAGCGTGGCGAGGAGCCTTAAGCTCCTCGCCCTCCCTTACCCTTTCCTAGAATTAATTAAATATATAATTATTATACTATCTACGAACCGTAGCTACGTGATATCCCCTTATAAGTCCAACACTAATTAGTGGTTAACTTTACTGTTATACTATAGAATAGCTAGGTATTTCACCAAGAAGAGACAAGCCACTATACCAGTGCTACTCGTGCTAAAGGAAGCTGTCTTTTAAGGTTAGAACTGGTCCTAAACCTTAAATAGAACTCTTCTACAAATCTAAGGATTTAAAGGCTAGAACTGGTCCTAAGCCTTTCTAAGATTACGGATTCTTGCGTTTATTACGTAGAATAATATACTTTATAAGTTTTTGTAATTTAAGGCTAGAACTAGTCCTAAGCCCTATAATTGCAAATATACGTCATAAACGCGTACTAAACGATAAATACACATTATAAACGCGTACTAAATAATAATCCCTACGCCAATAACACTTCCCTCCCTCTAAAAACATAGCTACGCCTACTTTAAATAACTGGGAAGACTTCTTATTACTAGGGGTAGCTTTATACGCGAAACTTATTAATAAAAATTAGGATGAATTTACCTTTAATATAACAACTTGTACTATAAAATAAGTTAATGGCTTTCTCCTACACCATATTATATTCTACTAAAGTAGACACTACGCCGATATATAGCTATAGGAATATTTTAGAGAGGATTTTATAGGATGGACCGCTAATACCTAGGTACTTGGTAATGTTAATATTATTTAGGATTTTTAAGACTTCCTCTGTAGAAATAGGGTATATATTACTAAGAACGGTAACCTAATTGCTAGCAATATTTAGGCCGTTATTACTAGTATAGAAGAACTAGTATAGACAAAAGCTAAGATTATACGTTAACTACGGAAACCTAGAACTAACCTATATTCTTTAAAAGGCAACTTTAATTTAGAACGAAACCCCTAGAACACTACTCTCCTACCTAAAGGTACTCTCCTACCTAGAGGTACTCGTCCTCTACTTCTGCTGCCTCTAGCTCCTCTACTCTAGCTAACTAGTAACCCTTTACTATAAGAAGTTACAAATCTAATAAAGGTATATTTGGATAAAGAGAAGAAGTTTAGAGGAGAATTATATAATATACTTAGAGTAAAACTATAGGTCTTTTATAACTGTTGTAATAAGGTTGGAATTTAATGCCACTAGTACTACTATGCTTTCTCTATTATGTTAAAGGGACGGGCAGTAATATTTTATTACGACTATATTGCGGGTAAAAACTATAGCTTTAATATAATGCTTTAGCTTACTAAAGCCCACTTTAAGACTAATAAGAATTGCTAACTTTATATATCCGAATAGCGAGAGACTATATTCTAGAGAGTTATTACTTCTAACCTAATAAAGACTTATTTAGAGTGCCTTTAACTACTCTTTAATAAACTTTAGAAAATCTAATGTAGCCTTACTAAAACTTACTAAAATGAGAACAGCCTAAGGGACTAGGTTATCTTAGTATGCCGTAGCGTTCCTAAGTATAACTTAGCGCTATATAAACCTATAGATATGTTTAAAGGAGTATATACTAAGCTACGCTCTACCATAGGTACTGTAATGCGAATATAAGAATCTTAATAGTTCTATACCGAAAACCCTACCTAACTAAGTATTCTTAACCAATATAATTATAACTAGACTAATTAAATATATGGTGGCCGCGGTAGGGAATACGGAAGAGGGTATAATTAATATTAATTATAAGGTAATTATAGAGGTCCTTATGGAGGTTTATTTTAAAGTAATTACTAAAAGAAATACTACGTTTATAAGAAGCCAAATTGCTAGTTAACTAGACACNCCCTTAATANNCNAAANGAGGNATATAATAAGTTNCGNTANAGNNNANNAAATGTNNNAAANTNNNANGTTANTATAGCCTACTTNTAAAGCTTNNTNGTTTAATATAAAGGCGTAGAAGACCTTAAGGGTAAGGTTAATAAGACTAAACAGCTCCTTATAGATATAGAAATTAAGAATTACTTACCTAACTAATACTTTACTAAGTATGGTAAGGTAAATAGCACATAAACCGTCGCTGTCCTTAATGACTAATTTATGCTCTATTTTATTACGAAGTTAGATATCTTTAATAAGCTAAAGGAGAGCTCCGCGTTTTCCTTTAACGATAGATACTTAATAAATATCTTCTATAGTATTATGCCGGATACTAGAGCCGCAGGAGTATCTATAGTAGGAGAACCTTAAGTTCGAGCCCTTTAGCAGCTTAATAGCTTTATTTAGATTAACTATTTAACGGTAGGCTAGCATACGATTTGTTTTAGTAAAGGTATTGCGATCTTTCTTAGTATAATTAGGGTTTAAACCCCCTTAGGGTATATTAATTTTTATATTATTTCTATAAATACTCTGTTTCTATTTTATATTAAAGATATAGATAAGTTAGGTATTAGGCTTAATAACCTTAAGAATATACTTATTTAGGGAGATAATTAGGTGCCCGTTATACGCAAGTAGGGTTACCCCTAGTTGCTCCTTTATTAACTAGAAAAGAGTATTGCTTAAAGCTACTTAACTAAGTTAGAATTACGCTAACTATACTGTTGTTTTGGCCACCTATCCGTTTATTAATTACTTAGGGTTCTTTAGCGAGTAGGCTATAAAGTTAAGGTTAAGGCAATTAAGTATCTTATAAAGTACTGCTATTACTACTAAATAAACTAGAAGTCCCCTGGCCGATTTAAGTTTACCCTTAAAAATAATTATAACTTTAACTTCTATATTATTGTTAATGTTATATATCTTAGCAGTAAGCTAGTACTTTAAGTTATTAACTTCTTAACCTCTTTCTAAGCCGTACGATTCTTAAAGGATATATTAGCTAAAAACGTATAGGATACCCTTTAGTTATACTAGATTAATGTCTACCTAGGACCCCCTAATTAAATCGTCTATAACGTAAGAAAGAACTTCTTATCTATAGAGTTCTAACAATAGATAAAGGCAATAGCAATTAAGGTTAAGGAAGTCCCCGTTAAGGCGTATAATAGTATTAGAAAAGTAAAACAATATTACGCGCCATTACGCCAAGCGTATAAGATTATTTCTTTGGAACTAAAGGACGCTAGTAAAGAGCTTATCTTATAGATAGCTATTAAGGCTATTAACAATTCCGCTAGTCCAGATGGGCTTATACCCATATTGCTAGTCTTTAGTGCCTACCCTTAAATAACTAACAATTCTCTACTATCTCCCTTTATTGTATAATAAGCTGAGGCTATCCACAAAGCAACGAAAGAGGTACGACGTCTCTACGCTACGCGCTAGGTTAATAACGTACTAGGAATAAAAAATGGCCTAAACACCTTAACTACGCTTAATTTGCCACTCCAATCTAAAGTACGGGTATGGCGTAAGAAGGGAGGATAGTTAGGCCCATATAAACTCATTATAAGTAATGGTTAAACTTATACTCTTTAGATGCCCTATAGACCTACTTAATTCCGCTTAACTGTTGTTAAGCCCTACTATAGGAATGATAGTTCTAAGCCTTTATAGGATACCCTAGAGGATGCCCTAGAGGATACCCTAGAGGATACCCCGGAGGAGAACTATAATTAATATGCTCTAGAAGGAGACCATAATTCTAATATAATTGTAGTAGATGTGCCGTAACTATGACGCGGTAGAGGTCGCCTAAAAGGATTATAAAATTACCAACACCTTATTAATTTCGAAGAGCAATTTGTTACCGCTATTAAAAGTGGAGACGAGTTATTGATGGCCTTTATGACAGCTAAAGAGAAGGCTAACTTTAAGCTTGCAAAACAGCTCTAAAAGGAAGGCCGTATTATAACTTTAGGAGCTCCTTTCCAAGCATCTAATAAGTAGGAAATTGACGGTCTTATTATAAGAGGAGTCTTTAAATTCGAGAAGTATAACCCTACTAAGTTCGATAAAGTTCGCATCTTTAAGTTAAGAATGGTTAACGAGATTAAAGGCAAAGCTACTAACGCCCTATTTAAGAAATTAAGGCTTGTTATCTAAGGTTATAACGATAATAGTAAGGAGGTAATTCTTATGCAATCTTCTATAATTTAATGAGCTAGTTAGCAAGTTATTGTTGCGCTAGCTCCCTCCTTAATAAAGAATAGAATAGCGGTTTATTTATAAGATATTACTTAAGCCTATACCTAATTAGAGATGTACCTTTAGCGCTTAATATTAGCATACCTTCTAGAGCAAATTCGCTACTAGTATCCTAAAGATACGATTATGGTTGTGCTTAAGCCATTGTATAGAATTGCAGAGGTAGGAACTTACTGGTGGGCTACCTATAGCAAGCACTATAAAGAGAAGCTTTTAATAACTACTTCTATATTCGATCCCTGCTTCCTTATTACAACTATAGGAACTCTATTTAGAATCGTTGGCATATAAACTGATAATATAATTATTTTAGGAGACGACTAATTCTTAGCTCTTAAAGAGGACGAGCTAGTAAAGGCAAATCTTATAGTAAAGCTAAAGGAAAAGCTTAACTTAATAACACTACTACTTTTTAATAGATGCATTCTCTCCCTAAATAAGGACTCTATTGCTTTGCGCCAGAAGGGTTAAGGTAAGAAGATTAACGTTATTAACGTTAATTCCCTAAAGTAATAATATATAGAGTAACGCGCTTATAAAGCTTATGTTGCTTCTATCTGTTAACCTAAGGCTTTATTTAATCTCTCTGTTACCGCCTAATATTAGGAACTAACTAAGGATGACGTTCTTGCCCTAAATAAATGTCTTTTTTGGTAAATAAACCATCTCGATCGGGGACTACTATATATGCCTATTAATCTTCCTACTGCTAAGCTCTTTGTATTTATTAATAAATCGTTTATAAATAATAAAGATTTTAGCTCCTAGTTAGGATATGAGATTATTATTATAAATAAATCTACTAAAGAGAACGACTTTATAATCTACGGTAATCTTATCTATTGGAGCTTAACTAAGAGTAAGCGCATTACTTAAAGCGTTCTAGCGTTAGAGATATATGGAATAGTTAGCGGAGTTAATATAGTAATTGCAATTGGAACTACCCTAAAGATGATTATAGATTGACTTGAACTTCCCGTTATCCCTATAATTGTATATACCGACTTATATTCCCTCTATAAGTGTTTAGTTAAGCTTGGTACTATAAAGGAGAAGCGCCTTATAATTAACATTATGGCACTTTATTAATCCTATAAACGGCGAGAACTCTTTAAGATTTAATAGGTTAACGGTTAAGACAACCTAGTAAATGTAATAACGAAGCTAAACCTAAATAAGGCTCTAGAAACGTTTGTTAATACTAATACTTTATATATATAAGTTAAAGATTGGGTTAAAAGGGAGTAGGAGTACGATAGTCTGTAGACCCTAACTCCAACTAGCTAATTAGGATTTTCCATCCCCGGGATGGAAAATCGCTATTGGCTTGCTTATAACTAGCGCCTTGGCGGCCCTAACGTGACGTCCACCTATAACCCCTTAGCAAGAAAGCACCACGTGCTAAGAGGCAAATTTTAGGACAGCGAGACTTATATTGTAATGGTAATAGTAAGTAAGGAGGATCTATATTTGTTATAATAGTTAAGCAGTATTTGTATATAGATGGCAACCACAAAAGAAGAGTTGCTAGTGTCGGGAATGAGGCAAATTGCCGTCACGTGTCGCCGCGGCACTAGCGTGGCGAGGAGCCTTAAGCTCCTCGCCCTCCCTTACCCTTTCCTAGAATCAATCGAATATACAATTATCATACTATCTACGAACCGTAGCTACGTGATATCCCCTTGTAAGTCCAACACTTTATAAGATATAAGGGAAGTAGGATAAAGAACTACTTTAGCACTTAATAAAGGTAAAAGGCTAAAGGCTTAAGATTTTTAAGACAAGATAAGAAATAATTAAGACTCTTAAGATAAGATAAAATACGCTTAAGGACCTATAATAGACAATAACCGATAGAGTAGAGTAATAGCTTAGTTTAGTAATATATAAATAAGCTTAGGACAAAGTTTCCTAAAGGTATAAGATTCTTAGGACGAGATAAGTAAGATTTAAGATTTTTAAAATAAGATAAGAATACTATAGAAGCCTAGTTAGACTAAGGCTAGAGCTAAGCTTAAGAAAGAAGCGAGCTTAGGATTAAGAACTCTATAGGACTAAGATTTCTAGATATAAATAAAGACTATTAAATAAACCGAGATTAAGAAGTAAGAGGACTTTAAGAATTTACTTATAAGGCGAGCAAATAAAGAAAGTATAGAGGAATTTAGATAGAGAATCCTCGTATAATAAAAATAAAAACTAGATTAGAGAACTAGTATACTAGGTTATACTAGGAATAGAGCACCTATATAAAGAATAACTAATAGGCCTAAGGTAGGTACGCTAAGAGCTAAGTAGCTTACTAAATTAGAGAATAAAGAGGATCTAGGGATCCCTATTAGATTTAAAGAATAATATATAAAAGGCTGTTATAATATAGTAATAAGAAAATACTTCCTTATAGATAAGCCGTATATACTTTAATAGCTGTACTAAAAGTGGTATAGGCAACAATATAATGATAAGTGGGAAGATTTTTATATATGGTTGGATAAGCGAGTTATTTAGGGCTACCCTATTATAGAAAAGGCAATAAATTATATTAAAGAAGCCTTAATTATAATATTAAAAGATTTAGAAGAATAATTAGAGGACTAGAGAAGTAAGAGGCGTATTTTAATACCCGCGAATAAAGTTATAACGTTTAGATTAGTATAATAGAGGTTTAAACTTAAAGATAAAAACGAGTTAAGAGTTAACCTAAAATACCTAGTATATTATATGCTATTATAGATTATATATATAGACGATATATATAATATATATAATATATATAAAAATCCAAAAGAAAAGAATTGGAAGTACCCTATAAGGATATATTGGGCGCTAAATAAGTAATAGTATAGGAATGCTAAGTATATATATAGATGGCATTTAGTAGAAGTTTAGGAGTTAGGGGACTTAATACTTTAACTAAAAATATTCCTTATAGAATACTTAGATAGATAATAGTAGTAGGAATGCCTAGAGAATATATATCTATAGTATATTAAGGATAAAAAGCGAACTAGATATTAGCTAAAGAACGAGCTAAGTATAATAGGATTAAGTAGCTAATAGTTAGGAAAAGTAAAGGCCTATAGGATTAGGAGGAGCTAGTAGTAGAGCCTTAAACCCTTAAAGGAATTTAAGGATAATATCTAAATTTATAAGTTAATTAGTAAGATTAATAGTTTAAAGTACTAATAGATAGTAGAGTAACGCGGAACTATATCTTACTAGTAGTAGTTAAAAGAATAGAATTACCTTATAGGCAGAAGGAATAATTTTACCTATTAATTATAATTTTAGGATATCTAATAACCTATAGAGGAGGGATTATTAATTTTAAAATAGGACTTATTTAAATAACTATTAAAGGGAGATAAATTAAGATATCTTTTAATATTCTACTATTAGGACGGGATACAGCAGTATTAAAAATACCTTAGTTATAGGAATATAATTTAAGGATTAATTAGATTATAGGTTAAGTTGATATTAGAAATACTTAATAACGCAAAATATAATAATAGACTAAGATAGTATAGTATTAAGTTAGAGCAATATATAAGGAGACTGAGTAAGGCTTAAGTTATATACTAAAAAGATACTACAAATATGGTAAAAAGCTATAGAGCTTAGAAAGTAAGAAGCTAGTAGATTATATAGTATAGGATTATAAGATAAAGTTAGAACTAGAAACAAGTTTAAGGTTTTTTTCTAACCTATAAGCTTACTTAAGAGGAGTTAAGAGCGCTTAAAGAATTTATTTAAGAGAATTTACGGAAGGGATATATTAGACTATTATAGTTATTAGTAGGTTATCCAGTACTATTTATACTAAAGAAGAATAGAAAACTTAGGTTATATATTAACTATAGGTAATTAAATAGCATTACTTAGAAGGATAGGTACCTTTTACCCTTAATTAGTAAAATCTAGGATTAAATAGGTAATGTGTAAATCTTTATAAGGATATATTTAAGATAGGTATACTATTAGATTAGAATTAAGGAAGGTAATAAATAGAAGGTACCTTTTAGGTTAAAGGAAGAACTATACAAACTATTAGTTATATAATTTGGATTAATAAATATACTAATAATATTCTAAAAGCGAATTAATAGTATATTAGGAGAATACCTTATTATTATTATTATCTACTTAATAACTAAGGAAGAATATGGGGAATACGTTAAATGGGGTTTAAAGAGACTATAAGAAGAATAGATGCTAGTAGTAATTAAGAAATACGAGTTCTTTATAAGGAAGACTAATTTTATTAGATTTATTATTAAACTAGGATATATTAGTATAGACCTAAAGAAAATTAAAGCTATAGTAAGTTGGTAAGAACTAGAGAATATAATATAGTTAAGGTTATTTCTAGGGGTTTGTAACTACTATAGAAGGTTTATAGTATAATAGTTAAAGAATATTAAACTATTTACTAGGCTTATAAAAAGAGAGGAATTATAGGTATAGGGAGATAAATAAAGGAAGCTATTTAAAGAACTTAAGGAATTATTTACCTAGGAGCTAATTCTTAAGATTTATTAACTAGGATTAGATATAGTTATGGAAATAGATATATTAGACTTTATACTAGGAGTATATTTACTATAAAAGCATAGGAATATATAGTATTTAGTGGCATATTACAGTTAGAAGATAATACTACTAGAGTTAAACTATAATATCTATAATAAGGAGTTATTAGGTATAGTTATAGCACTAAAGAAATAAAGAGCATTCTTATAAGGCGTAAAAAAAAACTATTTATAGTTAAGATGGATTATAAGAACCTAATAGGGTTCCTAATAATAAAAGAACTTAATTATAAATAGGTTAGATAGGTAAAGATGCTTATAGAATACTATTTTAAGATTTAGTATACTAAGGGAACTAAAAATATATGGGTAAATATACTTAGTAGAAGAGCTAAAGTATAGAATAATAAGAAACTATTAGGAGTAATACTACGCAGAGACAGTAATAGATTAATTAAATATAATTACCCTAAGCTAGCAGTAACTTAAGAGGATAAAGAACTAGAAAGAGTCTATAAGATACTAGAGAGCTTTTAGGTATAAAGAATTTTAAAAGTATAGCTAGAAGTTCTATAGATGGATATATATGAAAATTAAAAAGCGAAGTATATCCTAAGAAGTATAGTAGAGTATTTTATAGAAGATTTTTATAAGGGAATAACTTAGGGACATAATAGAGCAATAGGCTTAGTGTTAAGACTTTAGAAAGAATATATTATTAATAAAATCTAAGGCATAGCTAGAAAAGTAATAAAGGAGTATCTAAATTACTAAAGAAATAAACTAATAAGGTATAAGCTATATAGAGGGCTATAACCTATTAAAATACTAGAGAGACTATAGGAGGTTATATTATAAGACTTTATTATTAAGTTACTAAAATTAAAAGATCCTATTATTGGATAGGAGTATAATATAATCTTAGTAATAGTAGATAAGTTAACTAAATAAGGCTACTTTATAGTATATATAAAAGAAATCTTAGTAAAGGATATTGCTAAAATCTATATTAAAGAAGTATTTATAAGATATAAAGCATTAAGTAAAATTATATTAGATAGAGATCCGAGATTTATAGTAATATTTTAAGAGGTATTTTTAGCGGAATAAGGAGTTAGAGTAGCAACTTTTACTATATATTATCTGTAGACGGACGGATAAATAGAAAGATTAAATTAAACACTAGAATAGTATTTAAGATATTATATTAATTATATACAGAATAATTAGGTATTATTATTACTAGTTATATAATTTATATATAATGTAATACTATAAGAAGGAATAGGTATATTACTATTTAAGGCGAATTATGGATATAAGCTAAGAATATTATTATTACTATAATAAGTAAAGAAAATAAGTAGTATAGCTAAAGAAAGAATAAAGACACTAATAAATCTTTATATAAACCTTATAGAATTAATAGAAAAAGTATAAAAGAGAATAAAAAAGTACTACGACGTTAAGAGATCTGAGGGATTAGATCTTAAGGAGGGCATCAGGAAAAAAAATTTTGGGCGCGTTGTTGCAAACGAAAATCGGGGTCTGCAAAACCTGCGTAAGTCGCAATTTTGGCAATTTGCGGCGATTTGCAGCAATTTGCTACAAACACATAGATAGGGCAGACGCGTGCATAGGTAGCCTATGTGTTTGTAGCAAATTGCTGCAAATTGCCGCAAATGCTAAAATTGCGACTTACGCCTGCAGGTTTTACAGACCCCCATTTTCGCTTGCAACAACGTGCCTAAAAAAAAATCCTGATGCAGAGGCTCTGCACGAAGCTCTACACAAAGCTCTGCACGAAGCTCTGCACGAAGCTCTACACGAAGCTCTATACAAAGCTCTGCGCGAAGCTCTACACGAGGCTCTACACAAAGCTCTGCGTACAGAGGCTCTGCACGAGGCTCTACACGAAGCTCTGTACGAAGCTCTCCACGAAGCTCTACATAAAGCTCTGCACGAAGCTCTACACGAAGCTCTACACGAAGCTTTGCACGAGGCTCTACACGAGGCTCTACATAAAGCTCTGCATATAGAGGCTCTGCACGAGGCTCCGCACGAAGCTCTACACGAAGCTCTACACAAGGCTCTGCACGAAGCTCTACACGAAGCTCTGCACAAAGCTCTATATAAAGCTCTACACGAAGCTCTACATATGGAGGCTCTGCACGAGGCTCTGCGCGAAGCTCTACACGAGGCTCTGCGCGAAGCTCTGCGTACGGAGGCTCTACACGAAGCTCTACACAAAGCCTTTGTGTGTGCGCGCGACACATTACTATCGGTCCCCGCTATATTCCCGATAGCCTCTACACGTGCCTCTGCCAAGTATACCCCTATATACACCTAGGTAGCCACCTCATTTTTTACCCTTCCTTACATCCTCCCTACCCTAGACGACCGTCGCCGGAGCCAGATGACCATCGCCAGAGCTAGACGACCGTCAGAGCCAGACGACCGTCCCCAGAGCCAGATGACCGTCGCCAGAGCTAGACGACCGTCAGAGCCAGACGACCGTCGTCATCGCCACACGACAACCGTTCGAACGACCAGCCAGCGAACACGATAAACGATTCGATCGATCGATCGAATCAAGGTGACATAGACAGGTAGGCACAGATAGGTAGGCATAGACGGGTAGGTATAGACAGACAGACAGACAGACAGACAGGTAGGTAGGCAGGCAGGCAGGCAGGCAGGCAGGTAGGTAGGCAGATAATTTAGGGCCTCCGCGAGAGGCTTCCCCCTTAACTCCTAAAGTAGATAGCTCTACATTTTATATAGTTATAATATAAATATATTTAAAAGTATATTATAGAAATCTATGGGAATATGTGATAATTTGGTTATCATGTAATATAATTATAATTCATATAGTTACAATTCACACGGTTATAATTTGCACAGTTTTTACAATTCGTACAGTTTGCGTACTATTTATTTATAGGGTAGCGTTTTACTGAAATTTGCTATTAGATGCTGTAAACTTGTTATAAAACACACAAATTGCTATTAGGGTGCTGCAAACTTATTGCAAAACGTGCGTTTTGCGCAAATTGCTATCGACCATATACATCTGCCGCGATCGTACGGTTTGCGGCAATTTGCCGCAAACCGCAACAACGACCCCAAAAAAAATTTCCTGATGGGGGATAAAGTATAGCTACTATATAAATTTTTTAAGAGTTAACGACTAAGTAAGAAGTTAGACTATATTAGACTAGGACCTTTTAAAATTATATAAAGAATTTTATTAGTTATATTTAAATTAAACCTATTAGCTAAGATAAAGATCTACCCTATATAGTATATTATAATACTAAAGCCAGTATATAGGAATATTAAGCTATTAATTTATAAAGTAGATACGTATAGAGGATAAGAGGAAGATAAATAGTAAGTTTTAAAGATTATTAGTTATAAGGATATTAATAATAAAATATAGTATAAGGTTAAGTAAATAGGCTATAATAAGACTACCTAGGAACTACTATAGAACTTAAAAAATACTATAGGAAAGGTATAGGAGTATTAGAAGAGAATAGGTTAGGTAATATTAAGAAGGAGCTAAAGATAAAAGAATTAGTTAAAGGTAATAGACGAGCCGGATTATCTAAGGGATCTACTGCTAGCGTATTAGTTATTTCCGCCTCTTTTTAGCTAGAATACATTTTAGCCTCCTTAGCCTTAAGTTTAGATAGACTTTGCTTTACTAGATATAACTCCTTTAAGTATACCTTTTCGTAAATCTTTATTAGACGGCTTAGGCGAGTATAAGTATTTAGTTAAGCTTTTAGAGCATAAGACGCCTTATTAAAACGACGCTAAACCTTAGTAAAGGCCTTAGCTAGCTTACTCTCTAGTTTTTCGGCTGCTACTAATATGTATAACCTTAGAGCAGATTAAATAAGGAACTAGACGGTTATAAAGAATAATAAGATATATATACTTAGCTTTAGAGACGGATTAAATATTATAAGATAATTATATATTCGCTTACATACACTTAGTATAGGAAGAAGGTTAGTAACTAAATAGAGCTGTAATTATAATATATACTAACTTCTTCTTTATATAACGAGAATAGGATAATATAACTTTACTAAGCGACAGAATAAACGTTACTAGCTAGTTATAATAATTAAACGCAGAAGATTTAATAGGAGGTATTAGAAACGATAAAGGTTATTAAATTAAAGATAGGAATGCTATACCTCTAATAGACGACTTAGAGATAAGGGATATCTTTAAGGACAAAGATAAAGAGGAGGGGGATTGTTAGGACGCCAAGGTCCTTAGGGCATGTAGTAACGTAATAACAGTAGCGGGATGCAAAGAGTTTCTAGTTCTTAATAAAGTAGAACTGTAGAACTAAATTCTGCTGTTCTCTAATATGGGGCAACTACGTTTTATAGGCGCCTCGCCTGCGCTTTGCTTGCGCTAAGCCGGTTACGGCCAGTACATCTCTATGGCCTAACAATTGCCCCCCCCTTCTTAAGCGGCTGTCCTCAGCCGACGCTATTATACAATAGGAGTGCTATTATTACCCTTCTCTAAATAAAAAGTTTTTAACAAATTTAAGTAAATTAGATAATGTAACGATAGGATAATATAATAATAGGATAATGTAATAATAGGACCTTATAGAGATCTATAAAGGTAGGAGTTCCTACTAAGGTAGGACACCAGATTTCCCTTTCTATTTAATTTTAATTCGTTTAGCTTATAACTCGCCGTCTTCTTAACTTCCAATTAATTATAAATCGCAAGCGTAGCGCCGCCGGTCCGCCTATTAGCAAGCCTTCTATAAGTATTCTTTATACTAGCTTATAGCTATTGCTAACCCTACTAGACGCCGTCTAAGCTTCCTTATCACTCGCAAGGTGCTCCCCTAGCCTTACTTAAACTAATTTACCTCCGCTGTGCTAAGCGCATAGCTACCGCTAGGCGGGCCACTTGCGGTAAGTAGGCTAACTATAATTGCGGGTACTACTAATGACTGAATAAGTTATACTAACTAGTAAGTCTAAGTGCGTTAGTTTAGGTTCTAATAGCTAATAGACTAGGTCCCTAAGGCCTTCTATAGCCGCCTAAATAAGCTACTCGCCCTTATTAATAGGGCTAAGTACTAGCAGGTTGCTAGCGGAGACACGGCTAACCTTAATGCTCGCGTTGCTGCCGTCTAGAAGTCCTTTACAAAGGATATTAAGGCCTTAATGCGCACTAGCGCTAAGCATAGTCTCCGCCAGCGCCTAAAGGGCGAAGACTTTCCCCTACTCTAAGTATAAAAATTATAGGCTATCCGTTATACTCTTAAAGGAATTCTTAACGTAATGCGCGCTTTAGTACGTGTTATAGCGCAGGTATTTCGCCGTTGTAGCGTATACTAACAGTACTTATAGGCTAATATGCCTTCTATTATAAGGGATAAGGAGGAGGATAAGGGTAAGGAGGATAAGGAGGAGGGAGAGGAAAAGGAGGATAAGGGGGGAGAGGAGGAGAAAGAGGAAGGAGGGAAGGAAAGGGAGGATTCGTTAGAGCTGTAGAGTATCTATATTTCTATTAGCGTACTACTATCGCTCCGCTATTATTCCGTCGTCACCCTACTAATAGGGCATAACCTTAGTTATAATTAAAAGTTTTTTATTCTCCCACCTACTTTCTTTTCCGTTTACCCCTTAGGGTAAAGTAACTATTATACGTTTCCTTTATGTCCTTATTAATGTCCTCTACTAGGACCTATTCGTTATATTCTTCTAGCTAGCCTTTTTACTTAACTAGGTACTGCAGGGTCTAGTTACGTCCCTTCCTTCTATATACTTCTTCTACCTTATATTAGTCCTCTTAGTCCGCTTAATCGTCTAGCTTAATAGGCCCTAGTAGAGGGTCTCTAGTAGTGCCCTTATATTATTTATATAGCTCTAGCAAGCTAATATAGAACACTAGGTGGATACGGTAAGACGTAGATAAATATAGTTAGTATACTTACTTTCTAACTAGTTCGGCTATACTAAAAGGTCTAATAAAGCGTGCTGTAAGTTTCTTACTTAGCCTTTTTAGTTTAAGGTTCTTAGTTAATAGCAAGACTAGATCCCCTACTTTATATACCTATAGTTAGTAATAATAATTATAGTATTTTACCTACGCCTTAGTGGCGTACTTTTAGCGTTTTACTAGCGCTTTGCGTTTAAGGGACATTTTTTTAATTCTTTTAGAGGCGGCTAAAATAGAACTACTATTATCTATCTAGACCTCGTATTTTAGACGTAGGTGAAACCTATAGTAGGTATAAAACGGGCTTATACCTATTATACTATGTTTAGCATTATTATAGGCGAATTTGGCTAGTAATAAAAGGCCTACCTAGTTGCTTTACTTTTCGTTATAGAACACACGGAAGTAATACTCTAGGGTTTAGTTCTAGTGTTCTATTTACCCGTCTATTTACGGGTAAAAGGCCGTACTTAGCCTATGTTTTATCTTTATAGTAAAGCATAGCTCCGACTAGAACTCACTAGTAAAGATACTGCCGCGATTAGACATAATCCCCCTAGGGGCTCTAAAACGGCGTACTACTTCATTAAGAAAGAGATCCGCGAGTTTAGTTATAGTAATAGTTTTTACTATAGGCAGATATAAGGCTATCTTAGTATAGCGGTCGACTATTATATATATTGCGTTATATACCTTATTACCTCATTTGCTAGGCGGTAGGCCTGTAATAAAGTCTATTATAATCTTCTGCTACGGCTGGTCCGGGTAAGGTAGCGCTTGGAGCTTACCATAAGGGTAATATTAAGGCGCACGTATACGTTGGCATAAATTACAGGTAGAGATATAGTTTATAACGTCCATATTTATACTAGGCTAGTAGTACTTACACAAGAGTAGATCTAGAGTCTTTTTCTTACTAAAGTGCCCAGCTAGGGCATTATTGTGGTAGATCTATAGGAGTTCTATATAAACTACTAGGTTTAGGGGCATATATAGCCTCCCGCGGTAATAAAGTAGTCTAGCGGAATTAAACTACTATACTAGCTTTAAGCGGGCGCGTTAACGGCGTCTTATAGTATCTACGCTGTCGCTGCGCTTTTATAGTATAAAGTTATCTTTAGTCTAAAGTCCTTTAATAAGCTTAACGACTATTTCCGTACTAGACTTATAAGCACTCTTTTAAGTACTTACTTCTCTAACCTAGGTCCTTATTACGCGCTGCTTAATAGCATACGTATAGGTTGCCTAGTTAAACTGTAATGCTATATAGCCTAGGTGTACCGCCGTTAGGTTACTGGCTTATAGCTATAAAAATAACACCTCTATAGAAGGCTCGCTTTCTTATACACCTGATAGGACTTTTACCTTAGGTTAGTAGCCCTGTATTCCCAAAGTCCTTTAGAGTAATAGTAGCATAGTATCTTCTTTTGGCGGACCCCCTATGCCTAGGGGTCGCCTTAACGGCGCGTCTACGGGGTTTATTTTTCCCGCCCTATACTTAATAATAAAGTTATAGGCAGCTAATGCTATAGCCCATCTAGCTTACCGTTTATTAAGGGCTTTTACTTTTATAAAACCCTTTAGATTATTATAGTCTATAAGCACTTCTAGGCGGCTTAATAGCCCCTTAATATAGTATCTCTAATGCTTAAAAGCCTCTATAATAGCTAGTAGCTCCTAATTATAGGTCTTATAATTACACTCTACTAGTAAAAGCTTCCTAGATTAAAAGGCTATTAGATGCCAAAGGCTATCTATAAACAGCTATAATATAATTACTGCTAGGCCTTATATAGAGGCATTAGTCTCTAACTAGGTCGGTAAGCCCGGCGTATAGTGTTGTAGAAGCGGCGCCGTTATAAAGGCGTTATAGAGCTGGCGTATTACCTACTCTACCTCTTTAGGCTAGCTAAGAGGCCTAGCTCTACGGCCGTTCTTTGCTCCTTTAAGGAGATTAGTAATAGGCTTTATAATAGTAGAGTACTTATAGATAAACCGGTAATAGAAGTTAGTAAAACCTAAAAAGACCTAAACATCCCTATAGGATTAAGGGCTCTCCTATTAGGTAATGGCTTCTACCTAGCTAGGATCTATTACTACGCCTTTAGGACTAATAATATATCTTAGGAACTTAACCTCTTATACGCCAAACCTGCACTTCTTAAGGTTTATATATAGTTAATATTACCGTAACCTATATAGCATTTCTAGTACATAGCGCTAGTGTTCCTCTAGATTTTTAGAGAAAATTAGAATATTATTAAGGTAGACTATATAAAAGACGTCTACTAGTCCTAATAAGGCCCAATTAATATAGCCCTAAAAGGTCGCTGGTTTATTAGTTAGCCTAAAAGGTAAAACTAAATACTTAAAGTGGCCGTAACGTGTATAGAACGCTATCTTTTACTTATTGCCCCGACGGATACGAAGGCAGTAGTACGTATTTATTAGGTCTAACTTAGTGAAGATCTTAGAACCTACTAAGCGGTCTAAGGTTTTACTAATTAATAGTAGTGCGAGACGATTCTTAATTATTACCTTATTAAGGCCTCTATAGTCTATATAAAGCCACAGCTTCCTATCTTTTTTAGGTATAAATAGGATAGGTGCCCCTATGGGACTAGTACTTGGTTAGATCTAGCCTTTAGCTAAGGCGTTATTTAAGTACTCCCTTAGTACCTCCAGCTTCTTAACTAAGAGGTTATAGAGCGGTCTATATAGGACCTTCTGTCCCTCTTTTAGGTTAATAGTATAGTCGCCCTAGTAGTGTTAGGGTAGCTTTCCTACTTCCTTATATAAGAAGATATTGCTAGCTTTTTTTAACTATAGGGGAAGAACTAGTAAGCTGCCGTTATCTTATTTACTAGGCATTAATCTAGCAATTACTAGGGCGAAGACTCTAGATTCCCTCTAGAGAGACTCCGCGAAACCCTTAGGGGTTTATAGTAATAGGGATAAGCCATCTAGCTTCTATTACCACGCCTTCGCCTTATAGTTAATAAGAAGTTAGGCCTTCTTTAACCCTGGTATACCTAGGGTAACAATAGGGGATATGTTAGCCATTCTATAATAGATAAGGGTTACTTCCCTTATTCTACCCTAGCTATCCTTTATTCTTAATAGTACCTTATAGGCTTTATAGCAATATACCTAAGTTTTATTTAACTAGGAGTNGGTANGTAATTCTANNTCTAGTGTNTTAAAGTTATACTCTATTNNNAATNNCTAATTAATTATATTTACTTCGGCGCCAAGATTAAGTATTACTAAGGTCTCCTTCTAGATTTGCTTAGATAAGACTTCTCTTAAGACAGTAATAGCTTCCTTATAATCTAGTAGTAGCTTACGCCCTACGGGTATAAGGGGCTCTAAGGGCGCCTGCCTTTTCCTAGCGTTAAGATGGCGTTTACGCTGCTTAACTGCGGCTGGTACTATTATAGCTTTAGGCACTGTCGCCACTAATATCCTAGCTTACCATAATTTTTGCAGTTCCCCTTAGGTTGGGTTAAACCCCTAGCGGTACTACTTCGCCCCGCCGTTATATCGCTAGCGGTGGTTTTAGAGTCCGCTCTCCCTAAGTTACCCAATAGGGTAGTCTTTATATTTAAGTTCGCGGCGCGCCTATTACTTCTAGCCTATAGGGCGCTCGCGCTCTTCTAGTTTTCCTCTAATAGGGCAGCTAGGGAAACTAGCTAATTTTAAGTTTATAGAAACTCCTAATAGTTAGTAACCGTAAGCCGTAGCTATAGCCATAGCTTCGCGAATAGGTGTATTATTAGATGCTTTATATTATAGGGAGGATTAATTTATGCTTTTAAGAAGGTTAGGTAAGCAGCAAACTTATTTATAGGTTAATTGGTTCGTTATATTGCCCTTATATATATTAGGGCTATATAGAGTTCTCAATTAATAGGACTTTTAATTTAGTTAATTAGGAATTCTATTAGCTCCTCCTAGGTAAACTGCGTATCTAGGTAGTTATCTTTATACTGCAGCTAAAGGGTTTAGTTAGTCCCCTTTATATATTATATAGTAAACGCGACTTTAGTATCCTTATCCGCGAAGCCGTTATACTCTAGGCGGAATACTAGCTTTAAGCTATTACGGAAGTCTTAGTGCTCTTATATAGTCTTACCATAATATAGAGCAATCTTCTTTATTTTAACAGCCCGTTTTAACGGAGCGCCTATTATATTAGTAGCCTTCCGCTTAAGATTTAGATGCATCTGGCTACTATCTAAGTACTCTAATAGGATAGTTTAAGGTTATAGATCTAGGTTAGGAACGGGAGTTAACGTTACCTTACCGCGTTAACGCCGTCTTAGTACTTCCACCTCTTCCCTAAGCAAGTATAGTTTTCTTCACTCTAGGAGTTATAGCTTCTTATTTTCTAGCCGTTGTATTTTTTTCTATATATCCCCTTCATCCGTAGCTTCTGGTTCTGTCCGGGATAATATAGGTTCGCCTATATTATCCTAGGGCTAATTCCCAAACTTAATAGTACGCACTGCGCTAGTACGCCCGCGTCTCGCCATTAGGTTAATAGGCTGCAATATAGTTAATAAATATAGGTCGTCTTCTCGACAGAGGGTTGCCGCTACGTAGTTATGGCCTTAGCAGACCGCTATGTTATCGGGCCACTACCCCTAAAAAGGAATAAGAATTTAGTACTGTTAGAACGCTAAGGTCCTTAGGGCATATAGTAACATAATAACAGTAGCAGGATACAAAGAGTTTCTGGTTCTTAATGAAGTAGAACTGTAAAACTGAATTCTGCTGTTCTCTAATGCGGGGCGACTACGTTTTATAGGCGCCTCGCCTGCGCTTCGCCTGCGCTTCGCCTACGCTAAGCTGGTTACGGCCAGTGCGTCTCTATGGCCTAACAGGGATAGTATTACGGACCTTATATTAGCAGTAGTGCGACTACTAAAAATAGATATAAATGGGTTAGTTAAGATAGTACGGGAGGCACTAGAACTAATTAAGCTATAGGATAAGGGGTAAATAAGTTATATAGCTAGTTATATTATAAGTTTAGAACGTAGGAATGTAATATACCGACGTACTAACGTACTAACGTATTAAACTCTTTACTATAGGGAGGAGTTATATATTTAAGGATATACGGTCTCTATAGATAGTTTCTCTTTTTTATAGTAAATCTTAGAATATAATTAGAGTTAATCTATTAGGTAACTACTCCACTAGTTATATTTACGTTGTTAACTATTCTATACCTATATACCTAGCCTATTAATAAGTCTACCGTAGTATTTCCTATAAGGCTTTGTTATAGGGGTTAGGGTAAAACTATTATCTTATATAAAGATCTTATTAATAAATTCTATACTACTACATCGGGAAAATATTCGCAGGATGAGATTTAAGTAGACTTTAGTTTTCGCGTTTCGCGTAATTAATATGCAATTTAACTAACTCGACATGTAATTAACTAACTTAACACGCAATTAACTAATTTAACATGTAATTTAACTAACTTAATACGCAATTAATTAACTTAATATATAATTTAACTAACTTAATACATAATTAACTAACTTAATATATTTAAAAGTTAAATAATACACAGTTAACCTACTTAATAACTTTAAAAGCTAACTATATATTTCTTAACACGTAGTTAACCTACTTAGTAACTTTAAAAGGTAACTATATATTTCTTAACATACAATTAAGGTAAAGTTATATACTATATATTTAACTATTATATATTATCTAATATAATCTTATACAATCTTATATAGTTTTATTACTTAGAGGCTCTATATAAGGCTCTGTATAGGGCTCTATATAAGGCTTTATATAAAGCTTTATACGAGGCTCTACACGAGGCTCTATATAAAGCTCTATATAAAGCTTTACACGAGGCTCTACACGAGGCTTTACACAAAGCTCTACACGAAGCTCTATATAAATCTCTACACAAAGCTCTATACGAAGCTCTATACAAATCTCTACACAAAGCTCTACACGAAGCTCTACACGAAGCTCTATATAAAGCTCTACACGAAGCTCTATACGAAGCTCTATATAAAGCTCTATACAAAGCTCTACACAAAGCTCTATATAAAGCTCTATACGAAGCTCTATATACAGAGGCTCTGCACGAAGCTTTACACAAAGCTCTGTATAAAGCTCTACACAAAGCTCTGCACAAAGCTCTGCACAAAGCTCTACACGAAGCTTTACATAAGGCTCTACACGAGGCTCTACACGAAGCTCTGCGTATAAAGGCTCTGCACGAAGCTCTACGTATAGAGGCTCTGCACGAGGCTCTGCGCGAAGCTCTGCGTAAAGCTCTGTGTATAGAGGCTCTACACGAAGCTCTGCATCGGGTCCCCGCTATATTCTCGATAGCCTCTACACGTGCCTCTGCCCTATATAGCTACCTTATTTTTTTTACCCTTCCTTCCTTACATCCTCCCTACCTAGGGAGGTACCAGAACGGCAGCTAGCAGAGGACCGTCGCTAGAACTAGACGACTATCGCTAGAACTAGACGACTGTCGCTAGAACTAGACGACCGTTGCCAAAACTAGACAACGACCGTTTGAATAACCAGCTAGTAAATACCACGAATAATTCAATTAATTAATTGATCGAATTGAACCAGAGCTTTAATATTGGCCCGTCACCGAATCGAATCAAGGCCTCCTAGGGAGGCACCCTAGATAACCACCGTTCGAATGTAATCAGGGCCTTTAATCAGGCCGACCCCTCCCCTAAATTGAATCATACACTGACATAGGCAGGCAGGCAGGTAGGTAGGTAGGCAGGCAGGCAGGCAGGCAGGCAGGCAGGCAGGCAGGCAGGCAGGCAGGCAGGCAGGCAGGCAGGTAGGCAGGTAGGTAGGTAGGTAGGTAGGTAGGTAGGTAGGTAGGTAGGTAGGTAGGTAGGTAGGTAGGAGAGGACCGTCGCCAGAACCAGACCACCGTCGCCAGAACTAGACCACCGTTACCAGAACTAGACCACCGTCGCCAGAGCTAGACCACCGTCGCCAAAGCTAGACCACCGTCGCTAGAACCAGACGACCGTTACCAGAACTAGACCACCGTCGCCAGAACCAGACCACCGTCGCCAGAGCCAGACGACAACGACTAGCCAGCGAACACTATAAACGATTCGATCGATCGATTGAATCAAGGCAGTATAGACAGGTAGGCACAAATAGGGAGATGCTAACGGGTAGGCAGATGCAGATAGGTAGGCAGATGCAGATAGGTAGGCAGATATAGACAGGTAAGCAGATGTAGACAGGCAAGCAGATATAGATAGGTAGGCAGATACTGACGGGTAGGCAGATGCTGACGGGTAGGTAGATATAGATAGGTAGGTAGATGTAAATAGGTAGGCGATGCAGACAGTAGGCGATGTAGACAGGTAGGCGATGCAGATAGGTAGGTAATGCAGACAGGTAGGCAATGCAGACAGGTAGGCGATGTAGACAGGTAGGTGATGTAGGCAGGTAGGTAGATAGGTAGGTAAGTAAGTTAATAGGTAGATAGGTAGAAGAGAACTATCGCTATATTATATTAAATTATCTAAAATAATAATATTTATTTTGCTAGCCTTATAAATAGCCTTAAAGTAGCTTTTATTTATTTAAAAGAGGTAAATATAATTGTGGTTGCCAAATGCGCAGATTGCTGGCAGGTTGCGCGTAGGTTACGCGCAGGCTGCGCGCAGGCTGCGTGTCAAAAAAACACGACATAGGCTAGTCGGTCGAGTTGCCAAATGCCCTCAACTGCGCGCCAATTGCGTCAACCACCAACCATTGAGGCCATTGGTAGGGTACTATATTTTCCCGATGTAGCTTCTATATTAATTAGAACTTAAATATTAGCCTATTAATTATTCTACTAAAGACAATAGTTAACGGTTATACTATAATCCTAAAAGTTAGAGTTTATAACATCTAAAGTATTTAACGAGATCCTAAGGTAGAGCTGTCCTAGAGAGCGACTTAGCTTTAAAACCTTCCTTTTAGAAGCAATTAGGGCGGAGTTCTTATAGCGTATTAGTTATAGCTTTATCCTTATAAGTGGTGCTTATTAAATAATATATTAGAGCTAGATAATAATTAGGGTCGGTATATAGGGCTTAGTTAAGGTAATTAGCTACTTATACTAATTATTTATTTATATATTTAGAATAACGGGACACCGCTTATACTAGTTGTTTATATATATATTTGGGGCAGTAGGATAGAGTAGTAGCTTAAGATATAAGCGTTGCTTTTATACTTAAAATAAAGGCCATATTTAATGCGTTATTTATATTTAGTAAACCCTTTTAGGGCGTAGGAGAGGGTTCTAGCGTTAATATCTATAGCGTTTAGGTCCTTATAGGTCTTAGATGGCTAAGGGGTAAAGTATTAAGGTATATATTTTAGGGTAAGGCGTAGTATATTATTATATAAGCCATTAATAATATTAGTATAGATAGTAAGGGTATTTAGCAGCTTAACTCCTATAAGGAAAGCCTTTAGTTTAGGGTTTAGCGAATCTGCTAGGCGATTAATTAAGGCGGGTTCGTTCTATTTAGTCTCTTTAGTTTAGTAGTAGAATTTAGTAAAGTATAATAGAAAGCTTTTAGAGCCTTATATTATCTTATTTGGTTTTTTTATACTATAGCAATTTAGTTAGGGTCGCTATAAAATGCTTTTAGTATAGTAACTAGTTCTTCTATAGTGCTTAGCTAAAATAGGTATATAGTTTCTATAGCGTCTCCTATTAGGCGGCTTATAGCATAATATAACTAGCTATTAGGAGTGGGGTAGCGATTAATATTACCGTTTAGCTTATTCTTAAGTTAGTTAAGAAAGAAGCGTAGTTTACTTCTCTTGCCTAAATAGGTGGGAGGATTAGGGAGATATTTAGTTAACTTCTTCTTAGGGATACTAATCGGCAAATTTAGGGTTAAGAGGCTAGTTTTAGACGCGTCCTTTCTACCTAGTATTTATAGGTTAATACTGGTGGGGGTAAATAGGGGTAATAGTATAGCAGACGGTAGGTTTTGGCGGATCTCTTTAATTTCTTTTTTTAGATATTTAATTAACTTATAATGTCGGGCTTTTTAATAGGTGAGGATATCTATAAAAGCCTATTGTAGAGTCTCCATTTATTTAGTAAATATAGCGTGTAAGTCTTTTGCAGATATAGGGGCTTCTAGGTTGTTCTGTATACTAATTAAGGCGGTATAAAGTATAGGTTTAACGCAATATAGTATCACAGAGTAAGTATAAGCGAGGATAATATATAGCAAAGTAGATATTATTAAGCTATGTATATAAACTGTGTAATAAGATTAAGACGTTACGTAAGAAAAGAAGGTAGGAAAACGGGAAGGAAGGGTATATATTGTGGACTTGGTTGCTTGGTTAATACGTATACGGAGCAGAATAGGATTCGGGTGGTGGTCCTGGCAGAACTTGGCAGGATTTGGTGGACCTTAGTGGAACTTGGTGGAATATGGCAGAATGCGGCAGATTGCCGTCAGATTGCGGCAGATTGCTGTTAGATTGCCGTCTCGTGGTCGGTCTCTGGTTGCTGAGTCGGTGGAAACAGGTGGATGTGTATAAGGTGTCACGGGGGTGTCCCGTGACAAGGTGCGATTATGATCAGGTTGGTTATGTTCCTATATAATACAACATAATCGTAACTAACTAACTGATTATTGCCATCACTGTTTATATAAAGAAAAGTGCTGCCAAAAATCCAAAATGAAACACCATGAATTCTATATAAATTTCCTAATTGGGACAGCTAGCTGACAGCTTGACAGTCAGCGTACGTGATCCAACAGTCAGCGGACAGCGAGCGATCCAATTGACGCAGTCAGTCAGCTATTTTTCTCAAGCTCGCAGCTAGGCTGACTGTTGGATACACTGATTAGTATATTTGTGAGTAGTAGGACCCTCTGACAACCTGCTTGCCCTTCAAGACAGATTTCTCGCCGCAATGTTACAGACATTGTTCTTTTCCAACAAGGTGGCGTAGATAAAACGACAATAGGAATTACGTCGACAGTAGAACTTGCAGCCCGCGAGCATTTCTGGCTCTATCTGAGAGCTGGAAAACAGGCGTATTGATTATCCTAGTAAGCCACTGAATCCCTGTTATTGTATGCAAGGAATTATTCACCAATCTCTTCACCGAAAAGGGCATCAAACATAAATCCATATGGGCAAGAGCAAGTGGCCATGGACTACCGAAGTAGCTCGTCTGAAGCAATACAGAGGGAAAGGCTACGACGTATTACAAATCACGAATATGATGAGAGAAGAGTTTGGTTTGCCACCAATCACGGAAGACGCAGTGTTTTTGACGATGCAGCAACTGTACACTGTTGAGAAGTTTGGATGGTTTCTAGGCAGAGAAGAGCTTTCGTCTGACTTGAACGTGCCCCTAGCAACACCAGAAGAAGATATAGCTCGAATACCATTGACATTGAGCATCGCGGAGAGAATCGACGAAGGAAAGAACAGCAGCAATGATGGCGCATGATGTTGTTTCTTAACGTTTCGATGGTATCACGATACTGTCTAAGAGAAGGGTGGGACACTTTGACCGGCTAATCAGTGTGCAGTGGATGAATAATGTTCGGTTAAGTATATATCTTGCTACATACTTTAGTGCGTTGTCCTGGAGGGAGGGTGAAGAGGTTGTCGCGGTAAGTGCGACGTTGCCAGGAGACGAAAGGTTATGATGATTGGTCGGAAGTGTGGTGCAAGCATCGGGACATGCTGCAAGAAATAAACGGCAGAGCCAGAACCGCATGTTGTAGAGCGAATTTGAAGCGGGTGGTCAGACGATTGTCCAGGCAGTCAGGATATGAATGAGACTCCCTCGGACACTATTCAACCGATGATGGAAAGCTCAGTTATCGAGTGATGGCGTGCCGGACATTTGTCCAACGGCTCTCCGCGAGGCATTTGTCGGTAGAAGCTACACAGGGTTAAAAACTCGTCCGTGAAAGCATTATTTATGCGAAACGCGCAGCACAAAATCCATTCCATACTGTTACCCAGAGGACACGACTCGCGTATATCCACTCCTCACTACCACCTTCGCGTCTACAGCTATCTGGTGTTTTCTATCAAGCGCTGACCAGTATCCTACCAAGCTCCTCAGCCACCCGACTACCCTACTAAGCCGTAGTCCCAGGGGGCCTTTTACTTTTCTATTCTTAGCACCGAGCCGTTGCCAACGCGCAACGTCTTTCAAGTTTCAACCGCAAAGCTCTAAACTCCAGAAATTTCACCATCGCCAACGCTCCTGAACTCGTCGATATGTCTACCACTGCAACAAAGAAACCGCCACCGCCTGGCTCAACTGGCCGCAATGCCTCTGTCAATCCTCCTTCGTCGCCAGGGGTTCCAATCCGGAGCCCATCACGAACATCTACAACTACACCATCGTCGAATGGCGTCGCAAGGACAAGGTCTATTAGGAGCACAAACGGCACGCCTGTCTCAGCCAGAGCATCGGTTAAGAAACCTGGTACGCCTTCTGGGCTGAGCCAGAGCTCATCTACCGCGGTGCAGGACGGCGCGGATGAAGAGGCTCGTGAGGAGATGACCGCGCTCATTCACGAGCTGAAGGAGCGCCTACAGAAAGCTGAAACAGTGTCAGAGGAGTATCAAATGCAGATCGAGGTTCTTCACTCACGGATGGACGATGCGCTGAAGGAGCAGGCGAAGCTGGAAGAAAGGGTACACGAAGAAGAGGAACGGGTAGAGGGTTTGGAAAATGAAAAGAGAGAAAGCGTACGGCAACAGCGGGAGTTAGAGACCATTTACGAGGCGGAGCGGGCTACATCGATGAAAGAGAAGGAGGAAGCACAGTCAAGGGAGGAGATGCTGCAGGAAACTATCCAGCGGCTAAAGGAGACGCTCGCAATGAAGGATATTCGAGCCGGTGATGGAGAAGAAGGGCGACTTTCGAGAACATGTATGCGCTCCTCACTTCCTGATTTCGATATTTCTAGGGCCATTGGGCCTGTTACTAACCCTTTACAGCGAGCTTCCGAAGAAACTCTCCTAGTAATTCTTCCGCACACCTTGAGAACGGTGGCCAATTTGCTCCGCCTACCTCAATCCAGCGAAGTAATTCGAAGAACAACTCTAAATTGATACATCAAAAAGACAAGATCATTGAATCACTCCGGCTCGAACTCGCCGAGCACCAGATCAAGCTTGTCGAAATGGAGAACATGGGTGGTGGACGTATGCAGGAGCTAGAGCGAGTACTCCTTGAAACTCGGATGACCAATGCTCGTCTAATGGAAGACAATGAAAGCTTTCAGCTCCTCCTCTCCGAGAAGACTCTGAACGGCGATTTTGCTCGGGGAGACTTCATGCGGGGCACGTCGAATTCGGAAGACAGAGTGCCTTCCCGCAACGGTCCTTCTACCAGCCTAGCAGATGAACTTGAATCTGCCGAGGGCGCAGAAGGCGAAAATGTTCGCCGTCTTGAAGCAGAACTTAATAATATGAAGGATCAGAACAAAGCTCTGACGCTTTATATTAACAAGATCATTGAGCGTCTCCTCCAGCACCAAGGTTTTGAAAGCATTCTCGACAAGACTGATTTGGAGGCTGCTGTACCTACTCGTCCCCTTAACACAGACAAAGATCTCCCACCGCCCCCTCCACCAAAAGAGAACGCGGCTCCATCCCTCCTCGCTCGTGCCAAATCTGTTGCCATTGGCAGCAATCGAGCACGGCCGCGACCAGCAAGCCACATGCCACCCCCAGTTGCGGCTAGCACGGTCACCGAAGACCCAGCAACAGCGCCTAGCATTCCACTTCAGCGCTCGCAGAGTCATAGAATGAGTAGCGGGAGCTACGGTCACCGCCGCAGCAATTCAGAATGGAACACAGCGGCTGCAGCCGTAGTGAACAATATGTACCGCGCGCCACCTCCAGCAGCTTCTGTACCCGGTCAAATCAGCCCCGGAATCGTTTCTCCTCGAAACTCCTTTTTTGGCCCCAACTCTGCTGCTGCTGCACGGATTCCGTCAGGGGGTATTCCACGCGCAAGTAGCGATGACTCAAGACCACCAGCGAGCAATAGTACGGTCGACAGTATTAGCAACTCCGACAGTAACGCCAACATTGACACACCATCACCGCCACGCAGCGTAGCGAGCTCGTTTGACCGCCCAGGAGGCGTGATGACGGGCAACAAAATGCGCCCTCTGCGACTAGTGCAGGAGACCGAGGAAGCTGAAGAAGCTGCGCGCTCACGAAATAAGGCAAACCGGGGAAGCTGGGTTATGGGATGGTTCAACAAGGGTGTCGAAAGAGCTCCTGGTGATGAGACTATGTCGCCTCAATAAGCTAGTTCGACCTTAACATGATGTGGAGTAAGTTAATGCTCTTTCTAGATTGTGTTTTTATTTGTGAAATGGAACCTGATGGCTCTCCTGTTTACGAGTTGGATCTGATCTCATTGCGCTGATTAAAGGGGGCGTTCTTCGGCGATGGCTAGATGAAGGGAGAAGAATGTTGCATACCCTATGTCTTTTATTCTATCATTTGACGTTTTACCTTTTGAGATTGTATTGCCAGATTATGGATTGTACATTGTCACACTCACGGAAGAATGTTATCCGAAGTCCTCAAGTTTATTTCTACACAAGAACCCTTGGGGATATCATGGACACCATTACGAGAAGCGCAAATGTCAATCCTATGTTTCTACATGCATTTGAAATATTGCAAGTCTACTCTGCCTCGCGATCACGCAGAGAATTTGAACATCCCATTGCGAGCGCTTCAGAAGATACCGTGTCCTTGCTAAGCATTCCATACTTCATTGCAGCTCTTGAAGATCTTCAAGGTAGTTAACCATGTATCAAGACCACATCCTTGATAGAGCACCAAACACCATGAGAGTGACCAAACACGAGTCTTATCTGCAACTCCTCTCTGTCAAGTCCACCCAGCACCGACAACGTGGCAGTTGTTCCGACGACCTCGTTTATGGCGTTCATATTATTGGCTGGGGGATTAGCCCGTTATTTAAGATAGCCAAAAGTTAGAAAAAGATAATTATATACCTATCGACTACTAATTAATAGTAGGATCTAGCAATTCCGAGCAGGTCTTTAGGCATTGTTCTCAACAAGAGTTAGGTATGATCCGGCTAGAGATCGCGAAACTCTAGAACACGTTATTTCTCAAGAGGATAATGAATTGCTGTCTAATTGCACCGTGATGCAAAGGCTCCTTCGTTTGTTCGAACCTTGAGAGAGCTCATAGTAGAACTTCCGACTGCTACGCTTGCTATCATGGATGTTTGCGGTCAGTTTGCAAGCCTGAAATGCAAACTAATGATAGAAAACGGAAAACACACATTCAAAGCTTGTCTAGCCACAAGCACATACTCACTCGCCATTATTCAAGTCAAACTAGGGACTATATCTAATCTCTCCATGAATGACGCCACAGAACAGGGGTAAAATGGTGCATCATCCGAAGTTTCCCCGCACTCCACCTTGAAGCCTTTGATATTTCTCTGGATAGCAGCCACTGGGTCTTGGAAGATCGCAGGTTCCCTATCTACTCTAATCTCTGAAGACCAATCTCAACCCTTGAAACCATGCCATTCCTGCAACTCGGATACAAGAGATTGCACTACACGAATAGCAAACCGGGAGATAATGCTGTCCGTGAAACTTTCATACTCACCCATGGGCTTGGATCTTCCCAAAACTACTATGGTGCAATAGTTGCGGGACTCACACGCCACCATTTCCGATGCATCACCTTCGACACCACAGGCGCTGGTCGCTCGCCCTACACCCAAATTGAGCAGAGCATTGACAGCCTTTCAAATGACGTCATTGGCTTAATGGACGCATTGGATGTGCCAAAAGCCGTGGTTGTCGGTCATAGCATGGGAGGGTATAAGCTCAACCTTTCAGTGGCTCCAAAGCACGAATAAGTACTGACCACTACCCAAAGTATTGTAGCAGCGAATCTAGCGGCCGAGCGGAACGACCGCGTGGTAGCCGCCATAATGATAGGGCCCGTGTATCCTAGCGACAGTATAGCGGAGATACTCGAGAAGAGAATACAGGTGGTCGAGAAGGAGGGCATGGAGCCAATAGCGAATACGATCCCGGCGGCGGCAACTGGTAAGAAAGCATCACCAACTGCAAGAGCCTTCATCCGTGAGCTTCTCCTTGCACAAAATCCTGCGGGCTATATTTCAAATTGTCGCGTCATTGCGAATGCGAAGCCTCCAAATTATGCCAAGATTGCCGTTCCGGTTTTGATACTGGCGGGCGAGGAGGACAAATCGGCACCGCTTGAGGGATGCGAGAAAATGTTTGAACAAATGGGTACGGGTGAGAAGAAGATGGAGATCTTAAAGGGCGTGGGACACTGGCATTGTGTCGAGGCCTTTGAGGAAGTAGGTAAACAGATACTGTCGTTCTACCATGAAATCCAATGAGGTCGGGGAACCGGGTGGCTTTGGATAATTAACTCTTAAAGTAAAATAGCGGTCTAATAGAGGACAAGATCGAATGCCTTCTTGAATGAGGCTTGTTGGATGCTGAAGGCTCCTAAAACAACTCTGGTGTTGGATGGCACACGGCTCGAAGTTGCCTACCCATGTCCCTCGTGATGTTGTCATTCGCTCGATGTTTCACGCTTTTGTTTCTGTGGGCTTGCATCGAGATCTTGACGCATCTCCGCCGGTAAGTGTGTGCTGTACCTGCTTGCTTTCCAATCTCTCTGCTCACCACCCTTACTGACCTTTGAGCATGTTTTTCGCTCCACTAATCCCGTTTAATAGGCACGAAGCTGCTTCATGCATGCAAAGGCCTAGACTCTGAGAGGAGCACTTAGGCCGAGGAAAAACCTTCATGTCTATTTCCAAAACATCTCTCAGCTGTCACCAACGCACCATGACCATGCGCCTCTAGGATTGGCCAGGTTTGGCCCATGCGAGGACCCTTTTGGATGAGGCTGCTTGAACATGTTCGGGTTACCCTGTAGACCCTTATTCCACTCGCCGATGTCGGTTACAGCCCCCATTTCGGGCCTTCCTGTGCCTGTTGGCGGTGAAGAGTCTTGACTGACACGCTATTCGATGCCCCTCATGAAGCCATACATCCTCGACCAGGACCGTTTTGCTGTCTTCGCTGCTGTTTGTCACAAGACGCCCAACTGGAGAGACATGGCTGTCTGACATGTGAAAGAAGACATCATATCTCAAACACCCTACCCTCGGCATAGCCTCATGCTCTGCTCTGAATCATCCCAAGATCCCCTTTTCCGATACCTTTATTTATACTTGTTTCCTGTCTTTTCACGTCGTTTGTAGAAAGACCTAAAATCCACTCTAAGACCATACTAAAATTCAACAAGTGGAGCGGTGAACTCAACGGGGGCAAGCCACCCGCCCCCCCCGGTTTGATCGCGCATCGAAGCTATCCAAACAACATTCGAACTATTACTAGCACCACCACTTGACCGTTAGGAAGACTCAAGATCATCCTTCTCGCCACCATCTTTCGATTGCGTACCGTCGACCATTTCCTATCGTACGTCTTGGCGCCAATGTTTGTGCCGATTTGCCATCTGCTTTAAAACGCAACTGGTTCGAACTTAAGACTCCCGCTATCCCTCCCAGCAAACACTTATTTCGACACACTAATCCTTTTCACTTCAAATACATAATCATTCTTTGATTCCATATTACTTTGTAAGACCTTGTTCAGTGTCTTACCTAAAATAATACTAACTATTTATTGAAGAAAGCAATGCCACGATAGCGAAGGACATAACATGGCTGCGCCCGCTTCTCAGGAACTCACATCTCGTCTTCCGGGCAGGCCTCCCTCTCATGGGCGGGTCATGCGCAGGACCGACAGTGGCTTTGACGAACATCAGCCGCTGAAACTAGTTGATAAAAGAGAGCACCAAATCCTCCATGATGGTACATCGAGTTCTACCATAACGCGTCGAAGCAGATCCTTAATGGCAAGAACAAACAAGGCATCTCACTGTCCGTTAGTGGATCTTCCAACCGAGGAAGGGGCTGTGAAGCAAAAGTCTCAATCCCAGGACCGGAGAAGACCAGGTACTCGGCGCGCATCAGTCAGCTCATCCTCCGGAGAGTCGGCGTCTAGGCCTCGGGGGTCAAGGCAAAGCTCGAAACAATCTTCCCGCAGAGCACCTGCTGCTTCTGACACGACTCGTCCAGCCCCTCCGCGGAGGATTATAAATTCGCAAACCATGCCAATTTCCAGCTGCGACGTAGATGATGTTTTCGCCTTGCATTACCGAAGTTGTAGTCTCTTCCGGAATGTGTCAGCCGCGGGTGTTCCCGAGTCCTATACTTCCCGGTCCGGAATGGTAGATCCGGACCCCCCGTCACACCCGCCAGATGAACCCTCAGCACTAACCCCACCTTCCGTGATGGAGCCTGCAACGGTTGTCAGCATGACAAACTCGCCCAAAGATACTGATGAAATCACCGTCTACCATGAGTTACCGGATACAATCATTCACTGGACTTCCCCAAGCACGCGACGCCGGGAGTATGCTGAGATTGATAGGTCGCATAGAGGCGTCCGCAGATTTTTGAGAAAAGTCACCCCGAGGTGGTGTTCAGGATCTCTTTCGCAGCCGTTCTACGATTCAAAAGACAATTCGGATCTTGGCAGTGTCCGACGGTATCGATTAGATTTACCTGAGCCTGAGCCAGAGGACGATGAGAAAAGCACCAAATCATTGCATGGCGAACCTAGTGCCCCACGCGTGTCTAGAGGTTGGAATGTTTTTGATCGTCTAACGGTCCTCGGTTTGAAGATGGCATGAATTAGGCGTTTTGCATGTGCGATGATACCCATGTTTGCGTTGTAGGTGTTGGCCTTCCTGTTCTTCCAGTAGTTCAATTCCACTGCACGCATCGTCTCTCATAGACACAACCTGCAATGCCTCGCAGAGTTTCTTCTATCTTCGTAATAAATGACACCAAATATAGTATCAATAAGCATAATGCATACCTAAAAATGAGAAGTGAGAACCGCAGCACATGTCTCGGATCCTTCGTATCCCAACCCGTCCATCTGTTATCGATAAGGATTTAGCCAATCAGATTAATAGGATCATATCGCCGTGCTCAGGAATATGAGACTGGTGATCCACTAAATATCATATAAGACAATCTATATAGCCTATTTCCTAGAGTTGAGTCGCTTAATATGAGGTATCTAACACTCGTCCTTTCTGCAGAACTGAATCTGACATATTTTACACCCAAAATGCGTCCTTGGCGCCTCTTCTAGTGTTTACTGTCTTATGGTTTCCGAACAGTATTTGGTGAAAGCTTTGATAGAGACTTCCTTAATTGTTTGTGGTGTTCCTACGACGATCTTTAAGCCTATAAAGATCGGGGGGTAGATTTGGTGTACTACGGGTGTCAAAATCGTCAACATGAAAAGGTATAAAATCGGGCGGCGGCCACGGCTCTGGTAGTAGATTTTTAGCCACCCGGTTTAGTTAAACGTTATATTAAGTCGGCTAAACATGGTCTATATCATTGGAAGTACGATTGGAAGGCATAGTTGATGGTATTGTATTAATTAAACTATATAGGCTATCCCTTAACCCGCTGAGGTGCAACGCTTGGGCCAGTTTCAGGGCCGTGCAGGAACACCGTGTGCAGTTCTCATCATGAGATTGAAACAAGAACCTCCTATTGGCCAGGCCTTATCGATAACACTGCGCCCGAAGCAGCGGGTTAAGGGATACGCGTACTCGTGGCACCCACTAGTAAGCAGCGCTTACTAGTGGTCCCGGGCTCAATGCAACAACCGAGCTCAATGCAACTTTTATATTTGTATGGCGTCTCATACAAAATCAACCTTTTTCCAAGTTGAATAACTTAACAATACTACATAGAAATTATATAAGAATTTAAAGGCTTATATATAATCCTTTAAAAATCAATAACATAACTTATTTAAAGCTGATATTTATTGTATTTATTATATTTCTATACTTTTTATTATTATATTTTATTTAAGGCCAGTAAATACTAAAACTTCTATAAAATAGAAAATTAATATTAAAATTAAGTTTCTTTATACTTATTTAGGTATAAAAAAAAGAAGTATATATATTTAATAATTTATTATAGCGTTGTTGTTGAGTTATTCAACTTGGAAAAAGGTTAATTTTGTATGAGACGCCATACAAATATAAAAGTTGCATTGAGCTCGGTTGTTGCATTGAGCCCGGGACCACTAGTACTTCTGATTCTGGTGTTCCGCACGGACCACACTTCAAATCAGTGAGCCGGGAATAATAAGGGGAGAAATGAAGTACACGGTTTAACCGGAATGCATTTCCACGCCGCTTTTAACCTTAATACCTCCCCAATTGCGTATGTCCAGTACGTCTATAACCAAGCAGCAAAGCAAACGCATGCGTTCTACCTGCCTAATTGGGAAAGTTCCCTTGCCCATCCTCCACCCGCTCGACAACGGGGATAGCGTCCAAGGGCTGCATTGCGATTGTACAACAACGACCCTCGCTGCCGATGATAACATTTACGTCCCGCGTTGATATGCCGTCACACATGACTATGACCCAAATATGGAGGGCCTAGAACCATTCTTTGTCACTGGAGCACCCAAGACCTTATCTCAATGTCGACGCCAGCGGCGTTGGTGATGATTACAACGAATACCAGTCCAATTGTGCTGATACTTTTTACGACAACGTAGCACAATTTCTGTGTTGCTTGAATATTTTAATACAGCACTTCGCGACCCAGTCCTGCCGCAATGGGCACGCCACCAGAAAAGAGCAGAGCCCTCCGCGATGAGAAAGAACCTATTCCAGGCATCTCACAAGATGCAATCCGCAGTGGAAGTGTGGTGCCAGAGAAGATTTTGAAGCACTCGCACGATGCCGATGCCGCATTGAAGGCCTTTGCGGGCTATGAAGGAACGGTGATTGAAATTGACGAGGCGACGAATAAGCGGCTCCTGAGGAAGATTGATATGCATCTGATGCCGGTGAGTAATATCATTCCAGAGTATGGGGTTTGCTGGCATCATGGTTAGTTTTGGGAGTATTGAACTGTGTTAATCGGTGTTGTAGATTCTTTGTGTGGTATATGGGTTGAATTTCCTTGATAAGACGACGCTAAGCTATGCATCGGTTATGGGTATTAAGAAGCCGCATACCGATAATAAAATGACGAGCGGGATTGATCTGTCAGGCTCACAGTATTCATGGTTGGGAAGGTGGGTGGAAATGTCTGACAATATCTCTATCCTTTCATTATTGCCTTACGAAATAGCCTCAACCGCCAACCCCTATATCAGTGTTTCGTATCTATTCACATCTCCTATTTTTTGTGGAGGTAATTCCACCAACAGTCTTACCTAATAGAAGCTTCCAGATGAGTTTCGGCATCGCCAGCCATCATATACGACGCCCTTGAATATTCACGCATCTTTTCATGAACAAAACTAATATAACTATCAAGTATGTTTTATTTCGGCTACCTAGCGTGGGAATACCCAACCAACCGACTTCTACAAAGGCTGCCGCTTGGGAAGTACTGTATGTATTCCTGAATACCATTCGGGCATGCCGAAGGATACTGAAGCAACTCTAGCTGCATTCAATATCATCATGTGGGGTCTTGTATTATCATGCCTTGCGGCCGTCGAGAGCTATTCCGGAGCAATTGCAGCTCGATTCTTCCTTGGCGTTTTCGAGGCTGCAGTAACTCCTGGCTTCGCTCTTTTCACCTCCCAATGGTATACCAAGAAGGAACAAGGAACTCGAACTGGCATCTGGTTCAGCTTTAATGGTTTTGCGCAGGTAGGGGCCCACGATGGAGGTCACGTAGTTCTATTTATGCTCTTTTATTCCCTATTCGTGTACTTCTCCACTCGGTACTAAACTGACTGCTGTAGATCTTTGGCGGTCTAGTAGCATACGGCATTGCTAAAGGCACTGCTAGGCATGGCTCTACTATTGAGCCGTGGAAAATTGTGTTCCTAGTCACCGGAATCCTTACTATGTGCATGGGGGTAATATTCCTGTTCGTGATGCCGGACAATCAGATGAACGCGCGGTGGCTAAGCAAAGAGGATCGCCTTCTGGCCATCGAGCGCATCCGAGTGAACCAGCAGGGCGTGGGCAATAAGCACTGGAAATTTTATCAGTTGAAGGAGGCGCTATTGGATCCATTGAGCTGGGCCTTTTTTTTATATGCTTTGATTGCTGATATCCCTAACGGTAAGTTTCTTTCATATTCAAAAATCTTCAGAAACCAACCGCCGACTGACCAATGCTCAGGTGGCATATCGAACTTCTTCTCCCAATTAATTGTCGGTTTCGGCTACACTGCCGAGCAATCACTGCTCTATGGGGCCCCCGGCGGCGTCGTAGAGATTGTCTCACTCATCGTCTGCGGCTTCTTAGGTGACCGTTATGGCCACCGCATCTTGATATCATGTTCTGGTCTCTGTCTTGCCATCTTTGGCATGATCCTGATCGTTGCATTGCCTTTAGATAACAACAAAGGGCGACTAGCAGGATATTATTTTCTACAGGCAAGCCCAACCCCATTTGTCGCACTGTTGAGTTTAATTAGTAGCAATGTTGCTGGATATACGAAGAAGACAACGGTTGCAGCTATGTATTTAATCGGTAAGCCCCACCTTCCTAATTCCACTCTAATATATTTGTTAGCTAACTGCACGGAGGGTATTGTACTGGTAATATAATTGGTAGGCATGTCTAAATGATATTTTTGAAATTGAGAATTGCTTATAATAATTATTTTAGGCTCACAAACCTTTAGGGCAAGAGACGCTGTGAGTTTAACGTATTCACCATGTTTAACTGCGAGGCTGACTGCTATTCTCCCTCTAGCCTCGCTACGTGCCCGCTGAAATAACCATCATCGTATGCTGGGGAGTGTGCCTACTCGACCTCTTATTCATCTATTCGTACTGTGTATGGCGGAACAAGAAGAAGGCTAAGATACGGGCCGAGCCGGACCATGNGAAGTTAGAAAATCAAGAGTACGTGTGTTTCTAATGTTAAAATAACTCGGTTCTAATAGGTGCGTAGGTGGCTAGACCTTACGGATAAGGAGAATCCAGAGTTTATATACACTTTGTAATGAATCGTTCTGCAGCAGGTTGCTAATATGGATTAAGATGTTTGGTCCAATATTACCCTAAGCCGGATATGATTAATATCGTCTCTATATCATATTGCGCACAACTCGATGAATCAGTACTGCAAACTCTTTAAATGAGGGTCTCATAAATACACCCATAATGTGATCCAAATTGCGCCCAATGTAGCCACCAAAGGCACTGTTGTGACTGATATGTAGTGCTCCACACGCCTATGCAATGCCCCTGCCCAGTCCCGAATCGATCCCGAAATCATGCCTTCTTAGAAGCCTCGAATCAGGGTTCCACTATCTACCGGAAACCTGCCCATATGCCGTGTACTGAAGCAGAACGAGAAAACGCTGCGTTCCAAAAACCATGGTATCATATAATCCACGTAACTCAATGGAAGACAAAGTGACGTCTAGCCCAATCTAAAGCCGAGAAATTTTTCAAATAAGCGACTTCCCTAAATCTTACAGACCACGGAGCCGGAAGAATAGGTCACCAATTTTATCGACGGGCATCATCAGGTACCATTCGTAGACGGTTCCTCCGTCACACGGCGCTGCGCCGTGTTAGTTCTTTTCGACCGCGGTCGAACATTCTCCGTCTTTTCCGCAGTGGCCCCCCCATTCTGTTCAGTGTCAGTGCCACTCTGTTCAGTGTCAGTACTAGTGCCATTTTGTTCGGCGTCTGTCATAACTCGCGCGGCTAGCTGATTCGCCCGCTGTTGGAGATTTGACATCTCTCTTTCGGGTTGTGAAAGATATGATTCGAGAAGAGCTTTCAGTGTCTGAGCGCTGGAAAAGAGTGAGCACTCATCATCTTTAAGTAAATGACTGGAGGCGATCTTGACTTACCGGACTGGCTTCGCTAGATAATTGTTCATACCAGCTTCCAGACACCTTTCTCGATCTCCCTGGATGGCTGACGCCGTCATGGCAATAACAAGAACGTTACGAACAGCCGGGTCATTGTGCCTCCTAATCTCGCGTGTGGCATCGTAACCGTCTAGGATAGGCATTTGGACGTCCATAAGGACCTGGATAGTAATTAGTTCAAACTTTCCCTCGATGGTGATTTGAAAACAAAATTAACGTAGTCTTGGTGCACATGTTTGATTGAAAAGTGGAGCGCTTACTAAATGAAAAGGACGTCCTTCTTGGCTCGCTCTTTCCAGTGCCTCAATAGTCTTGCGGCCGTCGACACATGCCTCGCATTTGAACCCAAGCTTTCGGACAAAAGAAATTGCTATTCGCTGATTGATTAGGTTGTCTTCAGCAATGCATATGCGAAGCTCTTCCCTGGGTATCTTAGAAAGATCAACGCAGGAGCCGGAAGACTCTTCGTGGCCATTATTTTCCTGAGGTGAGAATTTTGCCATGGGATCCGGGTCTCTCGTTGTCCACTCCTTTCGCATAGCCTCAGCTTTCGGGACCTTTTGGAACCTTAGAGAGAATGAAACGGTAGTTCCAACTCCAGGCGTGCTCTCGAGCCAGATTTTCCCTTTCATAACATTCTCAATTATCGCTTTGCATATGCTTAGCCCTAGACCAGTGCCACCATAGCTCCTTGAACTCGAACTTTCTATTTGGCTGAATGGCAGGAAAAGTTTCTTCTTTTGCTCGTCTGATATGCCAATTCCGGTGTCAGCTACGCTGCAAATAATGTCAATTGTGTCTTTGTCCTCGTGTTCCATGGAGGCCCTGACGGTCACTGATCCTTTCGGTGTAAATTTGTAGCTATTAGAGAGCAGGTTCATCAATATCTGGTGAAGCCGTACTGGGTCTCCCATGACGAATAGATCTGGGTCTAGATCTAGTTGCTCTATAGTTTTTAGGCCTCGCTCATGGTTCGTATAGGATAATGCTCTCACAACTTCGGTGATGGTTTCGGTCAAGCTTAAGGGCATCGAGATCATGCTCATCTTGCCCGCTTCTAGCTTGCTGTAATCTAATAAGTCGTTGATGATAGAGAGTAATGTATCGGCGCAAACACGAATGCTGTCAGCATAGCCTGCTTGTTCTATATTAAGAGTACTTGCTTTCAGAAGCTCACTCATGCCAATGACACCGTTTAGAGGTGTTCGTAATTCATGTGAAACGTTCGCCAAAAAAAGTGATTTCGCCTTGGCAGCTTCCTCTTTCAGTTTCATGTTGCGAATGGCAATTGCTTCGGCCTGTTTGGCTTTGATCTCTGCTTCGCGTGCCTGAGCTAATGAACGCTTCTGCATCTCAAGCATGGCCACATTACTTGCGCTTACTCTTTCAACTCGCTTGAAGAGCAAAGCATTCGCGAGAGATATCGCAATTTGATTCACTAAAAGACGAAGAACGTTGGTGTTTCTTTCTGTGAAGCTGTTCGGAGGTCCCTCGACATATATCGAACCCAACATAACGTCGTCTCCATGGAGGATTGGGATGGCTATTACGGCTTTTCCATCAGGATTCCGCTTAAGATACGACTCCGAGACGCTGGAAAATCTGTCATCCTCGAGAAGATTCTGTACGAAGACTGTTTCTCTGAAGCGCAGCACGTATAATGTGACTTGTCTACCCACTTGATCATCTACGGTCTCTAAAGGCTGGCCTCCAGGATATGCTGTTACGCCATCGGGAGTACCAACGGCTGCGATGCTCCAACCGATATGTTCATCTTCAACCACGATAGCGCTAAGGTCTGCTCCTGTTGATTCTAGGATGATCTCCGTCATTTTGGCTAAAAGGCGGTCGACTTGGAGCTCAGAGGACAAGACTTGACTGGATTCCAATATACTGGCTAAATCGATCATGTCAAGGCCGACCGCCGAAAATCCTCCCTGAAGATCGTGCTGCGTTTCTGCGTGCTTTCCGGGACCTGAAGTTAAGTTTGGTACAAGCCACGCCTGAGTCCTGTCAACAGAAGTCTCGGCGCCCAGGAGGCGTGCTTCCTGATCATCGTTTTGCTCTAGCTTGAAGGAAGTGTTGCCTGTATCAATAATGGTCGTTTGGCAAGCGACATCCATTGTCACTAAGGTGGAAGTACCCCTAAGTAGCCATTCATATTTCTCAGTTATTTGCTGAGATTTTCCAAAAGCGCTAATACGCCGATAGGTTGATATGGAATCTTTAAGCATATGACGAGCAGGTCTACACGCGCCTTGACGAATCAAATATTCCGCGTAGAGTTCGTAGGCTAGGGCTTCGTCAAGCATGAAACCGTGGATTTCGGCGTGATCAAGAGCTGCCTCATAGTTTCTCATCGCTCCCGAGTGATCTCCATTGAGACTAGAGAGTTCGGCATTGAGAAGAGAAACCCAAATGCTGTAGTTGATATCGGTGATAGTGCAACAAGCTCGGATTTTATCAATAGAAGACGATACACAACTTAGGAGCCTGTCTTTTTCGGTAGTAGTAGCGTTTTCTCGTATAGAGGCCATGTATGCAAGTGAGAGGTAGAAAAGGTTGGAATAGTAGAGGCGCATGCACCATACACTGTCCATCATAGGAAGAAGTTTCTCGCCTGTCGCAATTGCTTCACGGATGAAGCCATACCGAAATAATATTATGAGCTGATAGCTCAGGTATATCGTTCTAGGTCGTTTTGGGTTGGAAGCTCTGGTATCAAGGTCCGTTAAGTAGGTCGATGACTGGTGTACCTCGTCGGAGAGAACATCTGCTGCAGAATGGGCGAAGGTTTTCCCTTGCAATGCGCGAGAGTATTGTCGGACACTAACTAGGAATACACCTCCTCTGAGGTCCTCGTGCCAATTCTTGAACTCCATGGGAGCTTCCTCGATCCATGCCTCCAATTCTGCGAGGTCGTAAGAGGACCAGAGTCTGAACGCAGCCACAACTCCCAGGTTGAGTAATGAGAGAATACGATCACCTGCTTGGACACTTGATTCCATGGCACGATGTAGAATAGGAATCTGGCGATGATCAGTTATGTATTCCGTAATGCCCTTCCTTATTTACTTACCTGATCTCGCATATGGGTTTGTAGATGGCCAATGAACAAGGCGTGGAGCGTTTGTCCACGGCCAACGGTATACGCGTCATCCCGGAACCTTTCCATAAGTTGTTTTGCAGTATCACCGATCTCGACCCCCAGTTCCGTCATACTGAAACGGCCTGCACAGATTGAAGCTAAATGTACGTAGCCTAGACCAATTTGCGGAACAGTGCCCCTGTGCAAATGTATGTCTACCATTTTGAGCGTTATTTGGTAGAAAAGAAGGGAATTACTCCAGAACGCAGCGCTAAGTAATTCCACAAGCACAGCACCCATTGTCATCAGAGTACGATCTTCCGTAGAAGCTGGTCTCGAGATTAACTCTTCTCGATTGACATTCTGTAGGAGAGAACAAATCCTCTGGAACTCTGCGTCACATTCTTCCCAAGTTGTCTCTGGAATCTGGACCCCTAGGTCGGCCAAACATTGCTTCAAAGCTTCGAAGGCAGCGAAGCTGTCGCCTCTTACAGCAAAGACACGAGACTGAATGATCCAAGATGGGGCCTTATCAACAGCATCTTTCGCCTTGCTGAAAGTGGTCTGGAGTAGGCCCAAGGCGGACTCGTAAATGCCTTGATACCAGTAGCACTCTGCTGACCGCGTGAATAAAGTAAGGGTCTCTTGGTAATAAACGTCAGCCATCGCCTCATCCCAAGGGTCGTCTTGTAGAAGATTCAGGCAATGAGAGTAATAGTACAGCCCGGTTGATCGTGCTCCTGATTCACAAGCGTTCTCTGCAGCTTGATAGAGTACGTCGCGGTAAGGGGCACGACGTTGCACTCTTGCCTTTATTAAGTTTACCGCTAAGCAGATGTGCCGGCTTCTGGTGTAGAGCGCCTTGGAACTGATCGTCGTACTCTCCTGATAATCATTTTCTATCATCGCCTTGGCAATAGAAAAATGCATCTCGGTCTTGTTATAACATTCACTTAAAGAAGCTAGTTGCAAGAAGATCACAGTTAGCAAATGTCATCACCGAGGAGAGGGATGTCTTACTTGCTGCCTGCATGTAACGATCGTGTGCGAATCGGAACCGATCCTCATCATCACCGGACATTAGAATGTATGCAGACATTGCGCCTTGCAATCCGGACACTGGGTCTTGTCCATCAAGTAATATTGGTAATCCAGCTTTGGCAAGGAAGGTTGTTAGCTTCTGTAATGTAAATCAACTGGCGTCAACAGTGGTGTGCACATACACGCGTTGGGAGGTGAATTCTCTCCACGCAGCAATTTTTTAACTAGACTAAAAGAGAATGTATTGCCAATTAGTGATGCCCACGCTAGCAAAGACCTGGTGGTAGATGGCAACTCTTGGAGCCGTTTCGCTACAAAATCGTTGTTGATTTGGGATCCATAAGTTTGAGACTCAAACTCGGTAAAAATCTTGTCCAGGTCATATTCCCAAACAGAATTCTTCCAGGAATAATAAATGCAGCTTTTGCGATAACACGTGTCTAGCATCTCTCTAATGAAGAAAGGGTTGCCCAAAGTCTGTCATTGTTAGGAAAACTATTCGTGAAAATATTCTTTGTGCATCAATTTACCTTCTCCTGGATGACAGCCGTAAGAGGCAGCACATATTCCCGATCCCTGTGTAGGGTTTCTGAGACATACCCAGCCATCTCGTCCTCGTCGAATGGCTTCATATGTATCCTGTAGTCGGCGGTCAGTCTGTCAAAGCGAGGAGAGAAGATAAAACTCGTGTATGGAGATCATGCTTACCTCGTTGCGGAGGATAGTAGCGACCGGATATCCTTTGGCAAGCTTTCCTCTTCGCGGTAAGATAGTATGAATACAATAGGGATCCTGCCAGCTACGATGTTTCCAATGAGCTCGAGGCTCTCTGGGTCCTATGACATGCTACCGTCAGTTTTATGAATGTAACTGCATGGCTCATGAACTTACAGCAAATTGGAGATCGTCAAGGCAGAAACATATAAATTTGCACACAGCGAAGAGCCGCAAAACTTCGATGAAAGTGTTTACAAATCTCGAAGACTTGGTAGACCCTCCCGATCGCAACCAATCTGCCGCGGTATTGCCAGCACTCCCGCAGTGTACAGCTGGGGACGTTTCTTTACGGGGACTTTTGATTATTTGCATATCTCGTTGTTGCGGTGTCTGTGGCATGCTGCCGGAGCTGAGCAACCATTCTGGCAGATCCAGATAGCCGTGAAGTAAATGCCATACTAGTCAGAATCAGCTTCCGAGTTAATTCACAAATACATAGAATGAACACGTCTCAAAGATGCAAATGATTTTTTTAAAGAAAAGAGAAACATAGCTATCATATAATTGAGCAGTTTAACGGTTTTAAAAGAAGGGTGGCTTACCTGGCCTAACATATGCGCGAATGTTGTTATGGAATTCAGTAGAAACATCGCTCTCAGAGAATATTTGCCGGAAAAGAGACGACATCAGTCTTAGGATGGGATCAAAAGGAGCCTTCTTTGCCTGGTCAAATTTTGCTGAGGCGAAATAACCGTGAGATCGGGCTGTTATTTGAATACTTTGCACTAGGCAGGATTTGCCTAGGCCTGCTGCTCCAGAAATTGCAATGACCTCGCAACGGTTTTTGCGTTTCATTCTTTGCGCATTTCTCAGAAGCGAGCCTGATCCATCGGTACTATGTTGACTTGAGCGTTGCATGGACATGGAACCATCCATGCTGCTGTGGGATGGTCTGCTTTCTGTTGAAAATCTCGCACCTATCAGCGGTCTTGGCTCAGAAGACTCATCTCCAACAGAAGCTTCGGACTGTATCATGCTATCTTGCAATTTTTGATGAATTGATCTTGCAGCCTCCATAAAGACCGGCCCACTTCCACTACACACTCTGCTTTCCGATCCTTTAGAGCTGGCGCTATCCGAAACCAGGTCATCAATTTGATTAGTTTCCATTCGCGGGTCCGAATATGAAGAGCTGGAACTGAGGCTTAAGCCTTTTCTGAGATGATTGGGTAGCTGTTGGCGTTTGGAAACACCTTCAATAACGTCAACTATTATCCGTCGTTCTTTTTCACGCCCAATCTGTCGCAGGGGCAAGTTAAAAAAGCAGGAAACATCTCTGGTGCCAATTTGGAATGTTTTTAGACTATCACCGTCACCTTCGCTTAGGAAGTACTGAATCTGAACAAGGTCATATTTTAGACCTGATGTGGAGTTGTACCGTTCATCAATGTTTTTCTGCGTCATCTTCTGAATAACGGCAGAAAGCACATCGGGTACATCCGCGCGCTTTGATGATATAGGAGGTATTCTTCGTGAGAGGACGTTTTGCATGATGTCAAGTGGTGTGCTGCCCTCAAAAGCGGGCTCTCCAGTAAGCTATGCGTGCTTATGTTAGAAAAAAGGTATCCAATTATAGAGTTACGCTACTTTACCATATTCCAAAAAAGTATACCCAAACTATAAATGTCAGTACGGCTATCGGGTTCGGCAGGCAAACGCCCCGTCTGTTCGGGCGCGATAAATTGCAGCTGGCCAAGTTAGTATGCAGCAAGTTCTGCAAGCTGTGAATAGACACATACTTTATGCTCCACTCCTACTTCGCGGCTCAGGGAAGACCATCCAGCGCTTGTCAATCCGTTTTCAAAAGATCTTGCCCCTGATCCAAAATTTATCATCTTGACAACACCAGCCTCTTTATTGAAGTGAAAAGCGTCTTCCCGCAACTCTCCATGGACAATGCGGTTGCCATGGTGAAGAATTTCGCAGCATTCCGTCGCACCTATAGCGAAAGTCAAGAATAGGACAAGTGGAATCTTTGTATTTTGCTTGGACCCTAAAGCTCTGATATCCCAACTGTCCCGATGAGCGATCCCTTTATATGTATTTGGCCCAAATTCAATAAGCTCTCTCAAATAATTGGGACCTGGTGCTTCAAATATAGAACACACTAAATTCTCGGTGCTGCCAGGCTTTGGTGGAAGGCGGAGGAACTCGATGGGTCGGACAAAGTGTTTACAGTTGGGGTCACTCTTGCTGATGACGATTTTAGAGAGCTGGAATTCCCGCTCTAGGCGCAAGGCGTGGCTCGAGACGCGGGCAATAACTTGTCTTCTTTGCGGTATATCAAGTACCGTAGAGCTAGAGCTGGCATTACTGCTCGAAGATTTATGAGTCTTGAGTTGTGGCCTTCCTTCTGGGGAATGCGAGACCGAATTCTGCGGTGTAGCCCCTCCGCGGTATTGCGTGCCGTCGCTGAAGATAGCTTCGAAGCCGAAGAAATGCCAATTGTCATATGACTAGGAGGATGGGTAAGTACAGGGTTGTTCGCGTAAAAAACGAGGTATTATTTACAGAATGGAAGGGTTCTCTGTCCGTGTCCCAACTGTAGCCAGGAAGCTCCAGAAGTCGCGAAAGGATCTGGGCAAACTTCAATCCACGCCCCTCGTCCATCTGGTTTGAAGCCATAATATGAGTAACGTCCGGGTTCGCGCGTGGATCAGGTCATAGCTTCTCGGTGCGGCCTGCGGGCGCAGGACACGAAGGCGCGATCGCGAGTTTATACCCACCGGATGCTCGCAAATTGCATCGTCAGGGTTACTAGTAGAGGTAGAGGAGCCCAGGTAGGGACAATAGGGTTGAAAGAGTCTTTCCTTGGAGGAGGATGACGCTGGCGGCGAAAGCCTGTGCTTACCAAGGAATCTTAACCGATGTTGCCTCTACGCGACGATGCTTGCGAACTCAAAGGCGACCAAGTATTCTGCAGAAATCCTAGGGGATTGTTCGAGATTTGCGGCAGGAGATTGCAGCAAGTCCAGGCGAATTTAACTGGAGCCGCCCACAGAATTGTTACCCAAAGAGTTCAGTGCTGCTATCGTAACCGGTTTCCGCCCTCCGCCGCTAATTGGGCAGATGTCTGGTCGGCGACATTCTGCGAAGTAAAACCGATGTATCACATCACCCATCGACTTCGTTGTGTTTGTGTGGAATCTGCCTTTTTTTTTATTCCCATACAGCAATCAACCTACGCATTCAATCCTGTGTCCATGATCAATGACATGATGCTGGAGTAAGCTTTTGGAATGTTTCGCTTGGCTGCCTATGAACGACGACGCCGCCGCCTGAACTCGTTCACACCCCGCTGGCAGCGCCCAACCCACGAGAGACCTCGTTACTTGTTCCCTTCTTGGACCACCACCCCCGGATGAGACGTGGCCAATCGCCCAAGCTGGAGAGACCGTCTGGTTTTATCTGATGGTCAATGTAGCACCATGGAATCTCCAACCGACGAACATAGCTTCACAGGGGATCCTCCAAAGCCGCGAGCTCTTCCTGATGACTTGCCCAGATCTCTCGATGACCGCAGAAATGTGCCTATGATTGGAGAGGAGACGGAGATGTATGACGCCTGGCAAGGTGAGGGCAGCGCCAGAGTTTCCGATTCTCTCGTTGACACACTATCTAGGACAGTCGCAATTCCTCACAACGCCTATTCCAGCTCGCCCACTAAGCTTTAATCTATCCCTTGACGACCCAAGCTATGGAAACGACCACGCTATTCAAAGGTTAGATGATAGTGACAGCCGGCTTGTCCAGATGCTCGCAACACAGGCTCGCTTGAAAAGTGACAATCCGGCTGAAGGAGACGAGGACAAGGTGGTTGCAGATGAGAAGCTGTCAGATGAAGAAAAGAGGGAAGCTCTGCAAAGTTTACTCAATCTAGCGGCATCAAATGGAGATGTGGAGAGGGTTCAGCGGCTAGTCAGTGGAAGCGCGAAGGAATACATCGATGTGAATGCCCACGACGCCGACGGAACGCCTCCTTTGATATATGCTAGCTGTTTTGGCCATGAAGACGTTGTTGCCGCACTTATTGCTGCGGGTGTCGATGTTGACAAGCAAGACAGGAATCAATGGAGCTCCCTCATGTGGGCCATGACGAATCGGCACAAGAGCATCGCGAAGCTTTTGCTTGACCACGGTGCTTCGCCAGAGGTTAAGTCATCTTCGGGAAGGACAGCATTCGATTTTGTCGAACCGAACAGTGAAATCTCGGAGTATCTTCACGAACGCGGTTATACGATCGGTAATGCCGGGGTGACTGATGACTTTTACAATTCCGGATTCTCACAAGACCGTTTCGAAGAGGAGATGGCAGAGAATGAAATGAAGCGGCGAATGATGATGGAAAGTGCCATAAATTTAGAGGTGGATCTGGGAAATTTAGGCCTGGATGAACAGCCAGAGGTAAAAGGCTCTTCAATGACCTTTTAATAACCGCCTACTGACCTTCGTAGTCACCGGAAGAGCTTGAAGAAGGGCAGGAATTCGTATGGGACCGATGCCTGAACGATCAAATGTTTGTATTTCAAGAGAATGAACTAGACCGTATCCTGGACATAATCATCACAAATATGACGCCACAGAGATCTCCATCGCAAAAACCTGTACCAGCTAATATCCTGTTCCTGAGCGCTCGCTATGCCTTTTACCATTCTAGTCGCGAACTCTTAGAGACACTACTCGTTACAGCGATGGACAAGATTAATGATGTTGTGGAATCACATCAATGGGACATGACCATCTTGGCTTTCTGGATGTCGAATGCGACGCTCCTACTCCACTATCTTAAGAAGGATGCAGGCCTTGTCCAAGCAACTACAGAATTCCAATTGCAAATGGCCGAGCTTATAAATGAGATTTTCATTTTAATAATTAGAGACGCCGAGCGCAGAATGGACAAAGTTTTGGATGCTGCCATGCTGGATCATGAAACGATACCTGGCTTTGAAGACGTCCATTTTCAACACGAATGGAAGATATTTCGCGCTAAAACAAAAGCTAAGCCGCCTGAACCCTTGGAGAAGCGTTTTCGACCGCCGTCACCCAAGCGGAGAGCTCAAATATCACCTCGAAACATCAACTCACTTCTTTCTTCAACTTTATTTGTGCTCGACCTCTACGATATTCATTCCGTAATCACGTCGCAAATCCTATCGCAGTTAATTTACTGGCTAGCGGCTGAACTGTTTAATCGCGTAATGTCCAATAGGAAGTACCTTGCCAGGACAAAAGCAATGCAGATTCGGATGAACGTTTCAACCCTGGAAGATTGGGCCCGTTCGAACAATCGTCAACCAGAACACTACGAGAATGGATCTATGACATCTACAGGAGAGACGACAGTAGAGTCTGCTCGACGTCATCTCGAACCTTTGGTACAACTGCTCCAATGGCTCCAATGCTTCTCCTCTCTTGGTGAGGATCTAGAATCCTTAGTGGGCACGCTACAGCAACTACCACGGCTCTCGCCCCAACAGCTGCTTCATGCGGTGAAGTATTATCGACCCGAGGTGGGGGAGAAGAGTCTTCCCAAAAGTGCGATGAAATACTTGGCCAATGTACAGAAAGCGGCTGCAGAGCGCAAGGGTAGGCCGCGAAATGCCGCATCATCAAATCCCGCGCAGAAGGCACCTGACGCCACACCATTGACACCAGTAAGACCAGGACAGCAACCAGCCATGTCACCATCGCCCGTGCCTTCAAAACAGGAGGATCCCGGCAGTGACGATGAGGATACCCCCGAACACCTCCTGCTCGACCCATCATTAATGTTACCCTTTTCTTTACCTACATCAACGGACATGTTGGTGAGCTACGGGGCGGGCTTTGGAGGATTGAACAAGGAGCGTGAAAGAAAATACCTACCTACCGTACCGCCAGAGTTCTTAGCGAAGCTAGATCTCAGTGGAAACAAAAACGGCGGAGGAATATATGAAAATACACGGTGGGATGATGAAGTGTTCAATTGATGCATTTATGACGGTTTACACGGATAGCATGAAGGGTACGATAGACGATGGCATGCGTGACGTGGTTTTCAGACTGTCAGTACCATCTGTATTGATTAGACGGGGGACATTTCATTACCCGTGACGTTTTGGTTTTCGTAAACTTAACCAACACCACCTCGCTAGCTAGGTGGCTGCCAGCACGGTGCACAGCCCAGCAAGGAACCCAAGAAATCACGATATATTGACTACTTCTTTTTATGAGGCCCTCGTCGTACTATAATTCCGTTGGCCTTATTGTAGGCCCTTATGGCTTTACGCGTATCTATCTCTTGCGCTTCTGGGCCTTAATTACCTTATTGGCAGCCTTTTTCTCAAGCTTCTCTAGCTTCTCTCGTGCATCCTACAACACTAAGAGTTTAGAATTCTCTACAGCATCGCGCCCATCTTGTATATAAAGTATACCTCCCATTTAAAGCGACCGCCGAGCGTCCCTCTGCATATCCTTACGCTTCTGCGCTACTATAGTGGTGCGTAATAAGTCTCTATATGCAGCCTTAGCTACAACCGCAATTGCTAGGCTACTATATATAAACTTTTCGTGCAGAATATACCACGTATCCTCGTCCTTCTCCAAATCTAGCAGATTAGCTAGCACTGCAAGCGTACGCGCACGGGCTGGTGTCTCTAGAGGGTAATTATCTATAGAACCCGTATCTACAGGCGTTGTTACTTACGGTAATAGCATTTAAATTTGGTTAAGTACAACGGCAAGATTAAAAGGAATTAGCCCTAATTTCGCCCAGGCGCTTAGGACTGTGCTTCTCTTAAATATATTAAGGCAAACTTTATATAGAGCTTATAGAAACTCCATCTTATTAAAATCTATATAGCCATTTTAAAAGGCCCTAGCTACAGCCTGCCTGTACTAGTGCTTATATAGCTAGAAAACTATAATATTAAGAGGCTAATAGATATGTATTATATACGGAATTATAGCGAATAAGATAATTAGGTAATTATTGCAAAATTATATAAATTACCTAGTAAAATAGCTGGTGTGGCCATCTAGGATAAGGAGTTAATTTTTACTAATTTAGCGCTTCTTAGACTACTTTTTAAAGTAAATAGCCTACTCTAATAGTAGCTGATTGTTAATATATGCAGTATCGCTTACTGCCAGTAAGTAATTACCTAGTAGCTCGTCTGTTTATATATACTAGCGCTTTTATATAGTTTTACCTACTAGGATAACAAGTAGAGGCCCTACAACTCTATTACTAGAAATTACCTCTATAACCGTAGCTAATTCGCGGCCAGTATCCTTTGCTGCAGTAATTTAAAAGGCCTTTAAAGCCGTAATTACCTTCTCCTTCTTGCCTACGCCTAGGTGTATACCTATTTTATTATAATTATATATATCTCCCACTATAATTTCGTAAAGCCCTATAACGCAATTATAGTCCTTATACTAGCGCGATAGCGCTATTAGGTCTTCTACCGCCTATCTTTCTAGCTTCTTAGGATTCTTAGTACGTAGGCTAAATTTAGGGTGGCGCTTAAGGAATCTATTGGTCCAATAGCTGCCATAGAGTGGTGGTTCTTCTAGGCCGGTATAACACAATTTAAGTATATAATTATACTCCCACTTAAGCTCCTAGACTATCGCACGCGTTCTAAGCGCGTTACGGCGATACAGCCATATTAGAAGGCCCTTCTCCTTATATAGAGTAAGTAGTAGGTTATAAGCTGGTAGTCCAGGCTGTGCAGGGAGTCCATTAACGCGATTCTTAACGCGGTCGTATTTAGCATTAAAATAGCGCGCAGTAGCAGCAATAGAAGGAAACTTATGGGCTATATAGGCAGCAAAGGCCTTTTGGACCTTAGCCTCATCTTTAAGAGGATCAGAAGTCATGGTTGTAGTGTAATTATTACGGTTCAAAGTTCGAAGTTATTCCTGGGTTCCTTGCTAGGCTGTGCACCGTGCTGGCAGCCACCTAGCTAGCGAGGTGGTGTTGGTTAAGTTTACGAAAACCAAAACGTCACGGGTATGTCATATTTTCGGATTTCTCCTACATTTTCTCTCTTATTGCACCCTTCATTGCGATGTCGGCGTCGGAGAGCCCCGCTTTAGCCATAGGGTAAGCGCCGGCATCTTTTATCAACTCATGTCCTTCGGTGTCGCATGCGCTACCCAAAATATCTCTCTTCAAAAGATTCAAAGGATTCAAAAGCCAATTGCATAACCACATATCCAGTCACGCCAGTACTAAATTCTGCCACCATGGCAGTTCAATCAATTGGCCCTGAGACCCTGAAATATATCGCGACGTCGAAGGTACGCTCGATAGCAGCCGACAAAATTGAAGCCACCTTTAGATCGCGCTGCATAGGTACGCACGACACACGGCATTCCAGCGATACCTACACTAACACAGTCTGTGCACTTCAGACCTCATATCAAAGCCTCTTGGGACACAGATCCTCTCGTTTTCTGACGAATGGTTTGCCGCGGCCGAGAATTTGACGACCCCTACTCCACCTGTCCGAAAGCCTGGAGTCTTCGTTCACTCCGGTGCTTGGTACGATGGTTGGGAGACACGTCGCCATAACCCTGAGCCGTTCGATTGGGTTGTGATACGCCTGGGAGTAGCTAGTGGCAAAGTAGAGGGTGTCGAGATTGACACAACCTTCTTCAATGGCAACCACGCTCCTGAAATCGCAGTTGAGGGTTGCTTCGGCAGCAATGATGAGGAAATCAAACATCCATCGTTCAAAGGCTGGGAAACGATACTGGAGAAGCAGGACTGCGGACCGAGTCAGAGACATGCATGGGCGCTGGAAAAGATTACGGATAAGGCATACACACATGTGAGGCTTTTGATGTTTCCCGATGGTGGAATCGCTAGATTTCGACTTTATGGTGTTGCAGTTCCGGTCTTCCCTCAAAGCATTGACGATGTTTTCGATCTCGCTGCCGCAGTCAACGGTGGTGTAGCTGTCAGTTGCTCGGATCAACATTTCGGTACCAAAGATAATATACTCTTACCAGGCCGCGGGAAGGACATGGGCGACGGTTGGGAGACAAAAAGAACAAGAGGAGAACATGTTGACTGGGCCATAGTCAAGTTAGGCATGTCAGGTGAGGTCGATAAGATTGTGATAGATACTGCTCACTTTCGTGGCAACTTTCCTCAGAAAGTTCAGGTTTTTGCAGGCACTTTTGAGACGGAACCAAGCTCGAGAGACTCCGGATGGATTGAAGTGCTCTCGCCGCAAAATGCTGGTCCAGATAAAGAGCATAAATATGGAGAAAACGTACTGCAGAACGTGAAGGGATCTGTTTACTCCCATATGAAACTTGTTATTATACCTGACGGCGGAGTGAAGAGGTTCAGGGTGTTTGGGAGAAGGAGGGCTTGAGTTGAAGTGGGCTTGATTCAAGAATCACAGCAAAACACAAAGCTCTTGCATATTATTCCGAAGGGGTGGACTATAAGACGCCAATGACTCGCAAAATCCACGCACCAAAAGTTATCAAAGAGCTTCCAATGTATGCAACAAACTACAATATAGCTTTGTACAGTTAATGAAGTTAATGTGCGTTCTCGATCTTCTGGAACCATTTCCAAAGCTCGCTCGGCGCTCCCCCTACTCTGTGTAATATTATAAGTGTCAGACGAGGGTAATGGAGCTTGCTATACTCAACACCTATTTCTTCTTTTCTTAGTGATAAAGATGAAACCATTTGAGTTAATCAACTGGTTTCGGCCTCATTCCCTCCAACGAATACTCCATTCACCCTTGGTAAAGTTGGGCTCTACTACCTGTCCATTCATGACTACATCGCACTCCCTTCTACCCTTTTTCTCTCCATTATCCTTGGTCCTGATTAAGAGACCGAATATGCAACCTCGCCTTGCCGCTGACCTGACCATTTCTCTTTCTTCAACCCGTCTTTATCCCTGTTTTCTCTTCTTTACCATTTCCGGAACTTCTTCGATTCTTTCCACCTAGCCCTTTTCACCTCCTATACTACCGTTAACTTCGGACAGGATTTGTAGCCGCCGGATTTTTCCGGCGCCGCCAATATAGGAGGGCGGTTGTTCGTCCGAGGCTTCGTCGAGATGGGTAAGAGGTGCGTCTTCCATATCAACGCTTCTCCACTCCTCAGGATCAGTAATACCTTGCCTTGCATTTATTCCTCTTGCGCCCAAAATTCTTCTCTGGGTCATGAGGATCCCCAAATACAGCTGCCTCGATGGTGCTGCAAGATACGAGGATTCTCAGATCGCCCTTGATTTTATTTCCCTCTTCGGCGTTGGTGTAGACGCTGGGGGAAGGTCGGACCCGTTGAGTAACGAGACAAATGTGCTTTCGATTTGATGATCTAATTTTCCCGGTTTGTGTTTCCGACAGTGCTGAGGTGTTGTTGAGGCTTTGGTATTGGATCTGTGTGGACCTGTGCAGTCATGGGATGTGTGACAATATAACGTTGACTACACTCCCGGAAGTGGATATAGTGGTGGCGGAGAGGCTGCATGCTTCGAAGGCCGTGACCACGAATCCATCCAACTCATTGTGGTAAAATATCCGGTCAGAGTGTGATAGAAAAAGGAAATGTAGTTAATTTAGAGCAGAGGAATCCGGAAGATAGGAACACGAGGACCGTAGCGCTCGTCAAAGTGTTCAGGATAGAGACGATCAGAGAGGGTTCAAAGGGTGAATGTCATAGACAAGGCGTGGGCTGAATCGCAGAGCTCTGCAGCCGTCCCGAGAGCAGCATATTAATTTGAAGGGAAAGCAATACATCACACTAATAGCCCAACTCGAATTTATCCCCCTAAATTAACTCCAACTAAAAACCCGGAACCGCTTCCCCTTCCACCTTCCCAAAAGCATCACGCCCGCCTCACAGGTCTCGTATGCCCAACCCAACCTCCGAGATAACAATCAGGATCGCTTTCCCTTATTTCCGGTACAGCCTCCCACCAAGCTATTGTTCACGTTGCCTCCTGATCCTTAGGTGCAGGAACAGTCGACTTCCGCCAGAAGAAAAAGGGAGCGAGTCAATCGGCGAGCTTACCCATCGGCGGGTACTCCTTTCCTTCTTTCTCGACTTTAGGTGTGCAGGTGCACCATTCGTCCTCTGGGATCTTTGTCATGACCATAGGGACGTGGTTGCCGCAACCCCACCACGTGGCTTTCTCTGGTATTGTGTATATTGATTAGCCCTCCAGAACTTTGTGGGAGATGGCGGGGTATGGTGGGGCGAGGGCTGAACTTACGACAGCTGTCACAGGTCGCTTTCTTGCACATCTTTGAGTTTTAATCGGATTGGAAGGTTATATTTTTGGTTTAGTAGCTGCAGATTCTTCAACAAAAAACCGGGTCTCGAATGTGGTGTTGTTATATTCAAGACCGCCTCGCTCACCAAGGTGATGAGCTCGCTGATAACCTTTTAGCGCGGACTGGATAACGAATACTTTCGAATACTCTCGCGGCAACATCGCGTGGCAATTACAAGTATTTGAAATTATCAAAGAATAATCTAGTTTTTCATGTAAGACTAGGCGTGTTATGCTTGACGGTGCATCCTCCTTTCAAGCAAGCCGTCTAAAATAGGAACTTTTCCAAAATCGTGTCGAAAAATATCTAGATACAACAGATGCCTTCTAAAGTTTCATAGGAGAGAATAGTGACGTCTAAAACATCATAAACAAAGCTATAACGCTAGACATTACATGAAGCTTATACTTGCGACGTGACATCTCAATCGAACGTAATCTTCGTCGCTTTCTTCATGGTATCTGTGTCCTTATAAAAAGCGCCGTACGCATCGTGCGCCTTCTTTTTGACAGTAGTGCCGAATCTCATTAAATCTTCCGGAACAGGTTGGTTGGCAGCTTTGAGGACATTGACCAAACTACGCAGGGCATCAGAAGTTTCGCTTTCACGTCGAATAAAATTAACACTTACGCGCCGGAAAGAGCTTTATCGTGCTCTGTGAAAAGAGTAATTGCCAGACCTTCCTTGCCAGCCCGGCCCGTTCTGGGTATTGCTTAGTAAGCTATCAAGAAGTCAAGATAGGATAGGCCTTACCGTCCAATTCGATGCACGTAGTCTTCCGCCGTCAAGGGAAATGTGACATTGATAACCACTTTCACTGCGGGAATATCTAGTCCACGTGCGGCGACATCCGTTGCAACCAGTATAGGGACATCTCCCCTTTTAAATGACTCCAAGCTTGCTGTCCGCTGCACTTGGCTTAGATCACCATGTATTCCCGATACTCTGAAGCCTTTGGATCTAATAGTATTCTCCACCCTGGTAGCTTCTTTTTTATACAAACAAAATACCAAAATTCGATCATCTTTATTCTTGCCCGACTGATGCTGCTTCAATAGTTGTAGAAGTCTATACTCCTTATTGCGAGGCTCGACAACTTCGACAATTTGCTTGATACGTGTATTGGCACGAAGTTCTCCAGATGGATTATCACCAATGGTAATTTTCACCGGTGACTGCATGAATGTTGCAGCCAAATTCCGTACAGAGGGTGGCCAAGTTGCAGTAAACATGAGTGTCTGGCGTTTCCGTGGTGTACAGTTGATAATCTTCCGGATATCATCCTCGAAACCCTTGTCCAGCATCCTGTCAGCTTCGTCAAGGACTACGTAGCCAGCATCACTAAGATTGGCAGCACCATCGTTTATAAGATCATTCAATCTGCCAGGTGTAGCTACAACAATGTTGGCGCTTCTTAGAGCTTGAATTTGTGGTTCTTTCGGAACTCCTCCGTAGACACAAACGACCTCTATCCCGGCAGGGGTTGCCAGTTTAACCAATTGCTCATGTATTTGTAGTGCAAGCTCCCGGGTTGGAGACACAATAACAGATTTGATCCCCTTGCGTTGGCTTTTCGGTAAGGATGAAATGAACCGTGTGCATGGCACACCAAATGCAAGTGTCTTCCCAGATCCAGTTTCCGCCACTCCAATCATGTCTCTGCCTGCTAGCAGAGAGGGCCATGCTGCGGCTTGTATGGGTGTAGGAGAAGTGAAGGACGCAAAAGGAGCCCGTTGGGCATTATCTGTAATCGGGAGGTGCGAGAAATCTGTGATAGGGCGGTATTTTAGAGCAGATGATAGTGGATCATTGACCGTTATGAAGTTGGAGGTAAGGAAGTTGTCTATTTGTGGTTGTGGCACAGCGGTCAACGCAGGATCTTCAACATATTTAGAATCGGAGGTCGCTGGTGACATCGGCTCGGGACTAGTTGCAGAAGACTGGCCTTTCGAAGTAGCCGTAGAGGTGACATTTGACGCAAATATAGAAGCACTCGCAGTATCGGTATCGGAGGCGGTCCGTTCCAGTTTCATTTGTTTTTTTAAGCGTGCCCTTTCCGCTTTCCGTTCTGCTTTTCGTTGTGCTTTCTTCCCAGCCTTTTCGAGGGCTTTCTGGTCTACGTGGTCGTGACTTAAGCCATCAGAAGCGCCTTCGACATCTTGTGGGGTGCCATTCTGTGCAGAACTGGCCTCTCGCGCCTCTTTTTTTGCGCGCTTTGTAGCCTTTCTTTCGGCTTTCGACACTTTGCTTTCCTCACCGGAACTACCCTCAATTGTGTGTTTTGATTTTCCACTAAATCTTGTGGTGTCTTTCCCAGCCTCCGCGATGGTCTCCTTTGACTCTTGTACAATGTCCGTAGCGGGAGGAAGTTCGATCTTCTTGCATTTGTCTTTCCGGCTCTTCTTTTGTGCAGGGATCTCTACACTAGAAGACAAACCATCGTCAGTGATGGCATCTTTGCGCGATCTTTTGCCCATGATTGAGAGCCGAGATTTAAGAATGAGTGCGAAACGACGAATTGTGCGCCCAGTAGAATCCCTCAAACTTTTTTCTTTCGGGACAGCCACGGCCACTTTAGTGTCTGGGCCGACAAGACCCCGAGGAGATCTTGGCAGATATAATCCCTGCCCGGGCCTGTAAGAGCGTCTCAATGAAATAATCACAGCACTCCAGCTATACTAAACTAGGTTATTGTTAGAAAGGTGAGCAATGCGATTTTCATCTATATAAAAGAAGACTATAAATATTAGCTGTCTTACCGGCCGCCAGTAGAAGGACGTATTCTAAATAATACATCAGGAAAATGTTCGCAGGCTGAAATTCAAACTACCCGTCAAGCAAAATCAAATACTGTCAGTTACGTCAATTGGCTGCCAAATGGCTGTCGTTGACGTAGTTGACGTATTTGACGCATTTGACGTTTTTGACACAGCCTGCGCGCAGCCTGACACCCGGACACTCGACTTTACAGTGGATGGATTGTGATTGAAGCGACCTTGGGATGACTAAAATTGGCGTTTCGCTTGGCCTAAATAGGGATAGCGGGTCGTCTAACCGAGTACGGACAAGACCCTCACATGACATCATTCTAATCTTCCCTCACCCACGCCTCAACAACAGCCTTCCTAATACGCTCATCCACCCATCCCATCTTCACCATCTCTACCACACTCAACCCGTCCCTCCCCTTCCCACGCACACTCGCCCCATTCTCAAGCAAAACCGTGACCATATCCACCTTATTCTCCCTTACTGCCCTTACTAACGGCGTGCCAACCGTCCCCGTCCCAAAAATCGCAAACGTATCCTCTTTATCCACGTCCGCGCCTAGTCCCAACACTCTCACCAACATTGCCTCATCTCCCCTCTTCACCGCACAATGAACAGCACTCGCATTTTCAAGCACCGCACCTTGCTGAACCAGCATCTCAACGACCTCTCTATCCCCCCATCTCACAGCCGTCGCAAGAACAGACCCCGAATTCGCGACGAGCTGACTCGCGCCATACATGNTGACTGGCACACCTACCGCTGGTCCGAGGTTCGGATTCGCACCACGATCTAACAAGTATTTCACCAGTTCGACATCCTTGGTAGCGTAGTTGAGCAGAGTGTTCCACCCGTCTACTTGCGCATTAATGTCCCATCCGCTCTCGAGTAAAAAGTCCAGTAGAGTCGTTTTCTCGGAAATTGGAACAGCCATCTTTACCGCTTCGACAAGCATGTTTCCGGATACGGGGACGTTATGCTGAGTAATTAGATGCTGCATCATGGCGTAGTGTGGGCCGTGACGGAGGGCGGTGGACAGGCACTGGTCGAGGTCTGCTAGCGAGGGTTTGAGGGGCAAAAGAGTGGATAAGTACCGGGTGAAAGCGGAAGGATTGTTGGTGGTGCACTTTTGCCATAGGGCTGTGAATTGTTCTGGCGAGAGATGAGGCGCTAGAGGTTGCTGAGGTGCTGTTAAAGGTGGACGGGGCTGGATAGTATCGTTCATATTTTCGTTCAAGTTTTTTTTTTGCCGTTGGTAGTGGTATCGAGTGTGCACATTTTGCGTATGTACATACAGTCGATGGAAAATGGTGGTTATATATAGATTGTGAAGCGGATAGGGCGCTTGGGATGGAATGGGGCTGACGTGGCGTAGAACTGAACGGAAGAACGAATATGTAGCGCCACCCAATCATATTGAAACAGATGAAACAAGTCACACGATTTATATATCTAAAGATTCGGGGAGAGGCTGCGAGCATAATTAATTGGAAAAAAAAAAGCGACTCTATGATGCTTACACGACTAATTGCCAAACTTTGCGATCAAACCTAATACAAAAAGATTATTCACTAGATCGAATAAAAACGCCGCTACCAACCCCTCCAACGCTATGGTGACGAAATAATATGCAGTATTCACCCTTAACCTAAGCCTACCGTGACTTTTGACACATCAAGCCACCAACACATGAAAGTTCTCTCAAAACCCGCATTCAACGGCTTCCACTCCACTTTCTTAGGATCATCACACCCATAAGCCTTCGCGTCAGCCAAAGCCGGATTACAAGCAGCCACAAACGAGGTTTCAGACCCACTACTCCTTGCCATATTCCAGGTGGGCATGCAGCCACCGCCTACATCTGTCTTCATTGTGAATGTTATTCTAGTCTCGTCTTTGTTGGTGGGGCTCTCAACGTCGATTTGCACTTCGCTGCGAGTGTCGCCGTCGCTGCTGCCGGGGATGGCGCTGGTTGTATCGGGCCCGGCGGCAGTCTGCTCGTGCGAGTCTAAGAGTGTCCATTCTACTGAGGACGTTTCATGCTCCATTTTTTGGTGGATGCGAATTTTGAACACGTTCGGCTCTACTGGAGGTAATAGGGCCTCAGTAGGCTCCGGTGGAGGAGGATTTTCCGTTTCTGGGGGTGGTGGTGGAGTATTCACGGATGTGGGTGTAGGACTCGGGAGTGTTGTCATTGTGGTAGGTTCTTCTGGTTCAGCACAGGCACCTTGATCTTGACGGCGGAAGAGGCTGCGTTTACGCTGGTTGGCCAGCGGGTCCCAAGTGATATCTCCCTCGACCTGGTCTCCCTGCACCCAGACCTTGACGATGGCCTTGCGGTCTTGTTGCCCTGGCGGCTTTTGGTTGGGATCGTACTGGACGAGGACGGTGCCGTGCTTTAATTCATGCTGTGCCTGCTCTGAATCAATGGCAACATAGTCTATAACTACGGGTTCTACATTCGGAAGAATGCCGTTGATTTCTGAGACGATTTGCTGAACTTGGACCGGGTATCGCAGATCTCCTTCTCCCGAGGCCGTGCTTGTCCGAGGGTGGATGACCAGAATCTTCAGAATCTCACTATTTATACCAAAGACTTGGTTGGGGCCGGCGCTCTGCTGTAAACTCGGGAAACTTTGCGAATTCGCGAAGCCCCCAAACCTAAAGAAGTTGAGCACACGATCGCGAAACTGGGTGTCTGTAATCGGGGTTTCTGTGTCGGGTATGAGTTGGTTGGTATTCGGATCGACACCCACATTCAGGAATCCGGGGATTTCCCAGAAGTGTGTCATCCAGATTGCGCGTTTAGCAATCACCATGACAGACGTGCACCCTTGAAGGCCTTCGACGCCCGCGTTGAAGCGGACGTTCCTGAAGTCGAGTTGCTTGCTCGTTGAGATGCCATTCATTGCGTTAGGGATACCGGTGCCCGTTAGTAAAACAAGATTACCTTGATTTCGAGCTTCCGTCATCTGGTTGTCGATGAAGTTGTTGATGCGGCCTGGTTTTTGGTCGTCAAAGTTGTCAGGGACAATGACGGTGCGTTTCGTCTTTGTGGAGCTAGGGCATGACGTTGGTGTTGGAACAGGTCCATTATCAGAGGGCTTAGGACCGCCTTGGAAGCATCTGAACGTCGACGTAGGTGTCTCGAAGGTTGTTGAGGTGGTAGCAGTTTGGGTACATGAATTTATGACATCTGGAGAGGCGGTCACGCATCTGGGATCCTTGCATGAAGTTGTCGGTACCGGTTTGTCGGTTGAGGAGCATGTTTGAATGCACCTTGTTGCTGGTCCTCCATCTTTGCAGTCAGGAGGATCCGTGGGCTGCGGGCTACCAGGTGGTGGAGGAGATGGAGGCGGAGGTGAGGGTTCGGGCTCTGGCTCTGGCTCTGGCTCTGGCTCTGGATTGGGATTTGGGTTGGGATTTGGGTTAGGATTTGGGTTAGGATTTGGGTTAGGATTTGGGTTAGGATTTGGGTTGGGATTTGGGTTGGGATTTGGCTTTGGCTCGGGGTTGTCGGGGTTCGACGTTGTTGTAGGTGGAGGGGGGTTCTCCGTATTAGCAGGTGGCGGCGGGTTCTCGGTGTTCGTAGGCGGCGGTGGATTTTCAGTGTTTGCAGGTGGAGGCGGGTTCTCTGTGTTCCCAGGCGGTGGAGGTGGCACGTTCGTGGTGATAGTGTCCGAACCAGAAGGTGGTGGCGGAGGTGGAGGCTATCATTCATTCATTAGCATCTGACGAAAGCGTCTGTAGGAAACAAGAACCAACTAACCGTCTCCTTAGGTCCCGGGGGAAGACCAGTTTCACTACTTGCCATTGAGCCCGGCTCCAACGCAAAAGAAGGTACGGGAATGGGCGGACACAGCAGACCATCTCGCCACCATATGCCTGACGGCTGGACAACAATATCGTGGGTGGGCGTTTGCAACTCGTTATCTAGGAATTCGGTAATTGTGGTTGTTACGGTCGTAGTTATAGCTAAGTCCACGAGGTCCGTCATAACCATGGGGATGATGGTGTGAAGGGTGCCATCTGTGGCAGTAGTGGTCGCGGATGTGATGGAAGGGTCCTGAAGGAGTGCATCGTTGGCTACCGATAGACCGGAGAGCGTAAGGATTAAGAAATAATGCATGGTTAGGAGGCCAGCTCAAAGAGGGACGGTAGGAAATAGAGCTGAAAGAGAAATTGAATTAAAAGTGGAAAAATAAACGGAAAAGAAAAATATGGACTTGGTGTAAGTTGAGACAATGTTCAGAAGACATGGTTGAGAGTCGACATCAATCTTTATATACTTTTTCAGAGGTTATCTTTCTCTTCTTGGAGGGCTGCGCCATGGTCTATCTTCGATGTACGTGGCTCTGTTCAAGATCGTAAATATAGCAAGTTGTTGGCAGAGATGTTGTTTCGTTTCAAACCTGCTCCTTCTTCCTTGAGGTTATTCTTGAGGCGTCTAATCGAAGATTTGTCAATGGTTGGTATCTAGAAGTTCATTCTATTTTTATCGTTCCTTCCTATAGCGAGCGGTGCCTACGTAAGCTTCGTGCGAGAGGACCTGAGCGACTATCTCTAAAAGGACACCGCAATCACAATTCAAAAGTTGAAGGAATGCTTACCTAAGTTGGTGTACCTGGAATGTTCAATGTCAAATGATCGTGCGGGTGGAAGGTGACTTACCGAACGCCCCGTTTCATACGCCACACCTACAAATACGCGCTCAGGCAGACTACCTCCGGCCTTCTGTACACTGCTCTCCAGCACATACCTGGTCGATCGATTAGAATATGTCTACGTTTCATGAAATTCTTCGACCTTTCGGTGCTACAAAGACGGTCTTAGTGGCGCTCTTAGTAGTCAGATTCCTATACGTAGATCTGTAAGTCCATCAACAGACTTAATATGGAGCTTCTGCAGTTCCGTGGATACTAGGAGGAGACCCCCTGGAACCCACTCGCCTGCAGCGGGCTCTCTTGTGATTGGGGCGTTGATTGAGGCGTTGATATTGAGGCGTTGAGGGAGAGGTGTTGATGGAGGCGTATCACTACGGTTCGCTATCCCCTTAGGATAGGGGCTATTGCTCTATATTAGGGTGATTTATCCCTCTATACGGAGTAATACAACCTTTATATTAAAAAAAATTATTCACTTAATATAAAGTATACTTATAAGAAAGAAGTTAATATAAGAAAGAAGTTAATATAAGAAAGAAGTTGATATAAGAAAAAAGGATTGGGATCGGCGAACCCCGCGAAATCGGTGGATCGGAGTAAATAGCTCCTAGGAAACCCTTCTCCAGGAGCCTCTTCTCCCAGGAGACTCTTGTCCTAGGAGACTTTTCATCCTAGGATACTTTCCTCCGAGCCTTTCCTTAGCGCTTGATCGTAGATTTTAGATCCACTTATCGAAACAAATATCCTATCGTTAACGTGATTCAGAAGAATGCACAAGCGGATATTATGCTGGATAGATACTATGCTAGATAACACTATGCTGGGTGAAGATGGGTTATAATACTTATAAATATTGCTATTTATGGCAACAGGGACCGATTTTGACCCCCTCAGATCCAGAGAAGTTTCGCAAGGTGTGTAAACTACACCTGGGATTGACAGAAACAGGACTTCGCATGAGTGAAGAGACAATTTTAGATATGTATGCAAGAGGCGTCGCGCATGGTAATAATGAAAGGTGTTGCGATTAAAAGTCTGGGAGATACATTGACGTTCGGAGTTACTTCGGTCACGTGCATGTCGGCGCCTTTTGAGGCTCATGTTATCTCAGGTGCCTTTGCCGCTTCTCCGAGGAATTTGTGGCGTTGCATAGCCCCACTCTTCCGCCACAGCCCCACCCTGCCAACCCGTGCGAACTCCTAAGCCAATTAGCGGCGCGCACTAACTCCTACGAACTCCTAAGCTAATACAAGGGGGTGTCCTGAGCGGGCCAACATCGCTCCCTGCTAGCGCTTACATTGCCACCTCAATTGCCACGTAAAACAGTGCTTATTCAGTATTGTATTAATATTTTATTGGGCCGCCATCTGCAGCAATTACAGCAAGGCAGCGCCCCCTTATATTGCCTGTATACTTTTCAAATTCTTCGGGCTTAAGCTTCTCCCATTCCTCCTTAGCGTACTACCTAACTTCCTCCTTTGTCGTAGGAAACCGGCGTTATATTCTCCCCTTTAACAGCCTCCCTTAACGGCGAACTTTGTATAGTAAGGGTAGGAGATAAGTCGCTATCAGCTATTAGGTCTAAGGGCGTAATAGAGACGGTAATACTAAGGATCCTACCTTATTAGCTGCTAGTAGAGACCGTGGACCATCGTTCTTAACTAGCCGTAATTTAGTCGCCTATTAATTAGATACTAATAATAACGGTATATACGCATTTCCTTATTAATTATTACTAAGATGCTAAAGTCCTACTACTATTTAAATACGTTCGAAATCACGGATCCTTCTTACTACTATACTTCTTAGTCGTCTAGTATTATTATTTAATTAAATAAAGTCTCTTTATTATAGGAAAACCTTAGCGCCAAGTTATAAATAAACTTATACGGTCCTAAGGAGTTAGACGGAACTAGAGGCCTATAAGCCTTTTTAAACTAGAAGTACGTAGTAGGGTCTATCTTTATAGTGCTAAGGTAGTTATAAGTATAATATATTAAGCGGAGTCTGTAATATAGTATAGCGTAATTTAGACCCTTTATCGCTAAACCTATATATCCTTCTATTACTTGCGTATATATCTAATAGACCTTATATATCTCCGGATTTAAACTAGCTGCCCTATACTAACTACGCAGGAGCTTTATTACCTTAGTTAGTTTAATTTATAGTTTAGTTTAGGGACGCCTTAAGATAAGCGGGTATATTATTCTTATAGTTATATCCTTATTTAATATAGAGCACCGCTATAGTATCTATAGCCTCCTTAATATACTCCTTATTATCTCTTAGCTTAATAACGTTTTTATTAAATATTAATTCTACTTTTAGCCCTTCTATTTCCGGGTAAGTAATTATTAGCCCTCTTTTTAGATTCCTTTTTAATGAAGATACTAGCAGCCGTAGGGGCGAGCTAATAGGCGTTCTAGCTATAAGAATACTCTTGTTTATAAATAATAAAGGCAAGTTAACTAATATAGGCAATTCTTATTAGGATAGACTTAGTATAATACTAACACCTCCTTAAATAAGTATTAATGGCTAAAAGGCTAAAGGATTTATTATGTTAGAAGCATGCCGTAAATATATTTACAGTATAAGAGCTAAGCTCTCTCCTACTTATCTAATTCTAATATTAGTGACCTCTAGTCCTACGGTAGTTAGTCTTTTACTTCTTAGTAGTAGGTCCTTATTTAGAATAAGGAAGCCAGTTAAGTGTCTTCCTAAATTATACTTATTTACTACCTAGTCTAATATTGCCTTTCCTAATATTTTAAACGCGAGTATAAAATTAGTTAGCTATAGTTAAGTAGTATTCTTAATACCGCGTCCTAGATATTTAAGCCTATTAATTAAAGCTTTATTAACTTTTACTATAACTTTAGGAAGTAGGTAGATTGTAAGCTTTTAGATAGTAGAGAGGAAGTTATAAAAGACTATATATTTTAGTGGTCCGTTAAGAATATCTTATCCCTAGGCCTTTTAGATAGTTTCTCTAGCTTTATTATTATAACGATCCACATAGGGCCCATGCTTCTAGAGGTCACGCCTACTATATATAGCAGTTGTCCGGCCAACCATGACGTATGGGTCCAGTATTTGGGCTATTAGAGAATCTGAGAAAGGCCCCCCCAAATCGCTCCTTAAACCACTCTAAAAGGTCCAAACAGCCTGCCTCTAGAGTATAATAGGCGGATATAAGCAAACGGCCACAGCACTGCTTGAGAAGGAAGCTAATATTCCCCCCCTATAACTATACATTGAAGCCGCTGTAATATAAAGGGCGTAAAAGGAACGTAACTCTAATATTATAAAGTATATTAAGATACGCCTAAATAAACTATAGAGGGACCCTAGGGCGCCTTATAGGAGAACAAACTAATAACCCTAAAGTAGGGAAGATATATTAGAGAAACAGGTAAAGAAAGCAGAAGAAGAATAGTGCTACTTTAGGGCCCAGGCCCATATAGAGGAAGAAGGGAGACGCGTAAGAGGCCAGTAAGGACAACAGTAAGAGAGAGAAAAGAGCTAAAGTAAAGTATAAAAGAACGCCGGGAAACTAACTACCGTAATATAATACTGGCTGGACTAACGCTAAAGAGGCGTATGGGAGTTAAAGGTACAGAGGTTAACTAAGGTAAGAAGAACCTAAGCCGTAGCATGGTTAACGCCATAGGGGGTAAATATTTTAGGGCTCTGAGAAGGCCTAATAAAGGTAGAAAATATAATAGTAACACTCTTAAGAATAGGAGTAATAGGACTAAAAGACTGGCTCTACTAGGTGGGTGTCCTAGTAGGTAGCCCAAGATGCAAATGTGGCTGGCTAAGACAGACACTAAAGCATGTAATACTGCTATGCCCCTTATATACCAACCAAGAAGTAATACTCTTAGCAGCTAGCACAGAAAACTATAAGACACTGCTCTTAATATAAAAAGGCCTTAAGGCGGTTACCTAGTGGCTTATTAGCTAAAATGTACTAAACTAGTTCTAAGTTATAAAGGAAATGGCAATAAAAGGCAAGGGGGCGAGTAATGGGTGCCCCCTAATAACTCTATAGCAGTAGAGTAAAGTTTGCGATACTAGCGCGTCCGTAGGCTTGTTACGGCAGCAGTGGTTCCCAAAAAGGTTAAAAAGTAAGGTAGTAGGAGCACTATAGGTGACTCGCAGGCGCCTTGCAGGCGCCCTATAGGCGAGTCCTAAAAGGCGGGGAGATAGATTACGGGGTTTTCTTAAATAGAGTTTTCTCCCCACATGTATATAAGAAGTAGTCCGCGTAGGCCTAATAGGGATCCGAATCGGACGTTAAGTAATAAATTATTATTATTATAACGAAGCCTTATAGGAAGTACTATAGTAGACTTGTTAATGGGCTGGGTATATAGGTATAGATTAGTTAAATAATGTAAATATAACTAGTGGAGTGGTTGCCTAATAGATTAACTCTAATTATATTCTAAGATTTACTATAAAGGAGAGAACTATCTAGGTAGGGACTATAGTCCTTTAAATACACAACCTTACTCCTAAGAAATCCCCTTTATATATAAGGTACGTGTTATACGTATTATATATACGTTTCCCTTATATACTGTATATACTATATATAACGTTATATAACCTTAATTACTATTCCTTATTATATAGCTCTATCGGCTCTATCTTAGACTATGCTTAAATTAACTAACTAGCTTCTCCTAACTCCTCTTTAAGTAGTTATAATATTATACTTAAAGCGTCCGTAATACCATCTCCCTTCTCTTTATCTTTATCCTTAAAGATTCTAAATATCTCCAAGTTATTTACTAGAGGTGTGATATCTATTTAATTAATTTAGTTAATATTATTGCTTATTATACCTAAAGCTCCTTTTTCTTTATAGGCGCAATATCATGCTCGCACTATTACTACGATATTATCTCTTAGTAAGATTATACCGTCTCTATATTCTTGCTATTTAAAAGAGGGATTAGTTTATATTATATTAGTAAGCCTATCCACGCAACAACTATCCTCTTACTTAGAGTGCACTAAAGCAAATATTTATTTGTCCTATAACGTTTACTCTATCTCTAATGCTAAATATATATATTTTATTACTCTTAATAGTTATCTAGTTCCTTAACTAATTTATCTTAGAGTCTTATATTTAATCTACTACTATACGGCTAGATAGTAAACTATTTTAAGCCCTTATTAAGTTTGAATATTCTTGTAATATAGAGTAAAAGGCCCTTAAAGCCTATATCGCGGCGTCCGCTTAGTTACTCCGTCTTAAAAAGGGTTATAAAAAGGTCCGTTTTAAGGAGTAGAAACTTATAGAATAAGGTTTATAGGAACTTAGTAATAAAAAAAATAGATTCTCTTCTATTTAAGAAAAAAATTAATCTAAGTAGTTTAGCAACTATTCTTTCTAGGTCCCCCTTAGGTAACTTATTCTTTAGTAATTTTTTCTTATTAATGCTGCCTAACCTAGTTTCTTTTAATACTCCTATACCTTTTTTATAGCATTCTTTAAATTTTCTAGTAGTTCCTAGGTAGTTTTATTATAGCCTATCCACTTAACCTTATACTATATTTTATCGTTAATGTCCTTATAACTAACGATCTTTAAAACTTGCTATTTATCTTCTTTCTACCCTTTATATATATCTACTTTATAGGCTAGTAGCTTAATATTCCCGTATACTAGCTCTAGTATTATAATATACTATATAAGGTAAATCTTTATTTTAGCTAGTAGGTTTAACTTAAATATAACTAGTGAAATCCTTTATATAATTTTAAAAGGTCCTAGTCTAATATAGTCTAACTTCTTACTTAGTCGTTAACTCTTAAAATTTTTATATAGTAGCTATACTTTATCTCCCTCCTTAAGATCTAATCCCTTAGATCTCTTAGTGTCGGAAATAAGGCAAGCGGTCGTCACGTGACGCCGCGGCACTAGCGTGGCGAGGAGTCTTAAGCTCCTCGCCCTTCCTCATTCTATTAATAAGCTTTATTAACTAACATCACTATAACCTACTCGAGTAGTTGTTATTAGTGAGTTACTCTATATAATTAATACTAATTAGTAGTTAAATACACAGTCAACTATAAAGCAGCTAGGTTTTTAAATAGAAGAGACAGTCTTATATAGGGGTGCTATATACGCTTATATAGAATAGATCCCGGCAATACTATACTACCTTAGACTTGCAGAAAACTAGTAATAGAAGTGTTATTAAGTACTAGGAGATACTAAGTTACGTTTATTATATAGAACAACCGCGTTTACAAAGATTTGGTTAAGTACTTTAGGTTAGAAGTGTTACTAAACCTAAGGTCCTAAATTAACGTCCGAAATGCGTTAAATGACGTCTAAAATGTATTAAACAACATCTCAAATTGCCTACCTCTTAATAGCAAACCTACGAGATCATACAAAACCGAAAATCCTACCTACCTTTAACGTACGACACCCCGTCGATTTTATACCTACTATAGCATTAACCTATCTAAAGAAGTACGAGAAGGACATTAACCCGGAAATATAGAATACTAATATAATTAACTTTGCAAACGCTAAGCAATAGGACCTAAATAGATTCTTATTATACCGTATAGTATATTATAAAGATAGCGAATATAACAACACTATACTATAGTACTATATAAGGGAGGACTTTATTAGATAGATAAAGGAAATATAAACTCCGGTAAAGAAGGATATTATATAAAACTTCCGTAACTTTTTATAGGAGTATAGAGTGTTTATACCTATAGATAGGGCTACTATTAGAGACAATATTTAGGAGCAGGTTATTAACGTAAAAGAAGAGCATAAATAGACTCTATAAGAGATTAAGCACTAACTACGCACTATAAGGAAGCTTAACTTACAATAGAACCTAAGTAATATACCTTTAAAGATAAACCTACCTCCGCCTTTAACTCCTCTATATCTAATTTAACCCGTAACCTTAATATTAGATATTATACCCTAATAAGAGCAGGTATAGGATCCTATTACTTTATAATTTAATAACCTTTAGACTCCACTAACTAGACTTATATCCCTACGGCAGCCTATAATATAACCCCTACCTCCTTTATCTTAATTTTAAATTGGAGGCAGTTTAAAATTGCTTATAGAGCTTGCAAAGCTATATTCGGATTAGGAGAAGAAGTTTAGTAGGGAATTATATAATATTCTTAATTTAAAACTATATATCTTCTATAACTATTGCTAGAAGGTAAAAATAGAGTCTAATTAATACTATAACGCCTATTCCGTTATGCTTAAGGGCCAAGCTAGTATCTTTTATTATAATTATTTAGCAGGAAAAGGATATAATTTTAACCGCATAATATATAAGTTAAGATACCACTTTAAAACAGAAGAGAATAAGTAGCAGTATATATTAGAATAGAGAGAGACTACCTTTTTAAGGATTATTGCTATAAACCTAGGTGTCCCTCGGCTTAATTATTTTCAAAAGCTTTTTAATTAACTTTAAATAATTTAGCGTAGTTTATCTAAATTATATTAAGAGGACTTCAGCCTATATAATTAAGTTATTAGCGTATATTAAGGTATTAAAGAATATAACCTTACTCTCTTTAATCCTATAAATACTTATAAAGGAGTATATACTTAATTAAGATCTTCTATTAGCACCGCTCTATGTAACGGAACCTTGTAGCAAGAACTACGGTGGGCTCTTTATTAGGCTAGGTGTGTAGGAAATGTAAGTAATAATAGTCGACAAGTAATAATAACTGGTGGAGTGGTTGCCCAACAAATTAACTCTAATTATATTCTAAGAATTACTATAAAGAAGGAACTATCTAGGTAGGGACTAAGGGTCCTTAAATACACAACCGTACTCCTATAAAATCCTTCTTGTATATAATATACGTGTGCTTTATCTACTCTATTACAGATTATATAGATCCTATAGATTATACAGATTACCCTATATAACCTTAGTTACTATTCCTCGTTATATAGTTTTATCGGCTTTATCTTAGACCGTGCTTATATTAACTAACTAGCTTCTTTTATCTCTTCTCTAAGTAGTTATAATATCGTACTTAAAGCGTCCGTAATACTATCTCCCTCCTTTTTATTTTTATCCTTAAAGATTTAAAATATCTCTAAGTTATTTATTAGAGGTATAATATCTATCTAATTAATTTGGTTAATATTATTGCTTATTATACCTAAAGCAATTTCTTCTTCCTTAACTGCTCGTCGTGTTCGCACTGTTACTGCGATATTATCTCTTAGTGAGATTATACTATCTCCGTGTTCTCGCTATTTAAAAGAGGGGTTAGTTTATATTGTGTTGGCGAACCTATCTTTATAACAACTATCCTTTTACTTAAAGTGCACTAAAGCGAATATTTATTCGTCCTATAATGTTCGCTCCGTCTCTAATACTAAATATACGTAACCTATTACTCTTAATAGTTATCTAGTTCCCTAATTAATTTGTTTTAGGGTCTTATATTTAATCTACTACTACGCGGCTAAATAATAAACTATCTATTACTCTTGCTAAATTGCGCCGTTCTTAGGACGCTAAATAGGAGGCTACCAATGCTTAGCAACGGGCCCTTAAGTCTCATCTTACGGCGTCTACTCGGTTAATCCGTCTTAAGAAGGTGCGTAAAAAGGTGCGTTTTAAGGAGTAGAAACTTATAGAATAAGGTTTACAAAAACTTGGCGATAAAAGAACGGATTCTTTTCTAACAGAGAAGGAAATAGATCTAAGTAGTTCGGCAACTGCTCTTCTTAGGTCCCCCTTAGGTAACTTATTCTTTAGCAATCCCTTTTTATTAATACTGCCTAACCTAATCTCTTTTAATACTCCTGTACCTTTCCTATAGCGTTCTTTAAATTCTCTAGTAGCTCCTAGGTAGTCTTAGTATAGCCTATCTACTTAACCTTATACTATATTTTATTATTAATGTCCTTATAACTAATAATCTTCGAAACTTACTATTTATCTTCTTCTTGTCCTCTATACGTGTCTGCTTTATAAACTAGTGGCTTAATATTCCCGTATACTAGCTCTAGCATTGTGATATATATTATAGCACTGGCAAAACCTAGCAGAACTTAGCAGAACTTAGCAGAACTTCGCGGTTATATAACTAGAAGACCGCATAAAAAGAACCCTACTTTAACTAGCGCTGCTCTTCTTCTCCTTTCCTTTCTCTAGCTTTAGATCCTTGTTTATAGACTACCAATCGTATAGGCTTACGCGCCCCTCTTGCCGTACTTGTGCCTTAATTAACTAAGTTGCTAACATTATCTAAAGCTTAACTACCCTTTCTTCTTAAAAAGGAACTTAAATATATCTACGGACCACGAACCAGAATAGAATATAGAATTAGACCTAAAGAATATTACCAAAACTAGAAGAATAGAAAAGAATAATAAGACCTATAGAATACGCACAGACCAGAACCCCTGCAGAATCCTACTAGAGGTTACCCTAACAACCGTACCACGATGCTAAGAAATACAGCAGCCGGCAAAGCAGCCGCAGGACCCTTAAATACCTCCGACAGTGAAACAGCAACTGACTTAAACTCCCAAATAGAGCTCGCAGCAGCTAATGCTAAAATTAAACAACTTTAAGAGCTGCTTAAAGCTAGAGAACCCCCTACGCCTAGCAAGGAATTATTAGACACCTAGAGACTTACTATAGTCCTTAAGGCTCTAGCCTAACGTATAGTATTAGCATTATTGCGGTCCGCAAAGGTCGCGGACCCCCCATTACTTACAGATGGAACCGACCCTATATTTAATAATTAGAAGCTTTAATTACAGAATAAGCTTAAAGTTAATGCGGACCACTTCCCTACCACTCGGGCTAAAATAGCCTACGTCTTCGGCCGTACCGGCGGGGACGCATAGACGCACCTATGTCCGCGGTACGCATAGGACTCGGCAAAGCCCTTCCTCTCTAAAGAAGAGATGATTGTCTACCTGTCTTCTATTTATAAGGACCCCTTTAAAGTATAAAACGCCCGACTTAATTATAAAAGCCTAAACATAAAAACGATAGAGACTTTCTCGGCCTTTTAGATCCGCTTTCTACACCTAGCTAGCTAGGCTTGAATTCCCTAGGAAGATCTAATGCTAGACCTATTTAACAAGCTTACCCTAGACCTACAGTGAGCCGTACTGCTAGTTTTTACTACTATATAGACGCTAAAGGAACTTACGGACTAGTGCTTAGCTATTAACTAAGGCCTCCGCCGAATTAAGGCACGCGCTAAACGGTATAAAGCCAGAAACCCTTTAAATCAAACTATAAGTAATATAAGAACGGCCCGCAATGCCCTGGCACAATTAGCAACCCCCACAGCACCACCTATATAGCCTACCGCCAATTCAGCAGCTAGCCGTGCGGCCAGCCCTACTATAGGTCTAGCGAATGCTCGGCCTATATACAGCAACCCCTGTATATAGGCCCTTAGTAATTAAGGAGCTTACTTCTCTTGCGGATAGAAAGGTTACTGTATAAAGGATTACCTAATAAACGCGAAAGCGGACAAGGTTCTATTAATCTAGGAGGATAGCGCGGAGTTAGAAAAAGAGGAACCCTAAAGGAAGACTCCTCTCTAGGGTTAAAAGGGATTAATATATTAGATATTAATCTGGGTCGGCTAGTTAGTAAAAAAAGCTGCACTATCCCTTATACTTTATTCCGTAATAAATACTAAATTTTAACCTCTACTTTAGCTAACTCTGGAGTAAATGCCTTTACCTTAATAGACACCTAGTATACCGTAAAGCTGGCTGACTTTCTAAATACATCTATTAAAGAACTACCTAAACTAATTCCTATCCGCGGGTATAATGGGCGGATAGGACCACCTATTACGACTATCTTGCGGATTTACCTCCGTGTTAACGGACGAAGGTAGTATAACGCCCCCTTCCTTATTACGGACCTAGGTAGCTATAATATAATCTTAAGGCAAAAATAGCTAGCCTATTTAGGCTTATAGCTTAATATATGGAGTAAACGGCTTACCTAGCCCAAAACCCTACCTCCGACCCCTTCCTTTATAAAAGAAATCAGTATTACAATAAAAAACCTCATACGGCCCTAGATTAATACTATTTACTAGGCCGATGCTATGCGTAGGGACTAGGCCTTTAAGAAAGATATACAGCTTAATTCGCAACGGATCCGTATACTATATCGCCCCCAAACTACCTATGTCACGCCACCCGCATTAAAGACCTAGGAAGTTAGTAGTAACCTAGAAAAGCCCCCTATAGAGAGCTTAGGCCCTATACAGCCACAAAGAATAGCAAGGGACGTTAGACGTTACACTAAACTAATAGATTAGAGGGATAACCTGCGGAAGATGGAATAGGAGCTAAGAAAGATTATAAACCCTAGACCGCAAAATACGGTCCGGAAAACGGCTGTAAGGAAACTAGCGGACCTTCCACCAGTTAATATCTACTATATTAGTGCCATAGAATTCTACCAGAACTTAGTTCAGCCTAATACCGTCGCCTTTATAACGAGCTTATACGAAATTAATCAAATAATTAAGGAAAAGGGAAATAAGCTTAGCGGATAAGAAAGCGAGCTTATAAATAAGGAACTAGTAGAACAAAAGCTGCCCTATTAACACCAGAAATTTAAGGACGTATTCTCTAAAGTAGTGTCTAATATACTTCTACCTCACCAACCGTATAACTATAAGATTAAGATTAAGTAGGGCAAAAAAACACCCTTAGCTTTAGCCCCCTCTATAAGCAGTCTATTACTAAATTGCAGGCTATAAAGCAGTACCTTATTAATAACCTAAATAAGGGCTTTATTAAGCCTAGCTAAGCCCCTTTTACCTTACCCATTCTCTTTATTAAAAAGCCAAATAGAGGACTCCGCTTCTGCATTAACTACCATAAGCTAAACAACATAACCCGCAAGGATTGCTATCCGCTACCCCTACTTAATGAGACTCTGGCCCAAATAAGTAGAGCTAAGGTCTTTACAAAGCTTAATATCCGCCAGGCCTTCTACTAAATTAGGATAGACCCCGGGTCTAAAGATCTTATTATATTTTAGACCCATTACGGAACGTATAAATATAAAGTACTCCCTTTTAAACTAACTAACGGACTAGCTACGTACCAGCGGTACATAAACGATATACTTTTTAACTACCTTAACAATTTCTGTACGGCCTATTTGGATAATATTATAATCTACTCTAAGAACAAGCTAGAATATAAGGAGCATGTCTATAAAGTCCTATAACGGCTCTGCGAGGCTAGCCTCTAGGTTAATATTAAAAAGTTAGAGTTCAGTATTAAGCGTATAAAGTACCTAGGTTTTATTATTAGTACGGATAGAATTAAAACCAACCCAAAGAAAACGGCCGCAATTAACTAGTAGACACCCCTATGGACCGTAAAGGGGGTATAATCCTTTTTAGGGTTTTGTAACTTCTACTAACGCTTTATTAAGAACTACAGCAGAATCGCCCGGCCTCTTAACCGTCTTACTAGAAAAGACCAGCCCTTCCACTTTAACGCTATATGTAGGCAGGCCTTTAATAAGCTTAAGAAACGGCTAGTATCGGCTCCCCTACTTACCCATTTTAACCTAGAATGGCCCTTAATACTAGAAACTAATGCCTTAGACAGCGCAATAGCTAGTGTTTTTTCCCAGAAGCAACCGGATGGAGAGTAGCACCCTATTATATACTATTTAAAGACTATAATAAATGCCAAGCTAAATTACCATATCCATAATAAAGAAATGCTGGCTATTATCTCTAGCTTTTAGCACTGGCGTATACAGCTAGAGGGGACCCCTAAGCCAATTAAGGTAGTTTTAGATNATAAGGCCCTAGAATACTTNATAANAACTAAGGCCCTTACGGCCNGGNAGGCACGCTAGGCGGATACCCTATNTTAGTTTAACTTCTTAATTATATATAGACCAGGCGCTATAAACCGTGCGGATGCTCTTATAAGGCGCGAGCAAGACCTAGATAACTAGACGGCTGCGAAGATCTTACTACGGATTTAGATGCTACTATAACCAGAACACCTTAACCCCTAAATACGGGCAGAACTAAGAACGGACTCCTTAGGCGCTAAGATATATCCTATTAACTCCTCTAAACTTAACCTTATTAATAAACTACTACAGGCCAACTAAACGACCCCCTCTCTATAGGAATACCGTAAAAAGGCAAAGAACGTTACCAGCCTATAGTCCCTTAAAAACGGACTACTTAAGCACCAGAAACGGCTAGTAGTAGCTAAGGAACAGAACTTACGGACCCAGCTTATTGCCGAAGCTCATGCCCAGGTCTCTATGGCCCACCCTAGAAAAAATAAAACCCATAAGATTATTAGTGACCGCTACTACTGGCCCAGAATAATTATAGATATTAACCGTTATATACGGAACTGCGACAGCTGCCATAGATCTATAATTCCACAAGATAAGACCCCAGGACTATTAAAACCTCTCCTAATACCCAACCGCCCCTAGCAGTATATCTCTATAGACTTCTATAAGCTACTAACAGACCGCGACGGATATAATATAGTTATAATTCTAGTTAACCGCTTTAGCAAGCGCCTGTTTTTAATTCCCTATTATAAAAATATTAATGCTAAAGAGGCGGCCTAACTGTATATCTACTACGTCTACCGCATTTACGGACTACCAGATACTATTATATCTAATTACGGCCCGTAATTTATATTAGCCTTTTGGAACGAGTTTACCTAGATCCTAAGTATTAGGCTAAAGCTCTCTATAGTATACCACCCCCAAATAGACGGCTAGACGGAGATTATAAATCAATATTTAAATTAGAGACTCCGGCCTTTTATTAACTACTTTTAGGATAACTAGGGCAAACTACTACCCCTAATAGACTACGCCCAGGCGACCCTACCCTATAACTCTACGGGATTTGCACCTATCTAACTAGAAATAGGGTATTTACCCTAAATAAGCTTTGACTGGGATAGACCAGAAGGACCACGGACCATACGCGAGAAACTATCTTATAAGGAAGCCCAGCAGTACGCTAAGCGCTTAGAGGAAGCCTAGACAGTAGCCCATATAAATCTAGAAAAGGCCTAGAAATTAATAAAATAGTAAGTAAATAAGTATAGGCGCGAACCTAACTTTACCGTAGGCGATATGGTCTAGGTTATAATAAAGAACTAGAAGACGGAACGGCCTAGCCGTAAGCTAGACTATTAGATAGCGGGACCGTATAAGGTCCTTAAGAAGATAGGTAACTCGTACAAAGTAAAGCTCCCGGATTTAATTAAGGTTTACCCTGTTTTCTCGCCGGATAAGCTATAAAAAGCTATAAACAACCTATTACCTAGACAAAAGAACAAACCTCCCCTACCGATTTAAGTCAATGGCGACAACAAATGGGAAATTAAAGAAGTACTGGCCTATAAACTAGTAAGGAAAACGCTAAAGTACCGCGTTAGTTGGAAAGGCTATAACCCAGATCCTACCTNGTACCCNNNATAGAACTTTATTNGNAGTCCCNATAAGCTTTAANAATTCTATAACNGCTACCCTAATAAACTAGGACCCCTAAAGTACCTAGACGAGTAGATGGAGTGCTAGTATAGCGAAGATAATAAGCTACCGGAAGAATATAAAGATAAGAACGCCCTATAAGTATAATACGGACTATAAAGCCTAAGGGCAGGCTTTTACGGAGGGGGGGGTAATGTTACGGCACTGGCAGAACCTGGCAGAACCTGGCAGAACTTAGCAGAACTTCGCGGTCACGTGACTAGAAGACCGCATAAAAAGAACCCTACTTCAACTAGCGCTGCTCTTCTTCTCCTTTCCTTTCTCTAGCTTTAGATCCTCGTTTATAGACTACCAATCGTACAGGCTTGCGCGCCCCTCTTGCCGTGCTCGTGCCTTAATTGACTAAGTCGCTAACAATGTGCTGTATAGGGTAGATCTTTATTTTAGCTAGTAGATTTAACTTAAACGTGACTAGTAAAATCTTTTACGTAATTTTAAAAGGTCCTAGTCTGACGTAGTCTAACTTCTTACTTAGTCGTCGACTCTTGAAATTTTTGTGTAGTAGCTATACTTTATCTCCCTCCTTAAGATCTAGTCCCTTAGATCTTTTAGCATTATAGTACTTTTTTATTCTTTTTTATACTTTCTTTACTAATTCCATAAGGTCTATATAAAGATTCATTAACGTCTTTATTCTTTCCTTAGCTATACTACTTGTTTTCTTTACTTGCTATAGTGACAACAATGTTCTTAGCTTATATCTATAATTCGCCTTAAATAGTAATATGCCTATTCCTTCTTAAGGTGTTGCATTATATATAAACTATATAACTAGTAATAGCGATACCTAATTATTCTGTGCATGATTAATATAATGCCTTAGATACTGCTTTAGTGTCTAATTTAGTCTTTCTATTTAACTGTCTGTCTATAGATAATATACGGTAGAAGTTACTGCTTAAACTCCTTGCTCCGCTAAGAATACCTCTTAAAATGCTGCTATAAATCTTAGATCTCTATCCGATATAATCTTACTTAGTACTCTATATCTTGCGAATACTTCCTTAATATAGATTTTAGCGACATCTTCTACTGAGATTTCTTCTATGCATGCTATAAAGTATCCCTACTTTATAAGCTTGTCTACTATTACTAAGATCGCGTTATAATCTTATCCGGTAATAGAATCTCTTAACTTTAGCAACTTAATAATAAAGTCCTATAATATAACCTCCTATAGTCTCTCTAGTATTTTAATAGGTTATAGCCCTCTATATAGCTTATGCCTTATTAGTTTATTTCTTTAGCAATCTAAGTACTCTTTTATAACCCTTCTAGCTATTCTTTAAATTCTATTAATAATATACTCTTCTTAGAGTCTTAACACTAAGCCTATAGCTCCATTATGTCCTTAAGTTAATCCCTTATAAAATTCTTCTATAAATTGCTCTGCTATACTTCTTAGGATATACTTTACTTCTTAATTTTTATATATATCCATCTATAGATCTTCTAGTTATGCTTCTAGAATTCTTTATGCCTAAAAGCTTTCTGGTATCTCGTAGACTTTCTTTAGTTTGTTACTCTCTTAAGTTACTACAATTTTTGGATAATTGTACCTAATTAATCCGTCTATACCTTTTTACAGTAAAGCCCCTAATGGCTTTTTATTATTTTATAGTTTAGCTTTATAGCTTAGAGCGTCTGCCTGTGTATTATCTATACCCTTAGTATACTAAATCTTAAAATGGTATTCTGTAAGCATCTCTACCCATCTAACCTATCTTTAGTTAAGTTCCTTTATTATTAGGAATCCTATTAGGTTCTTATAATCCGTTTTAACTATAAATAGTTTCTCTATACCTTATAAGAATGCTCTCTATTTCTTTAATACTATAATTATACCTAATAACTCCTTATTATAGATGTTATAGTTTAACTCTAGTCGTATTATCTTCCGACTATAATATGCCACTAGGTGCTATCTATCTTAATATTTTTATATAAAGCATACCCCTAGTATATAATCTAATATATTTATTTCTATAACTGTCTCTAGTCCTAGTTAATAGATCTTAAGAACTAGCTCCTAGGTAAATAACTCTTTAACTTTTCTAAAGAGTTCCTTCTATTCCTCTCCCCATGCCTATAGTTCTTCTTTCTTCGTTAATCGCGTAAATAGTTTAATATCCTTTAACTACTGCGCTATAAACCTCCTATAGTAATTGCAAAACCTTAAAAACGATCTTAACTACATAACGTTCTCTAGTTCTTGCTAATTTGCTATAGCCTTAATCTTCTTTAGATCTATACTAAGTTAGCCTAGTTTAATAATAAATCTAACGAAATCGGTCTTCCTAGTAAAGAACTCGTATTTCTTAATTGCTACTAGTATCTATTCTTCTTATAGTCTCTTTAAGACCCATTTAACGTGTTCCCCGTGTTCTTCCTTAGTTATTAAGTAGATAATGATATTATTAAGATATACCATAATAAATTCATTTAAGTGTTCTCCTAATATATTATTAATACGCTTCTAGAACGTTACTAGTGCGTTTATAAGCCCGAATTGTATAACTAATAGTTTATATAGTCCTTCCTTTGACCTAAAGGCTGCCTTTTATTTATCGCCTTCCTTAATTCTAATCTAATGGTACGCCCATCTTAGATTTATCTTTATAAAGATTTGCGCATTGCCTATCCTGTCTTAGATTTCGCTAATTAAGGGTAAAGGATATCTATCCTTTCTGGTAATGCTGTTTAACTATCTATAGTTAATACATAGCCTTAGTTTACCGTTTTTCTTTAGTATAAACAGTACTAGATATCCTGCTAATAACTACGATGGTCTAATATATCCCTTTTATAGGTTTTCCTAGACAAACTCTTTTAATACTCTACCTTCTTCTTTAGTAAGCTTGTAGATTAGAAAGAACTTTAGACTTATTCCTAGTTTTAACTCTATCTTATAGTCCTATACTACATACTCTAACAGCTTTTTACTTTTTGGTAACTATAGTTTCTTACTATACTTATAGTATCTCTTTAGTACATAACTTAAGCCTCGCTTAGTCTCTTTATATATCGCTCCAACTTAGTACTATACTATCTTAGCTTGTTATTACATCTTATAGCGTTAAGTATCCTTAATATCAACTTAACCTATAATCTAATTAATCTTTGGATTATATTCTTATAACTAAGGCATTCCTAGTACTGCCTTATCCCGTCCCAATAGTAGGATATTAAAAGATATTTTAATTTGTCTTCCTTTAATAGTTATCTAAATAGGTCCTGTTTTAAAATTAATAATACCTCCTCCATAGGCTATTAGATCTCCTAAAATTATAACTAATAGGTAAGGTTCCTCCTTTTGTCTATAAGGTAATCCTATCCTTTTAACTACTACTAGTAAGATATAGTTCCTTATTACTCCACTATCTATTAGCGCTTTAAACCGTTAATCTTACTATTTAACTTATAAATTTAAGTATCGTTCTTAAATTCCTTTAAGGGTTTAAGGTTCTACTACTAGTTCCCTCTAGTCCTATAGGCCTCTACTTTTCCTAACTATTAGCTACTTAATCCTAGTGCACTTAGCTTACTCTTTAGCCAATGCCTAGTTCGCTTTTTATCTTTAATATACTATAGATACATATTTTCTGGGTATTTCCACCACTATTATCCATCTAAGTATTCTTCTGTAAGGAATCTTCCTAGTTAAAGTACTAAGTTTCCTTCCTCTTAGACTTCTGCTGGATGCCATCTATATATATATTTAGCATTCCTGTACTATCGCTTGTCCGTTATCTAGTATATCCTTATAGGGTATTTCCAATTATTTTCTTTCGGATTCTTATGCATCTTATATATATCGTCCACGCACGCAATCTATAATAACGTATAGTGTGCTAAGTGCTTTAGGTTAACTCTTAGCTCGTCTTTATCCTTAAGTTTAAACCTTTATTATACTAATTTAAACGTTATGACTTTATTCGCAGGTACTAACATACGCCTCTCGCTTCTCTAGTCCTCTAAACGCTCCTTTAGATCTTTTAACGTTATAATTAAGGCTCCTTTAATATAATTTATGGCCTTCTCTATAATTAGGTAGTCCTAGATAACTCTTTTATTTAACCACATATAGAAATCTTCCCACTTATTATTATGCCTTTGCCTATACTACTTTTAGTATAGCTACTGGAGTATATACGGCTTGTCCGTAAGGAAGTATCTTCTTATTACTGCATTATAATAGCCCTTTATATATCGTTCTTTAAACCTAGTTAAAATCCCTAGATCCTCTTTATCTTCCAGTTTAGTAAGCTACTTAGCTCTTAGTGTGCCTACCCTAGGCCTATTAGTGATTCTTTATACTAGTGCTCTGTCCCTTATACGTCCCAATATGCTAAATCTCTTATCTAGTTTCTGTTTTTGCTATGCGATAATTCTTTACCTAAATTCTTCCATGGTTTCTTTTAGTTTGCGCCTTACGCTTAAATCCTTAAAGTCTTTATACTTCTTAATCTTGGTATTAACTTTTCGATCTTTAGTCCGAATACTATATTCTACTAATAAGTCCTCTGGGTCTATATATTTGTCTCCTAGTCTAATTACTATTTACGTTACAGATTCTCTAATCTATAAAGAAGCTCTTTGCCTCTTACCTATAGGTGTCCTAATTCGTACTCCGAATTCTTAGCCCCTTAGATTCTTTAATCCTAAGCTTGCTTCTAACTTAAGTTTAGCTCTAGCCTTAGTTTAACTAGGCTTACTTAGTGTTCTTATCTTATCTTAAGAGTCTTAAATCTCACTTATCTCGTCTTAAGAATCTTATACCTATAGGAACTTCCGTCCCGAGCTTATTTGTATATCGCTAAATTGAGCTACTACTCTCCTCTATTGGTTTTTATCTGTTATAGGTCCTTAAGCTTGCCTTATCTTATCTTAAGAATCTTAGTCGTCTTTTATCTCACTATAAGAATCTTAAGCTTTTGGCCTTTTACCTTTATTAAGTGCCGAAGTGGTTCGCTGTTCTACTTCTCTTACGTCTCGCGAAGTAATAGACATTATATTTAGTAGGGTTTCGATCCCTACTAATATTCCTTATTCCGTAATAGAATTATCCTCTACCTCTAGTATAATATCTCTAATGGCTGCGTATTCCTAGTAAACCGCTCTTATTACCTTATTGTCACGAAGTATTTCGCCTACGTTAAATTTATTGTCCTTAATATCTAATCTACGAACTAGTTTATTAGTTCCTCTGCATCCTATAGGTGCTGGCTCCTATAGCTAATAGCTTACGCCGTACTTAGCGTCCTTATAAATTTGGTATGCGTTATTATAATAAAACGCAAAACTTCTAATTAAACATTCTTTTGTTCCTCGCAGCATATTGTCGTCCCTCTATACGTATATATCGTCTGCTAGTCTCATGCCTTTTACTACGTAGTAACTCTGCCCACTTTTACAGTTTCTAATATAGTAACCCTATTTTCCGTAATTTATGCAAGCTTCTTCTTTAAACTATTTTTCTTACTATAGAGTTTGCCTAAATGTCTTCTACTGCTAAGATCCCTAATTTGGCCTCTGCTCCTTAGACCTTTAATCCCTTAATCCTTATCCCTTAGGTTTCCATAGGTTCTTGCTCCATTTCTTATAGGCTTCTCTAGTACCACTTAGGTCTATTAGCTCTGCGCTATACTATAGTTTTTAACTTAGCTTTTATTATTACGTACTCTGCGCATTATACGACTATAGAACTCTGTCCTAACCCTTCTTGGCCTATTCCCTTTAGTAGATCTAATTATTAATCTTAATTACCTAATCTATTAATTCCCTTAGGGTGTCCGCATCCTCTATTAGAATAATTACGTCCTAGACTTTAGCCTTAAGTCCCTGTTTGTACTGTGCTATAAGCGCCCTATTATTCCACTTAACTTATATCGCTAACGTCTGGAACTGTATTATATACTTAATTGCTAAGGTTTATTATGTAATGTCTTAGAGTTTTCTTTCTGCTATAGTTACTACCTCTAGGTCTCCGAATATTTGTATAAGTCGCTTAATAAATCTATTCCAGCTTAAGAACATAAACCGTACCTCTTAGTTTATAGTTATTATTCCGTTTGCCTGGATTTCTATTAGGTAAGGCTTAAACTATTTAAGTGCTCTTTCTGTTAAGAACAATCCTGCGTATACTATTTGATCCATAGGTGTTACTAGCTTAGCTCCCTCTTACGCGACCTTAAAGTGCATTTGTGTAAGGAATCCTTTAAGCTTTAATCTCTCTCCTAAGTATCTTTTAATTGATAGTAACTTAACCTTTGCTACGCCTATCCCATTAATCCTATTTTCCAACATTACATTATTTTCTGTTAACTGGTTAACTATCTCTTATAACTGTCTAACCGTTATAGGTTACTATAAGTTAGTGTCTACTATATTGGTATCGTTACCTAACCTTAATGTAGTTGCTGCCGTCAATGGCGTTGTAGTGGCTGCTTTTAGTAGCATGTTGTCCGACTTACTGTTATTAATACTATAACTAGGTAGTGATTATATAACGGAACCTTGTAGCAAGAACTATGGTAGGCTCGTTATTGGGCTAGGTATATAGGAAATGCAAGTAATAATAGTTGACAAGTAATAATAACTAGTGGAGTGGTTGCCTAATAGATTAACTCTAATTGTATTCTGAGAATTACTATAAAGAAGGAACTATCTAGGTAGGGACTAAGGGTCCTTAAATACACAACTGTACTCCTATGAAATCCTTCTTATACGTGATATACGTATACTCTATTTACTCTGTTACAGATTATACAGATCCTATAGATTATATAGATTACCCCACGTGACCTTGGTTACTATTCCTCGTCACATAGTTCTATCGGCTCTATCTTGGACCGTGCTTGTATTAACCAACTAGCTTCTTCCGTCTCTTCTCCAAGTAGTTATAACATTGTACTTAAAGCGTCCGTAACACTCTATGCTCTTAAGAAGTACAGCAATTTAATACCTAACTTTAACCTACTTTAATCGACCCGCCTAACTAATATAATTATAACTGGACTAATTAAATATATAGTGGCCAGGGTAAATAATATAGTAGAGGGTATAATTAACAACTATAAGGTAAAGGTGGAGGTCCTTATAGAGGTTTATTTTAAAGTAATTACTAAAAGAAGTGCTACGTTTATAAGAAACCAAATTACTAGTTAACTAGGCATTCTTTTAATAAATAAAAAGAGGTATATAATAAGTTTCGCCAGAGTATAAGAAACGTTAAAAATTATAAAGCTACTACAGCCTACTTTTAAAGCTTCCTGGTTTAATATAAAGGCATAAAAGATCTTAAGGGTAAGGTTAATAAGGCTAAACAGCTCCTTATAAATATAGAAATTAAGAACTACTTACCTAACTAATACTTTACTAAGTATAGTAAGGTAGATAGCATATAAACTATTACTATTCTTAATAACTAATCTACGCTCCATTCTATTACGAAGTTAGATATCTTTAATAAGCTAAAGGAGAGCTTCGCGTTCTCCTTTAATAATAGATACTTGGTAAATATCTTCTATAATATTATACTAGATACTAGAGCCATAGGAGTATCTATAGTAGGAGAACCTTAAGTTTAAGCCCTTTAGCAGCTTAATAACTCTGTTTAGATTAACTATTTAACGGCAGGCTAATACACGATTTGTTTTAGCAAGGGTACTATAATCTCTCTTAGCATAATTAGGGTCTAAACCCCCTTAGGGTATATTACTTTCCACGTTATTCTAATAAACACTCCGTTTCTATTTTATATTAGGGATATAAATAAATTAGGTATTAAGCTTAACAACCTTAAAAATATACTCGTATAGGGAGACAATTAGGTACCTATTATACGTAAGTAGGGTTACCCTTAGCTGTGTCACAGCGACTCAGTCAATCGAGGCACGAGCGCCGTTTAGAACGTATGCAAGCCTGTACAATTGGTAGTCTATTGACCCGGATATCAAGATGAGGAGCAGAAGAAGGTCGTGGAAAGGACACGTCTATATACATGGAGCCAAGACGTAAGCGAACCCCCCTGACTAGGCCTTATCCAGGTTACGCGCGTCAGTGCCGTAACATTACCCCCCCCTTCAAAAAAGCTTGCCCTCAAGCTTTATCCTTAGGTGCTTGTCTTTCTACCTCTTGTACAGTTGTAGTTATTTGCTGCAGGTGGGGCAGCAGTAGTCGATGAGATGCTGCAGGCAGAGCAGCGAGGGTCAGTTGTCGTTCGTAATACTGCAGGCAGGAGCAGTAGTGGTCGAATTAAGGTTTAGCTGCAGGCAGGAGCAGCTGTGTTCGGGTAGTAGTACGGTACTAGCGGCGGTAACGATAGCGGTCGAGCACAGAGCTCGTCTATCGGTTGTCTTGTGGTGATAGCAGGTCGAACGTAGAGCTCGGGCTATCGATTGGTTGAGTGATCGTAGGCGTAGAGGCACGATCATTGTCTCGTTGACTGTGGCAGGGCAGTACAGTCGTTTGTTGTAGCAGTACGATGCAAGCGGAAGTCGTGGATCGCAGGCGTATCGGCACGATCAATAGTCGGTCGATAGTTTGTGGTAGTAGGCGTATCGGCACTACCGTAGGTCTATAGGACTATAGGCAGAGCGGCATAGTCGGTGGTCGGTAGCAGAGTGATGCCAGCGTTGATAGTCCTAGTGATTTTGTTCTCGAAGCTCGTACAACTCAGTATCAGTCGGGGTCGTTCTTCGCAGCCAGTGTATAGCACTAGTCTCAGTATCAACCGATTTCGTTCCTCACAGTATACGTGGCTTAGTATCAGTCAAAAAGGACTATTTAGGTAGCAGTACGGTGCAAGCGTCCGAAGGAGACGTACGGTCGGTCGTCGGTAGGCATACGCGTTCAGTTGACAGATACACGCGTCAGTCGGTCGGTCGGTCGATCGGTCGGTCAACGAGCTCGTACGGTCGGAAAGAGGTTACTGCCCAGCAGAGAGAAGAGAATAAAAAGAATCGAAATAAAAACAAAAAGAAACATGAGGGTGCCTGCGCGGTGTAGGGACTAAGCTTCTCGCAACCCAGCCACCACAGGACTTTGGTCCTTGCTTTGTCTCAGAGTATGCATCTCCTGCCTTCTTTGTTATAGAAGTTAGGCTCTCCTTCCTTCCTTTGCCTGCTAGTATGTAGGGCTCCGTCACCCATCAACTACCCTAGGCCACAGGGCTTCTTTGACCTGGGATACAACAGCCTGCGATCGGTTGAGGGATCTTGATATAATGTCACAGCGACTCAGTCAATCGAGGCACGAGCGCCGTTTAGAACGTATGCAAGCCTGNNNNANTNGNNNGTCTATNGACCCGGATATCAAGATGAGGAGCAGAAGAAGGTCGTGGAAAGGACACGTCTATATACATGGAGCCAAGACGTAAGCGAACCCCCCTGACTAGGCCTTATCCAGGTTACGCGCGTCAGTGCCGTAACAAGCTGCTCCTTTAATAACTAAAAAAGAGTATTGCTTAAAGCCATTTAACTAAGTTAAAGTTACATTAACTACACTGTTGTTTTAGCCACCTATCTATTTATTAATTACTTAGGGTTCTTTAGCAAGCAGGCTATAAAGTTAAGGTTAAGGCAATTAAGTATTTTATAAAGTACTATTATTACTACTAAATAAACCAGAAGTCCCCTAGCCGATTTAAGTTTACCCTTAAAGATAACTACAACTTTAACTTCTATATTATTATTAACGTTATATACCTTAGCGGCAAGCTAGTACTCTAAGTTATTAACTTCTTAACCTTCTTCTAAGCCGTATAATTCTTAAAGGATATATTAGCCAGGAACGTATAGGATACCCTTTAATTATACTAGATTAATGTCTACCTAGGACCCCCTAATTAAATTGTCCATAATATAGGAAAGAACTTCTTATCTATAGAGTTTTAATAATAAATAAAGGCAATGGCAATTAAGGTTAAGGAAGTCCCTATTAAGGCATATAATAGTATTAAAAAAGTAAAATAATATTATGCGCCATTACGCCGCGTATATAAGATTATCTTATTAGAACTAGAGGACGCTAGTAAAAAACTTACCTTATAAATAGCTATTAAAGCTATTAATAATTTCGCTAGCCCGGATGGACTTATACCCATATTANTAGTCTTTAGCGCCTACCCTTAAATAACTAATAATTCTTTACTATCTCTCTCTGTTATATAATAAGCTAAGGCTATTTATAAGGTAATAAAGGAGGTATAATATCTCCACGCTATACACTAGGTTAATAACGTATTAGGAATAAGAAATAGCCTAAACACCTTAACTACGCTTAATCTGCTACTTTAGTCTAAGGTATATATAGCATAAAAAGGGAAAATAGTTAGGCCTATATTAACTTATTGTAATTAATAGTTAAACTTATACTATTTAGATACCTTATAGACCCACTTAATTCCATTTAACTGTTATTAAGCCTTATTATAAAGATAATAGTTCCAAGCCTTTATAGGATACTATAAAAGATGCCTTAGAGAAGAGTTATAATTAACGTACTTTAGAAGGCGACTATAATCCTAATATAATTATAGTAGATACGCCGCAACTATAACGCGGTAAAGGTTGCCTAAAGGGATCACAAAATTGCTAACATCTTATTAATTTTAAAGAGCAATTTATTGCCGCCATTAAGAATAAAGTTAAGCTATTAATGGCCTTTATAATAGCTAAGGAGGGGGCTAACTTTAAACTTATAAAATAGCTCTAAAAGAAAGGTTATATTATAACTTTAGGAGCTCCTTTCTAAGCATCTAATAAGCAAGAGATTAATAGTCTTATTATAAAAGGAGTCTTTAAATTTAAGAAGTATAACCCTATTAAGTTTAATAAGGTTCGCATCTTTAAGTTAAGAATAGTTAACAAAATTAAAGGCAAAGCTACTAACGCCCTATTTAAGAAATTAAGGCTTATTATCTAAGGTTATAATAATAATAGTAAGGAGGTAATTCTTATATAATCTCCTATAATTTAACAAGCTAGTTAGCAAGTTATTATTGCGCTAGCTCCCTCCTTAATAAAGAATAGAATAGCGGTTTATTTATAAGATATTACTTAGGCCTATACCTAATTAGAGACGCACCTTTAGCGTTTAATATTAGCATACCTTCTAGAGTAAATTCGCTACTAATATCCCGAAGATACGATTATAGTTATACTTAAGCTATTATATAGCATCGCAGAGGTAGAAACCCATTAATGGGCTACCTATAGTAAGCACTATAAAAAGAAGCTTTTAATAACTACTTTTATATTTAATCCGTGCTTCCTTATTATAACTATAAAAACTCTATTTAGAATTGTCGGCATATAAACTAATAATATAATTATTTTAGGAGACGACTGATTTTTAGCTCTTAAAGAAGATAAGCTAGTAAAGGTAAATCTTATAGCAAAGCCAAAGGAAAAGCTTAATTTAATAACACTATTACTTTTTAATAGATATATCCTCTCCCTAAATGAGGATTCCATTGCTTTACGCTAGAAGGGTTAAGGTAAGAAGATTAATATTATTAATATTAATTCTTTAAAGCAAGGATATATGGAGTAATGTACTCGTAGAGCTTATATTACTTCTATCTATTAACCTAAGGCTTTATTTAATCTTTTTGTTACCGCTTAATACTAGGAACCTACTAAGGATAATATTCTTGCCCTAAATAAGCGTCTTTTCTAGTAAATAAACCATCTTGATTGGGGACTACTCTATATACCTATTAATCTTCCTACTACTAAGCTCTTTATATTTGTTAATAGATCGTTTATAAATAATAAAGATTTTAGCTCCTAGTTAGGATATAAGATTATTATTATAAACAAATTTACTAAAGAGAATAACTTTATAATTTATAGCAATCTTATCTATTAGAGCTTAACTAAAAGCAAGCGCATTACCTAAAGTATTTTAGCGTTAGAGATATATAGAATAGTTAGCGGAGTTAATATAGTAATTGCAATTAAAACTACCCTAAAGATAATTATAGATCGACTTAAACTTCCTATTATCCCTATAATTGTATATACCGACTTATATTCCCTTTATAAGTATTTAGTTAAGCTTGGTACTATAAAGGAAAAGCGCCTTATAATTAATATTATAGTACTTTAGCAATCCTATAAGCGTTAAAAACTCTTTAAAATTTAATAAATTAATGGCCGAGATAACCTAATAACGTGTTCCACCACCGAGCGCATCACACCACCGGGCGCATCACTTCAAAGAACACCAAAAAGCCTAAATTTCAATCTTAAATATCTCAACCACTACTTAATAATATTTTCTAAAAATTTAAATATAGGCTCTAATATGCCTATTTTGGTGCCTATTATAATATAAAAATATATAGTCTAGTGGTTGTTGAGATATTTCGAAATATCTCTATTTTTAGCCCCTAGACTCTATATTATAATAACAATTAAGTTATATACTTTAATATTATAATATACACTTTAATATATATATAAAAGCCTATATTTAAAATTTTAGAAAATATTATTAAGTAGTGGTTGAGATATTTAGGATTGAAATTTAGGCTTTTTGGTGTTCTTTGAAGTGATGCGCCCGGTGGTATAATGCGCTCGGTAGTGGAACACGTTAGATATAATAATAAAGACAAACCCAAATAAGGCACTAGAGACGTTTATTAATATAAATACTCTATATATACGAGTTAAAGGTTAGGTTAAAAGGGAGTCCCTAGAAATTTCTTAGTTATATAAGGTCTTAAGATATCTAAGAACTTTAACCAGCGGTTAAAGTTGTCTAATTAGTTAGATTCTCTTACTAAGACTTTTTTAGAGGGGGGAGTATAATATTTTATAGACCCTGACTTAACCAGCTATTAGGATTTTCTATACCCAGTATAGAAAATCGCTATTAGCTTACTTATAACTAGCGCCTTAGTGGCCCTAATATAATATCTACCTACAACTTTAAGCAAGAAAACACTACGTACTAAGAGGCAAATTTTAGGATAGTAAGACTTATATTATAATGGCAATAGTAAATAAGGAGGATCAATATTTGTTACGCTAGTTAAGCAGTATTTATATATAGATGGCAACTATAAAAGAAGAGTTACTAGTGTTGGGAATGAGGTAAGCGGTTGTTACGTAACGCCGCGGCACTAGCGTAACAAGAAGTCTTAAGCTCCTCGCCCTTCCTTATTCTATTAATAAGCTTTATTAACCAACATCACTATAACCTACTCAAGTAGTCGTTATTAGTGAGTCACCCTATGTGACCAACACTTAGCATTATAATACTTTTTTATACTTTTTTATACCTTTTATACTAATTCTATAAGGTCTATATAAAGATTTATTAATATCTTTATTCTTTCTTTAGCTATACTACTTGTTTTCTTTACTTACTATAGTAATAACAATATTTTTAGCTCATATCCATAATTTGTCTTAAATAGTAATATGCCTATTCCTTTTTGTAGTGTTATATTATATATAAACTATATAACTAGTAATAGCAATACCTAATTATTCTATATATAATTAATATAATATCTTAGATACTATTTTAGTATCTAATTTAATCTTTCTATTTAACTATTTATCTGCAGATAATATACGGTAAAAGTTACTACTTAAACTCCTTACTCCACTAAAAATACCTCCTAGAATACTACTATAAATCTTAAATCTCTATCTAATATAATCTTACTTAGTGCTCTATATTTTATAAATACTTCTTTAATATAAATTCTAGCAATATCTTTTACTGAGATTTCTTCTATATATGCTATAAAGTAGCCCTATTTAGTTAACTTATCTATTATTACTAAGATTGCGTCGTATTCTTATCCGGTAATAGGATCTCTTAACTTTAATAACTTAACGATAAAGTCCTATAATATAACCTCCCATAGTCTCTTTAGTATTTTAATAGGTCATAGCCCTCTATATAGCTTATACCTTATTAGTTTATTCCTTTAGTAATCTAGACACTCCTTTATTACTTTTCTTACAATATTTTAGATTCCATTAATAATATACTCTTCTTATAGTCTTAATACTAAGCCTATTTCTATATTATATCCTTAAGTTATTCCCTTATAAAAGTCTTCCACAAAATACTCTACTATACTCTTTAGGATATACTTTACTTCTTAACTTTTATATAAATAATAATTCATTACTTAACGTCCGATTTAGATCCCTATTAGGCCTACGCGGACTACTCCTTATATATATATAGGGAGAAAACTCTATTTAAGAAAACCCCATAATCTATCTCCCTACCTTTTAGGACTTGCCTATAAGGCGCCTACGAGTTACCTATAGTGCTCCTACTACCTTACTTTTTTTTTTAAATCTCTTTAGGAACTACTGCTGCCGTAATAAGCCTACGGACGCACTAGTATTGTAAAATTTACTCTACTACTATAGAGTTATTAGGGGGCGCCCATTGCTCGCCCCCCCGCCCTCTATTATTATTTCCTTTATAACCTAAAACTAGTTTAGTATATTTTAGCTAATAAGCTACTAGGTAACCGCCTTAAGGCCTTTTTATATTAAGAGTAGTATCTTATAGTTCTCTATACTAGCTACTAAAAGTATTACTTCTTAGTTAGTATATAAGGGGTATAATAGTATTATATATTTTAGTGTCTATCTTAGCTAGCTATATTTATATCTCGGGCTACCTACTAAGATACCTATCTAGTAAAGCTAATCTTTTAGTCCTATTATTCCTATTCTTAAGAGTATTACTATTATATTTTCTACCTTTATTAGGCCTTCTTAGAGCCCTAGAGTATTTACCCCCTATAGCGTTAACTATACTACTACTTAGGTTCCTCTTACCTTAGTTAGCCTCTATACCTTTAACTCCTATATACCTCTCTAGCGTTAGTTTAGCTAGTATTATATTACAGTAGATGGTTTCCTAGCGTTTTTTTATACTCTACTTTAGCTCCTTTCTCTCTTTTACTATTATCTTTACTAGCCTCTTACGCGTCTCCTTTTCTCCTTTATATAGGCCTAGGCCCTAAAGCAGCACTATTCTTCTTCTGCTTTTTTTTATTTACCTATTTCTCTAATATATCTTCCCTACTTTAGGGTTATTGGTTTATTCTCCTATAAGGCGCCCTAAAGTCCCTCTATAGTTTATTTAGGTATATCTTAATATACTTTATAATATTAGAGTTATGTTCCTTTTACGCCCTTTATATTGTAGCGGCTTTAATATATAGTTATAGGGGGGAATATTAGCTTCCTTCTTAAGCAGTGCTATAGCCATTCGCTTATATCCACTTATTATACTCTAAAGGTAGGCTGTTTAGACCTTTAGAGTAGTTTAAGGAGCGATTTAAGGGGGCCTTTCTTAGATTCTCTAATGGCCTAAATACTAGACCTATACGTTATAGTTGGCCGGACAACTACTATATATAGTAGGCGTAACCTCTAGAAGCATAGACCCTATATAGAGTTAATAATCCTAGATAATATAATATACTATACTTAGCCTTTATAGGCCACTTATACCGTATATACGCTCTACCGGAGCTTATTATTTACCTATATTCCTAATACTCTTAGGCCCTAAACTAGCTAACCCCTAAAGCCTTAGATATAAATTATATGCTAAAGATCTATAAATTAGTTGCGTTTTCTTATAAAATAGATTAGCTAGTATTTCTCTAGTAAGAATTAGACTCTATATCGTCTTGCCTATTCTATATAGGTATTATAAGCTTTCTTTAGTGTTCTGTAATTCTTTATAGCTATTAGCCCGTATATAATTAGGTTTATATTATTAACAAAGCTTATCCCCTAGGTCGCCCCTTCCTTAAAGGAGTTAAGTAGGTTGCTTATAAAGAAAAGAAAGAGTATAAGTAAGAGGGGTAATCCTTATAGTATTTCTGTTGCAACTATAATAGGGGGGCTTTAGTATCCGTTAAAGACTAATAATATTTCTTTTTAATCTATAAACCCTTAAATAAATTATATAATCTATTCTAGGAAGCCTTTTGCCCTAAAAAATATATAGGAGACGCTTATAGGGTATATTATTATAGGCGCCACTAATATCTAGGCTAAGTATTAATACTATAAAGTCCCTTCGCATCGCCTATATAGATTTAATAGTAGTAGCGAGTAGCGTAAGTGCTAATAGTGTTAAGCAGTTCTTTCTTGCCCCTATTTAGCTTTATAGTAGTAAGGCGTATTTTTTTTAAGCCGTGTCTACTATACAGTCCACTATTACCCTTTTTAAGATCTTACTAAGGGTATTCTCTAAGGCAATAGGGCGGTAGCTCCCTAAAAGTAGGTAGTTTGCTTTACCTTCTTTATATAGAATTAATATTATTATAGCTCTTCTAAGTCTTAGGTAGTAGCCTATTATAAAGTATACTCTAGCTACATCCGTAAGCTAAGGTGCTATTAGTGGTCTATAGGTCTTTAGGGCTTTATTTAGAATCTTATCTAGTCCTAGTACTATATTATTTAAAAGGCGGCTAATAGTTCTGGCCATTTCTTTAGTTGTTATATCGCTATTAACCCTTAGGCAAGTCACCAGTGCTTTATCTATAATATCGCTAAGGTTTACTTAAGCTAGTTAAGGAAAGAATCTTTCTATAAGGATCTTTGCCTTCTTATTATTATTACTTATAGTTAGTAATTTACCTAGTCTTTATAGGGGCGGAAGGTATAAGTCTTTTACTAAACGTCCCGCCTTTCTCTTTACTTATTTTACTATTTTTTAAAGACCTTTATTATAGGGGAGGCTTAGGTTAGTAGTATACTTATTTATAAACCGTCTTTAGCTATTCCTTACTTCTTTTTTTTAGGGTATTCTTTAGCTAGTTTCTTGTGTCTTTATATTATCTCTTATCTTTAAAATCCTAGCTACTTATATATTTTCTTCTTACTCATTATTAGCTAGTAATAAGAACTGTGTATTATGCGGACTATGCGTATTACGCGTAGGGGCCCGGTTTTAAGACTAGGTAGTATTCTTCTAGCCTGTTTTTGATTGCTGCCTAAATCCTTTTTAGTCTTTAGTTAATTTCTTTACGGGTAGCTAATAAGCCTTACTTATTTAGTATTAAGTGGATTTCTTCTAGGTCTTAAAGTTGTTATTTAACTATATTAAGGAAGCTGTCTATCTTAAGCTTTCTTATTGCGTATCTTTTACTATTTAGTTGCGCCTTAATATCTAGATCTAGCTATATTTGGATAGGGATATAGTCTAAAGCAAGTACCTATTCTTCTTTAAGGTTATATCTTTTAAGTCTCTAGTATAGGCCTTTATCTATAAATATAAGGTAAATTATACTTTTAGCGGTGCCTTATTACTATATAATTGCTTTTAAGGGGGTAGCTAGTTTAAGACCCTAGGTATCTATAACTCTTAATAGGCACTCTACCTATTATTTAGCAGTAATATAGATACCTCCCTACCGTGGGTAGTAGAGGTTTATATCTCCTAATAGGATAAACTCTATGCCTTTAGTTTCTAGTAAGCTTATTACTAATATAATATTCTCTATTTATAGGACCCCTTTAACCCTAGAGTTATATATATTAATAATCTATACTGGTCCCCTATATATCTAGATTATTATAACTGTAATATTTAGGTTAACTGCCTACTATAACTATAAGGATAGGCTAATAGCCTTACTAATTATAAAGCACACGCGTATAGCTACTTTTGGTTTATATAGGAGCAAGAATCCTTAGGGGTAGTATATTAATTATATATAGGTATTATAATACGGCTCTTATATAGCAAGGATATAGTATTTCTCTGGGTCTAGACTATCTAGTAAGGGCCTTGCGAGATAGTGGTTTATATTGCCGTAGTTATACTATATAATAGATAGATGGCGGACCCCTAGTAAGGGTCCTTCGCCTTTCCTTTATTCCTTACTTCTTCTATTTTTACTTTCTTTAGAATATTTAAAACTTTTATCTCTTATATTTATACCCTAGTTACTACTTATTTTATATAGAGCTTTCTATTCTCATGTTTTATATTCCTACTAGCGCTTCTATATTTAAATCTATTATTATCTTTAATTCTTCCCCTATTCTTACTAGTTAGCTATATACCCTTTAAAATTTAGCTATAAATATTATATTTACCGCGTTAAGTCTAATTCTTAATTATCCTAGTCTTAAGCTTATTATAGCTATCTATAAGGGTTTTCCTACAGGGCGTCCTCTCCTTTATATCCCCTGTGACCCTTATATCCCTATATAGTTTAGTAATATTATATAGTGTTACTTCTAGCCCATTAAGGCTTAGGATAGCTAGCCTAGCTCTCTAGTATTAAAGGTAGAAAACGCTAGAAAGGCACCTACGCCCCCCTAGCTTATTACCTATTATTTCTATTTATATAACCTAGTGTATAGTTATTCCCGTAGCTATTACGTCTTTACCTTCCATCTCCTATATTTAATGCAGTCTTCTCTCTCCTACGCCTTATATATGCTTTAGTGGCAGTTTACGCATTTTATTTAGTCTTAATTTAAGCAGTATCTTATATTGTAGGGGCCTATATAATGGCCGCAGCATACCTATACTGCGCATGTAGATTAGGTATATCCCTATTATATATAGTAATAGTATTATTTTAGGCGGAGTCTATAGTTATAAAGCCTTACATTGTATATAAGGCCATTTATAATAATACCTTTTTAAATAAGGAGTTTTTGTATTCCTAGTATATATATACTAATAATAAGGGAGCTATATATTTAACTAGTATTTCCCTAACAAGTCTCTAGCGACCCTTATATTCTTTTATTCTTTTTATTAAATACTTAGTTTATATTTTCCTATTAAAGCTATTAAATTTAGGTAATCTTAAGTCCTAGTATAAGGCGTTTCGTTTGTTTTACTATCTTATATATAGTTACTATATTATCCGCCTGGCGTCCCTTTTCTACCCTAAGGCTTAGGGAACCGCTAGGACTTTAACTAGGTAATCTTTATAAAGCACTTTTATACTAATATATTCTCCTAGCCTATCCCCTACTCTAACGGCTTATTCCTTTACCTATTAGTCCCTTAAGGTAACTCTAATATCTCCGCTCTTAAGGTGTTAGACTATAATAGTGTTATAAACCTCTTTATAAATCTTTATAAAAACTTCTATTTCTAATTATCCCCTAAACCCCTCTACTTTTTCTATATTTAGTTATATTATAATTATATACCTAGATGTTATCTTTAGGGGGGTAGGTTCCCTATACTATAGACGTATAGCTATAGTGGCCTAGGTGCGGTTCGCCAGTAAGAAGGGGGTTTATTTATTTATAATTTTACTTAGCTATTAGAGGATTTAATTAAGGGTTTACTAAAGGGGCGCCTAAGGTTTACTAGATTAGCGGAGCCATTCTACTAGCTATATTAGTTTATTATAGCTAATAGTTACTCTCCCGCAGCTATGGATACTAGATACGTCTAATAGGCTTTATATTTTATTAGATGCCTTCTTAATAAAGGTCTTTCTACTTTATAGTATAGTATTTACCCATTCTTATTATAGAGGGCTATTGCTAGGCGTAGTTTTAATAGACGCGCGCGAGTATAAACCACCGTTATTTAATATATACCTCCCCTGCGATGTATATATCTTAGGGGGATTCTCTAGGTGTTTTTTAGGGTTCTTTTAGTTGGGTTTGGTCTTTTTAGGCTAGGTGTAGTAAGAGCTCCATATTCAGAATTAAAGCGTATTTAACTTATATATATATCTATCTATAAATCTTCTAGCTATACTTTTAGAATTCTTTATACCTAAAAGCTTTCTAGTGTCTTATAAACTCTTTTTAGTTTATTATCCTCTTAAGTTGCTACTAGCTTAGGGTAATTATATCTAATCCATCTATCCTTATCTTTACGTAGTATTGCTCCTAATAGTTTCTTATTATTCTATAGTTTAGCTTTTCTGCTAAGTACATTTACTCTTATATTTTTAGTTCCTTTAGTATACTAAATCTTAAAATAGTATTTTGTAAGCATTTCTACCTATCTAACCTATCTTTAATTAAGTTCTTTTATTATTAGGAACCCGGTTAGGTTCTTATAATCTATCTTAACTATAAATAGTTTCTCTACACCTTATAAGAATGCTCTCTATTCCTTAAGTATTATAACTATACTTAATAATTCTTTATTATAGACGTTATAGTTTAACTCTAGTGGTGTTATCTTTTAACTATAGTATAATACTAAATGCTATATATCCTAGTGTTTTTATAGTAAGTATACTCCTAATATGTAGTCTAATATATTTATTTCCACAACCGTATTTAATCCTAGTTAGTAGATTTTAAGAATTAGCTCCTAGATAAATAGCTCCTTAAGTTCCTTAAATAACTTCTTTTATTTATCCCCCTATACCTATAGTTTCTCTTTCTTTATAAGCCTAGTAAACGGTTTAATATTCTTTAACTGCTGCTTTAGGGCCCAGGCCCACATAGAGGAGGAAGGGAGACGCGCAAGAGGCCAGCAAAGACAACAGTAAGAGAGAGAAAGGAGCCAAAGCAGAGCACGAAAGAACGCCGGGAAACCATCCACCGCAATGCAACACTGGTTGGACCAACGCTGGAGAGGCGTATAGGAGTTAAAGGTATAGAGGCTAACTAAGGTAAGAGGAACCTAAGCCGTAGCATGGTTAACGCTATAGGGGGTAAACACTTTAGGGCTCTAAGAAGGCCTAATAAAGGCAGAAAANATAATAGNAACACTCTTAAGAANAGNAATAATAGGACTAAAAGACTNNCTCTACTNGGTAGGTATCNTAGTAGGTAGCCTAAGATGCGAATATAGCTAGCTAAGANAGANACTAAAANANNTAATACTATTATACCCCTTACNNACTAACTAAGAAGTAATACTTTTAGTAGCTGGCACAGAGAACTATAATATACTACTCTTAATATAAAAAGGCCTTAAGGCGGTTACCTAGTAGCTTATTAGCTAAAATATACTAAACCAGTTTTAGGTTATAAAGGAAATAGTAATAAAGGGCGGGGGGGTAAGTAACGGGCGCCCCCTAATAACTCTATAGTAGTAGAGTAAAGTTTATAATACTAGCGCGTCCGCAGGCTTATTACGGCAGTAGTAGTTCCTAAGGAGATTAAAAAGTAAGGTAGTAGGAGCACCATAGGTGACTCGCAGGCGCCTTGCAGGCGCCTTGCAGGCGAGTCCTAAAAGGTAGGAAGATAGATTATAGGGTTTTCTTAAATGGAGTTTTCTCCCTATATATATATAAGGAGTAGTCTATATAGGCCTAATAGGAATCCAAATTAGACGTTAAGCAATGAATTATTATTATTATATTCTTTAACTATTATACTATAAACCTTCTATAGTAGTTACAAAACCCTAAAAATAACCTTAACTATATTATATTCTCTAGTTTTTGCCAACTTACTATAGCTTTAATCTTCTTTAGGTCTATACTAATATAACCTAGTTTAATAATAAATTTAATAAAATCGGTCTTCCTTATAAAGAACTCGCATTTTTTAATTGCTACTAGCATCTATTCCTCTTATAGTCTCTTTAAACCCTATTTAACGTATTCCCTATATTCTTCCTTAGTTATTAAGTAGATAATAATATTGTTAAGATATACTATAATAAACTTATTAAGGTGTTCCCCTAATACACTATTAATTCGTTTCTAAAACGTTACTAATATATTTATTAACCTAAACTATATAATAATAATAATTCATTGCTTAACGTCCGATTCGGATCCCTATTGGGCCTATACGGACTACTCCTTATATATATGTGGGGAGAAAACTCTATTTAAGAAAACCCCGTAATCTATCTCTCTGCCTTTTGGGACTCGCCTATAGGGCGCCTGCGAGGCGCCTGCGAGTCACCTATAGTGCTCCTATTACCTTACTTTTTGACCTCCTTAGGAACTACTGCTGCCGTAATAAGCCTACGGACGCGCTAGTATTATAAACTTTACTCTACTGCTATAGAGTCATTAGGGGGCACCTATTACTTACCCCCCTACCTTCTATTACTATTTCCTTTGCAACTCGGAACTAGTTTAGTACATTTTAGCTAATAAGCTACTAGGTAACCGCCTTAAGGCCTTTTTATATTAAGAGCAGTGTCTTATAGTTCTTTATACTAGCTACTAAGAGTATTACTTCTTAGTTGGTATATAAGGGGCATAGTAGTATTACGTGCTTTGGTGTCTATTTTAGCCAGCTATATTTATATCTTAGGCTATCTACTAGGATACCTACCTAGTAAAGCCAGTCTTTTAGTCCTATTACTCCTATTCTTAAAAGTGTTGCTATTATATTTTCTGCCTTTATTAGGCCTTCTTAGAGCCCTAGAGTATTTACCCCCTATAGCGTTAACTATGCTACAGCTTAGGTTCTTCTTGCCTTAGTTAACCTCTATACCTTTAACTTCCATATACCTCTCTAGCGTTGGTCCAGCTAGTATTATATTACAGTAGTTGGTTTCCTAGCATTCTTTTATACTTTACTTTAGCTCTTTTTTCTCTTTTGCTATTATCCTTACTAGCCTTTTACGCGTCTCCCTTCCTCCTTTATATGGGCCTGGGCCCTAAAGTAGCACTATTTTTTTTTTACTTTCTTTACCTGTTTCTCTAATATATCTTCCCTACTTTAGGGTTATTAGTTTATTCTCCTATAAGGCGCCCTAGGGTCCCTCTATAGTTTATTTAGGCGTGTCTTAATATACTTTATAATATTAGAGTTACGTTCCTTTTACGCCCTTTATATTACAGCAGCTTTAATATATAGTTATAGGGGGGGAATATTAGCTTCCTTCTTAAGTAGTGCTGTAGCCGTTCGCTTATATCCGCCTGTTATACTCTAAAGGTAGGCTATTTAGACCTTATAAAGTGGTTTAAGAAGTGATTTGGGGGGGCCTTTCTTAGATTCTCTAATGGCCCAAATACTGGACCTATACGTTATGGTTGGCTGGACAACTGCTATATATAGTAGGCGTGACCTCTAGAAGCATGGGCCCTATGTAGAATTAACGATCCTAAATAATGCGATGTACTGTACTTGGTCCTTACGGGCCGCTTAGGCCGTATGTGCGCTCTACTAGAGCTTATTGTCTACCTATACTCCTAATACTCTTAGGCCCTAAACTAGCTAACCCCTAAAGCCTTAGATGCGAATTATATACTAGAGATCTATAGATTAGTTACGTTTTCTTATAAAATAGATTAGCTGGTACTTCTCTGGTGAGAATTGGACTCTATATTATCTTGCCTATTCTATATAGGTATTATAAGCTTTCTTTAGCGTTCTGCAATTCTCTGCGGCTATTGGCCGTATATAATTAGGTTTATATTATTAACGAAGCCTATTCCTTAGGTCGCCCCTTCCTTAAAGGAGTTAAGTAGGTTGCTTATAAAGAAAAGGAAAAGTATAGGCGAGAGGGGTAATCCTTATAGTATTTCTGTTGCAACTGCAATAGGGGGGCTTTAGTATCCGCTAAAGACTAGCAATATTTCTTTTTAGCCTATAAACCCTTAAATAAATTATATAATTTATTCTGGGAAGCCTTTTACTCTAAGGATGTATAAGAGACGCTTATAGGGTATGTTGTTGTAGGCGCTACTAATATCTAGGCTAAGCATTAATACTACAAAGTCCCTTCGCATCGCCTATGCTGATTTAATGGTAGTAGCGAGTAGCGTAAGTGCTAATAGTGTTAAGCGGTTCTTTCTTGCCCCTATTTAGCTTTGTAGTAGTAGGGCGTATTCCTCTACCGTATCTGCTATATAGTCCGCTATTACCCTTTCTAAGATCTTGCTAAGGGTATTCTTTAAGGTAATAGGGCGGTAGCTCCCTAGAAATAAGTAGTCTGCTTTACCTTCTTTACGTAGGATAAATGTTGTTATAGCTCTTCTAAGTCTTGGGTAGTAGCCTATTGCAAAGTATGCTTTAGCTATATCCATAAGCTAAGGTGCTATTAATGGTTTGCAGGTCTTTAGGGCTTTATTTAGAATCCTATTTAGTCCTAGTACTATATTATTTAAAAGGCGGCTAATAGTTCTGGCCATTTCTTCGGTTGTTATATTACTATTAACCCTTAGGCAAGTTACCGGTGCTTCGCCCGTGATATTACTAAGGTCTACTAAAGCTAGTTAGGGGAAAAATCTTTCTATAAGGATTTTTGCCTTCTTATTATTATTGCTTGTGGCTAGTAATTTACCTAGTCTTTGTAGGGGCGGAAGGTGTAGGTCTTTTACTGGACGTCCTACCTTTCTTTTTGCCTATTTCGCTATCCTTTAAAGACCTTTGTTATAGGGGAGGCTTAGGTTAGTAGTATACTTATTTATAAACCGTCTCCAGCTATTCCTTACTTCTTTTTTTAGGGTATTCTTTAGCTGGTTTCTTGTGTCTTTATAATGTCTCTTGTCTTTAGGATTGTGGCTGCTTATATATTTTCTTCTTACTTATTATTAGCTGGCGATAAGAACTGCGCATTATATGGACTATGCGTGTCGCGTATAGGGGCCCGCTTTTAAGACTAGGCAGTGCTCTTCTAACCCATTTTTAATTGCTGCCTAGATCCTTTTTAGTCTTTGGTTAATTTCCTTAGGGGTAGCTACTAAGCCTCGCTTATTTGGTATTGGGTAGATTTCTTCTAGGTCTTAAAGTTGTTATTTAACTATATTAAGGAAGCTGTTTATCTTAAGCTTTCTTATTACGTATCTTTTGCTATTTAATTATGCCTTAATATCCAGATCTAGCTATATTTGGATGGGGATATGGTCTAAAGTAAGTGCCTATTTTTCTTTAGGGTTATACCTTTTAAGTCTCTAGTATAGGCCTTCGTCTATAAATATAAGGTCAATTGTGCTTTTGGCGGTACCTTATTGCCATATAATTGCTTCTAGGGGGGTGGCTAGCTTAAGGCCCTAGGTGTCTATAGCTTTTAGTAGGCACTCTACCTGTCGTTCGGCAGCAACATAAATACCCTCCTACTACGGGTAGTGGAGGTTTATATCTCCTAATAGGATAGACTTTATGTCTTTGGTTTCTAGTAAGCTTATTACCGATATAATATTCTCTATTTATAGGACCCCTTCAACCCTAGGGTTATATATATTAATAATCTAAACCGGTCCCCTATATGTCTAGATTATTATAACTATAATATTTAGGTTAACTGCCTGCTATAACTATAAGGATAGGCTAATAGCCTTGCTAATTATAAAGCATATGTATATGGCTGCTTTTAGTTTATATAGGAGCTGGAATCCTTAGGGGCAGTATATTAATTATATGTAGGCATTATAATACGGCTCTTGTATAGTAAGGATGTGGTATTTCTCTAGGTCTAAGCTGTCTAGTAAGGGCCTTATAAGACGGTGGTTTGTGTTGCCGTAGTTATACTATATAATAGATAAGTGGCGGACCCCTAGCAGGGGTCCTTCGCCTCTCCTTTGTTTCTCACTTCCTCTATTTTTACTTTCTCTAGGATATTTAGAGCTTCTGTCTCTTATATCTGCATCTTAGTTACTACTTATTTTATATAAAGCTTTCTATTTCCGTATCTTGTGTTCTTAGTAGCGCTTCTATATCTAAATCTGTTATTATCTCTGGTTTCTCCCCTATTCTTACTAGTTAGCTATATACCCTTTAAAAGTCGGCTATAAATGTTATATTTACCGCGTTAAGTCTAATTCTTAATTATCCTGGTCTTAAGCTTGCTGTAGCTGTCTATAATAGTCTTCCTATAGGGCGTCCTCTCCCTTATATCCCCTATAACCCTTATATCCCTATACAGTCTAGTAATATCGCGCGGCGACGCTTTTAGCCCGTTAAGGCTTGGGATAGCTGGCCTAGCCCCCTGGTATTAAAGGTAGGAAATGCTAGAAAGGCACCTATGCCCCCCTAGCTTATCGCCTATTGTTTTTATTTATATAACCTAGCGTATAGTTATTCCCGCAGCTATTAAGCCCTTACCTTCCGTCTCCTATATTTAATGCAGTCTCCTCTCTCCCACGCCTTATATATGCTTTGGTAGCAGTTTATATATTTTATTTAGTTTTAATTTAAGCAGTTTCTTATATCGTGGGGGCCTGTATAGTGGCTGTAGCACACCTATACTGCGCATGTGGATTAGGTATGTCCCTATTATGCGCAGCAGTAGTATTATTTTAGGCGGAGTTTATAGTTATAGAGCCTTATATTATATATAAGGCTATTTATAATAATACCTTTTTGGATAAGAAGTTTTTACATTTCTAGTATATGTGTACTAATAATAAGGGAGCTATACGTTTAACTGGCGTCTCCCTAGCAAGTCTTTGGCGACCCTTATATTCTTTTATTATTCTTATTATATACTTAGTTTGCATTTTCCTATTAAAGCTATTAGATTTAGGCGATCTTAAGTCCTAGTATAAGGCGTTCCNTTTNTNTTACTATCTNNTATATANTTGCNNTATTNTCCGCCTAGCGTCCCTTTTCTACCCTAAGGCTTATAGGAACCGCTAGGACTTCGACTAGGTAATTTTTATAGAGCACTTTTATGCTAATACGTTCTCCTAGCCTGTCCCCTGCCCTTATAGCTTATTCCTTTGCCTATTGGTCCCTTAAGGTAACTCTAATGTTTTTACTCCTAAGGTGTTAGACTATAACGGCGTTATAGACCTCTTTACGAATTTTTATAAGGATTTCTGTTTCTAATTGTCCCCTAAGCCCCTCTGCTTTCTCTATATTTAGTTATATTATAATTATATATCCAGATATTATCTTTAGGGGGGTAGGCTCCCTATGCTGTAGAGGCGCAGCTATAGCGGCCTAGGTGCGGTTTACCGGTAAGGAAAATTTTAATTTATTTTTAATTTTGCTTAGCCGTTAGAGGATTTAGTTAAGGGTTTGCTAGAGGGGCGCCTAAGGTACGCTAGATTAGCGGAGCTATTCTACTAGCTATATTAGTTTATTATAGCTAACGGTTACTCCCTTATAACTACGGATACTAAATACGTCTAATAGGCTTTATATTTTGTTAGATGCCTTCTTAATAGAGGTCTTTCTATTTTGTGGTGTGGTATTCGCCCGTTCTTATTGTGGAGGGCTATTGCTGGGCGTGGTTCTAGTAGGCGCGCGCGAGTGCGAACCACTGTCGTTTGATGTATATCTCCCCTGCGATACATGCATTTTAGGGGGATTCTCTAGGTGTTTTTTAGGGTTCTTTTGGTTGTTTTTGGTCTTTTTAGGCCGGGTGTAGCAAGAGCTCCTAGGTAAGTTATATATGTTTTCTATAGTAGATAAATACCTAAATAGCTAATGTCACCTAAACTATATAACTAATAGTTTATATAGTCCTTCTCTTAACCTAAAGGCTACCTTCTATTTATCGCCTTCTTTAATTCTAATTTAATAGTATGCCTATCTTAGATCTATCTTTATAAAGATTTGCGCATTACCTATCTAATCCTAGATTTTGCTAATTAAGGGTTGTTACGGAACCCTACCGCAGGGGCCTTTATAGGAGAGCCCCGTGCTCTCGTATATACCTCGCGTATAGCTTATATCAGCTACGCGTAGGTATATTACCTCCTTACGCCCTCGACCCTTACGATCGATCGCGTAACGTCTTGTAGACTCCTCGAATACATACGCTTTGTAGCCACTGCCCCCGTCCCATAACATTACGTTGCGCCTTTTTTACCACTAACGCTTAGCCTATGACCAATTCTACGTCTCTATAATACTATAGGCGCTGCTAAAAGTAGCGTGTCTACGAATTACCTCACCTTATACTTCTAAGGAACCTATAATAGTAAGATAATATCCCTTACTAGCTACTATATTAAACCTAAAGAATAATNNAATACNTANANNTAACCTANNACGCCAATNAATCCNAGGAGAATTNNATTTATNAGCNCTAGCCTTAACCCNTAAGGAGANNGANACNAATAATATCTTATCTTTTATTAACTATATAACTACGGACAAGTAAATAGAAGGGCTACTACCTATTAAAATTAAAATACAAGACGCTAAGACGTTTGTAAAAATGGTAGCATAAGACCCTAATAAATATTACCGCCTTCTATAGAACTATTACCTAAAGCTTATATAAGCTGAGATGCGTACTGCCTAAGATCGCGATATTATCTAAGACCTATAAGCTTATAAGGCGCTCACTAATAATACACGTTAAGAAACTAAAGACAACCTTTACGTGTCTAAACGCGACATCTAACAGTTAAAGAAGGCTGAAATTGCACTAATTGCTACGGTCACTAAAAAAGAAGGTATAATTAAATACCTATAATCTTAGCTTAATAAGCATATTTGTAATAATGCTAGATACTTTTCTATTATATATAACGCTACCTAAGTCTCTACGCCCCCGGCAACTTTACCTACTTAACGCTTAACGGAGGGCTAGCGCTAAGCAGCTTTACCTAATAGGAACCCCTACTAAAGCAGTAATAACGAAAGCTATAATAATCGGACCTAAACTGCCACTGTAGAGTCTAATATACGCTACCCTAATCCCCTAGTCTTTTAGGGAGACCGCAAGGAATACAGCCGCTAGAAGATATAAATCCGTAAGAAACTAACTTAGAGCGCCTACCTTTTTTCTATAAAAGATACTAAGATTGGCTATATTATTGGGCGAATAAAGGGTACACTATTTAATAGACTCTTCGCCTAATAGGAAACTAATAGCCCCTAGAAGTAGCAGCCCCACTAAGAAGTCCTTAATAATCTTAACTTAATATACCGCGACTACAACCTACTGGCTACCAACAAAGCTAAACTATATGCCCTAAAAATAAACCCTACCAAATTATTTAATAAATTCTATATTAAATTCTAGGAATATACTAAAGCCCTTACCCAAGACAATACTAAAGACTAAAAGGACCTCCTTAAAAAAGTTACTTATTGCTTTAGTTATGCAGCCGCCAGCTATAACTATAACAATATTTATAATATAGTAGCAGCTCTATAGAAGATTAAACGATAACTAAATTAGATTACTACTACTAACCCTTACCTAAAGACCTCTCTATAGAAGCCCCCTAGGCCTACTAAACCTATATATACTAAGCCACTAACGCCTATTACCTTAAGTACTACTAGAACTAATATTAATTTCTCTATACTAACCTTCCTATAGAAACTCCTAGATAGAGAGTATAAGCTACTCTAGAAACTAGGACGCTGCTATAGATGCCGTTAAGAAGGCTATTATTGCGATAACCTAAACTACCTAATGGCTAGGTTTAGTAGCTACCGCCTAATACCTAACCTAATACCCCAAACACTAAATACGTTGCTATATGCCATTACCGTATAAGATAAAGATATAGTAATAGCGGTAGAGTCGGATATAGAAACGGAAAACGCTAAGTCCTAGCCCTAAGTTGTGGGTTAGGACGCCCTAATAACGGAGGGATCTATATATCGGCTTGCTTAATAGATAACTCTATAAAAATAAATAGACGGAAATAGATAGTTTTACCTGTAATAGGAACTACTGCTAAAAAATAATATAAAAGCCGTTCTATAATTAATTGCGGAGCTACTAATAAATTTATAGATACCTAATTTGTGTGTACTTATAACCTACCTACCTTACCCCTTACTAAAGCCCGCGCCCTATAACTCGCTAATAGTAATTATACTACATAGAAGATTACCCATATAGTATAACTCTACCTAGACATAAATGGGCACTAGGAAGAACTTTAGGCCTATATAATACTACTTACTAACTACCCTATTATCCTTAAAATAAACTAGCTTAAATAATATAACCCCACTATTAACTAGAAGAAGAGAGAAGTAACCTTTAACTTTAAATACTGTAGAGAGACTTGCCTAGGGTATAGCCTAGCCGCCTCTATTTACTCCCCAGAATATTAACTTAAGGAACCCCTTATTATCCCACTTATAACTAACTGCTACTATATAAGTGCCCTAGCCTTCTACCGTATAGCATATAAGAAAGGCTAGACCGTTGCTGCAGCTTCCTAATTATAACTATATAAGCTTAATAAAGAATAGGACTACGTCCTCTATAGTAATAGGATAGATATAGTCGACCTTTTAGAACACGACGCCCCTACGGAACTCTACGGACTTTTACCTTTAGACTTTAAGAAGTTTATAAAGCTTAAAAAAGGACTTACTAACAAAGAACTCCGTAAGCTCCTCCCTAAGAGGTACTATAACTTTACCGATATATGCTTATAAAAGAGCGTAGATATACTCCCCCTATATTGACCTAATAACTATACCATTAACATTAAATAAGGAAAAATACCACTTTATAAGAGACCCTATTTAATATTAAAAGATAAGCTTCTAGTTATAAAAAAGTATATTAACGAGCACCTTAATAAAGGATTTATTCGTCCTAGTATGTTACCAGCAGCCGCCCCTATCCTTCTCGCTAAGAAGCTAGAAGGAGGTATTTAATTCTACGTTAACTATAGAGGACTTAATGCTATTACGATTAAAAACTAATACCTAGTACCGCTTATACGTGAGACCCTTAAGCGGCTTAGTTAAGCTAAAATTTATACTAAGCTTAACATTATCGCCGCCTTTAACTATCTCTAAATACGGGAAGGTGATAAATAGAAAACCGCGTTTATATCGCGCTTCGGCTAATTTAAATATACCGTTATGCCCTTTAGCGTATATAACGGCCTAAGCACCTTTTAAAGCTATATTAATAACGCCTTACGGGACTATTTTAACGACTTCTACTCTGCGTACCTGGATAATATACTTATTTATAGTAATAACCCNTCTAAGNATACNNAANANNTTTAAAAGGTCCTATAGCGCCTTANGGANNNAGGACTTTATATTAATTTAAAGAAATGCGAATTCTTAGTTATAGAAGTAAAATACCTTAAACTAATTATTACTACTAAGGGTGTCTGTATAGACCCTAAGAAGGTACGCATAATTACTAAATAGTAAGCCCCTAACTGCATTAAGGACATATAAGCCTTCCTTAGTTTTACTAACTTTTATTAGAAATTTATATATAACTTCTTAAGCGTAGTAATACTATTTATAGTAATAATGCGAATAAAGGGCCTTTCTATAAAAGGAAGAAAAACGTACCTACGCTTTACCTAGACGCCTAAATGCGAGAAGGCGTTTTAAGACCTTAAAAATGCCTTTACTAAAGCACCTGTCCTAGCTTACTTTATACTAGGACAATAACTCTACCTTAAAACCAACTCCTTAGACTACGTTAACGTAGACATTCTCTCTTAGATAGGTAACGATGGTCTTCTTTACCTAGTCGCATTCTACTTATCTAAGCTTATACTATAAGAGTGTAATTATAAGATCTATAATAAAGAACTCCTTGTAATTATATGAGCGTTTAAAGAATTCCAACTAGAACTTTCCTTAGTAGAGCCTAACTAGCTAACTGAAGTCCTTACGGACCATCACAACCTTAAGTACTTTATAACCACAAAGTAGCTAAACTAACGCTAAGTACGTTAAAACGAGTTTCTTTCTAGTTTTAACTTTAAAATTGTATATAGACTAGGAGTATAAGGTACTAAACCTAATAGCCTAATACGCCGCTTGTAAGACCTTCCTTAGTTTAAAGATAACCCCTATAATTAGTTTTAACAATAGATAATTCTAAAAGTATAAAATTTGGCCCTAGGTATACTACTTATAATAGAGCTAACTATACCCTAGCTTTATACTACAGAACTAAAGTTACCTCCTAAAATTAATAAGCTTATTACTATAGTATATAACGCCTCTTATAACGGAACCTTGTAGTAAAAACTATAATAGGCTCGTTAATAGGCTAGGTGTATAAATAATACAAATTAAAGTTAACAACGTAATAATAACTAGTGGAGTGGTTGCCTAATAGATTAACTCTAATTATATTCTAAGAATTACTACAAAGAAGGAACTATCTAGGTAGGGATTAAAGATCCTTAAATACACAACCGTACTCCTATAAAATCCTCTTTATATATAATATACGTCTTATATATAAGGTATATAAGTTCCTTTTATTCCTCTTATTTAATACGTAGCATATTATATAACCTTAGTTACTATTCCTTATTATATAGTTTTACCGGCTCCATTTTAGACTATACCTAAATTAACTAACTAGCTTCTTCTGACTCCTCTTCTAGTAGTTATAATATTATACTTAAAGCGTCTATAATACTATCTCCCTCCTTTCTATCTTCGTCCTTAAAGATCCTAAATATCTCTAAGTTATTTACTAGAGGTGTAATATCCGTTTAATTAATTTAGTTAATATTATTGCTTATTATACCTAAAGCAATTTCTTCTTTATACGCCCAACGTCGTGCTCGCACTATTGCTATAATATTATCTCTTAGTGGAATTATACCGTCTCTATATTCTTGTTGTTTAAAAAAGGGGTTAGTTTATATTACGTTAGCGAACCCATCTTTATAATAACTGTTCTCTTACTTAAAGTATACTAAAGCGAATATTTATTCGTCCTATAATGTTCGCTCTACTTCTAATACTAAATATATACGACCTATTACTCTTAATAGTTATCTAGTTCCCTAATTAATTTATTTTAGGGTCTTATATTTAATTTACTACTACACGGCTAGATAGTAAACTGTCTTAAGCCTTTACTAAGTTAGAATATTCTTAGGGTGCGGGATAGAAAGCCCTAAATACTCGTATTGCGGCGTCTACTTACCTACTCCGTCTTAAGAAGGTTTATAAAAAGGTCCGTTTTAAGGAGTAAAAACTTATAAAATAGGGTCTATAGGAACTTAGTAATAAAAGAACGAATTCTTTTCTAATAGAGAAGGCAATAAATCTAAGTAGTTTAGTAACTGCTCTTCCTGGGTCCCCCTTAGGTAACTTATTTTTTAATAATCTTTTTTTTTAATATTACCTAACCTAATTTCTTCCGATACTTCTATACCTTTCCTATAGTATTTTTTAAATTCTCTAGTAGCTCCTAGGTAGTTTTAGTATAGCTTATCTACTTAACCTTATACTATATTTTATCGTTAACATCTTTATAACTAATAATCTTTAAAACTTGCTATTTATCTTCTTTTTATCCTCTATATATATCTGCTTTATAGACTAGTAGCTTAACATTCCTATATACTAGCTCTAGCATTACAATATGCTATATACATTGGGAAAATATTCGTAGGATGAGATTCAAGTAGACTTTGGTTTTCGCGTTTCGCGTAATTGATATGCAATTTGACTAACTCGACACGCAATTAACCAACTTAACACGCAATTAACTAACTTGACATATTTAAAAGTTAAATAATACGCAGTTGACCTACTTAACAACTTTAAAAGCTAACTATATATTTCTTGACACGCAGTTAACCTACTTAGCAACTTTAAAAGCTAACTGCATATTTCTTAATATGTAGTTAACCTACTTAAAAGTTAAATAACACGCAGTTAACCTACTTGGCAACTTTAAAAGCTAACTGCATATTCCTTAATAAGCAGTTAACCTACTTAGCAACTTTAAAAGGTAACTATATATTTCTTGACATGCAATTAAGGTAAAGTTGTATGCTATATATTTAACTATTATATATTATCTAATATAATCTTATACAATCTTATATAGTCTTATTACTTAGAGGCTCTGCACAAGGCTCTGCACGAGGCTCTGCACGAGGCTCTGCACGAGGCTCTGCACGAGGCTCTACACGAAGCTCTACACGAAGCTCTACACGAAGCTCTGCACGAAGCTCTACACGAAGCTCTGCACGAAGCTCTGCACGAGGCTCTGCACGAAGCTCTGCACGAGGCTCTGCACGAAGCTCTGCACGAGGCTCTGCACGAAGCTTTGCACGAAGCTCTACACGAAGCTCTGTACGAGGCTCTGCACGAAGCTCTGCACGAAGCTCTACATGAAGCTTTGCACGAAGCTCTGCACAAAGCTCTACACGAAGCTTTGTACGAAGCTCTGCACGAAGCTCTGCGTATAAAGGCTCTGCATGAGGCTCTGCGCGAAGCTCTGCATATAGAGGCTCTACACGAAGCTCTGCATCGGGTCCCCGCTATATTCCCGATAGCCTCTCCTATGTAGCCACCTTATTTTTTTTTATCCATCCTTCCTTCCTTACATTCTCCCTATCTAGGGAGGCACTAGAACGGTAGCCAGCAGAGGACCGTCACCAGAACTAGACGACTGTTGCTAGAACCAGACGACCGTCGCCAGAGCTAGACGACTGTCGCCAGAGCTAGATGACCGTCGCTAGAACCAGACGACCGTCGCCGTCGCTAGATGACCGTTATTAGAACCAGATGACCGTCGCTAGAACTAGACGACCGTTACCAGAACCAGACGACCGTCGCCGTCGCCAGACGACCGTCGCTAGAACTAGACAACCGTTACTAAAACCAGACGACCGTTACTAGAACTAGACGACCGTTGCTAGAGCTAGACGACCGTTTCTAGAGCTAGACGACCGTCGCCAGAGCTAGACGACTGTCGCCAGAACTAGACGACCGTTGCTAGAACTAGACGACGACCGTTTAAATAACCAGCCAGTAAACACCACGAATAATTTAATTAATCGATCAATCGAATTAAACCAGAGCTTTAATATTGGCCTGTTACTAAATCAAATTAAGGCCTCCTAGGGAGGCACCCGTTTAAATGTAATCAGGGCCTTTAATCAGGCCAACCCCTCCCCTAAATTGAATCATATACTGACACAGGCAGGCAGGCAGGTAGGTAGGTAGGTAGGTAGGTAGGCAGGTAGGTAGGAGAGGACCGTCGCCAGAATTAGACCATCGTGGCCAAAGCTAGACGACCGTCGCCAGAGCTAGACGACCGTTACCAGAACCAGACGACCGTCGCAAGAGCCAGACGACAACGACTAGCCAGCGAACGCTATAAACGATTTAATCGATCGATTGAATTAAGGTACCACAAATAGGTAGGCATAAGTAGGAAGATGCTGACGGGTAGGCAGATGCAGACAGGTAGGTAGATGCTAACAAGTAGGCAGATATAGATAGGTAGGTAGATATAAACAGGTAGGTAATATAAACAGGTAGGCAATGTAGACAGGTAGGCAATGTAGATAGGTAGGTAATGCAGATAGGTAAGCAATGCAGATAGGTAGGCAATGCAGATAGGTAGGCAATGTAGATAGGTAGGCAATGTAGATAGGTAGGTAATGTAGGTAGGTAGGTAAGTTAATAAGTAAATAGGTAGAAGAGAACCATCGCTATATTATATTAAATTATCTAAAATAATAATATTTATTTTGCTAGCCTTATAAATAGCTTTAAAATAGCTTTTATTTATTTAAAATATATTATTAGTATAAAAGAGGTAAATATAATTATGGTTGCCAAATGCGCAGATTACTAGCAGGTTACGCGCAGGTTGCGCGTAGGTTGCTTATAGGCTACGCGTAGGCTACGTGTTAAAAAAACACGACATAGGCTAGTCGGTTGAGTTGCTAAATGCCCTTAACTGCGCGCTAATTGCGTTAACCACCAACTATTAAGGCCATTGGTAGGGTACTATATTTTGCCAATATAGGGTAGATTTTTATTTTAGCTAGTAGGTTTAATTTAAATGTAACCGGTAAAATCCTTTATATAATTTTAAAAGGTCCTAATCTAATATAGTCTAACTTCTTACTTAGTTATTAACTTTTGAAATTTTTATATAGTAGCTATACTTTATCTCCCTTCTTAAAATCTAGTCCCTTAGATCTCTTAGTATTATAGTACTTTTTTATTCTCTCTTATACTTTCTTTATTAATTCTATAAGGTCTATATAAAGATTTATTAACGTCTTTATTCTTTCTTTAGCTATACTACTCATTTTCTTTACTTATTATAATAATAATGATATTCTTAGCTTATATCTATAATTTGCCTTAAATAGTAATATGCCTATTCCTTCTTAAGGTGTTATATTATATGCAAACTATATAACTAGTAATAATAATACCTAATTATTCTATACGTAATTAATATAATGCCTTAGATACTACTCTAGTGTCTAATTTAATCTTTTTATTTAACCGTCTGTCTACGGATAATATACAGTAAAAGTTACTACTCTAACTCCTTATTCCGCTAAGAATACCTCCTAAAATACTGCTATAAATCTTAGATCTCTATCTAATATAATTTTGCTTAGTACTCTGTGTCTTATAAATACTTCTTTAATATAAATTCTAGCGACATCTTCTGCTAAGATTTCTTCTATATATGCTATAAAGTATCCCTACTTTATAAGCTTATCTACTATTACTAAGATCGCGTTATAGTCTTATCTGGTAATAGGGTCTCTTAACTTTAGTAACTTAATAATAAAGTCCTATAATATAACCTCCTATAGTCTCTCTGGTGTTTTAATAGGTTATAGCCCTCTATATAGCTTATGCCTTATTAATTTATTCCTTTAGTAATCTAAATATTCCCTTATAACTTTTCGCGCTAAGCCCTAAATTCCGTTAATAATATACTCCTCTTAGAGTCTTAACACTAAGCCCGTAGCTCTATTATGTCCTTAAGTTAATCCCTTATAGAAATCTTTTATAAATTACTCTGCTATGCTTTTTAGGATATACTTTATTTCTTAATTTTTATATATATATCTATCTATAAATCTTCTAGTTATACTTTTAGAATTCTCTATACCTAAAAGCTTTTTAGTGACTTATAAACTCTTTCTAACTCGTTATTTTCCTAAGTTGCTATAATTTTTGGGTAATTATATCTAATTAATCTATCTATATCTTTTCGCAATAAAGCCCCTAATGGCTTTTTATCGTTTTATAGTTTAGCTTTACAACTTAGAGCGTTTACTTACGTATTATCTATACCCTTAGTATACTAAATTTTAAAATAGTATTTTATAAGCATCTTTACCTATCTAACCTATCTTTAGTTAAGTTCTTTTATTATTAGGAACCCTATTAGGTTCTTATAATCTATTTTAACTATAAATAGTTTTTCTATACCTTATAAGAATGCTCTTTATTTCTTTAGTGCTATAACTATACCTAATAACTTCTTGTTATAAATGTTATAGTTTAACTCTAGTAGTGTTATTTTTTAACTATAATATGCTACTAGATGCTATCTATCTTAATACCTTTATATAAAGTATGCCCCTAGTATATAGTCTAATATATCTATTTCTATAACCGTTTTTAGTCCTAGTTAATAGATTTTAAGAACTGGCTCTTAGGTAAATAACTCTTTAACTTTTCTAAAGAGTTTTTGTTGCTCCTTTCCCTATACCTATAGTTCTTCTTTCTTTATTAATCGCGTAAATGGCTTAATATCCTTTAACCACTATGCTATAAACCTTCTATAGTAATTGCAAAACCCTAAAAACAATCTTAACTATATAATATTCTCTAGTTCTTACCAATTTACTATAGCCTCAATCTTTTTTAGATCTATATTAAGTTGGCCTAGTTTAATAATAAATTTAATAAAATTAGTCTTCCTAGTAAAGAACTTGTATTTCTTAATTACTACTAGCATCTATTCTTTCTATAGTTTCTTTAAAACCCATTTAATATATTCCTTATATTCTTCCTTAATTATTAAGTAGATAATAATATCGTTAAAATATACTATAATAAATTTATCTAAGTATTCTTTTAATATATTGTTAATACGCTTCTAAAACGTTACTAGTGCGTTTATAAGCCTAAACTATATAACTAATAGCTTATATAGTTCTTCCTTCAACCTAAAAGCTACCTTTTATTTATTGCCTTTCTTAATCCTAATCTAATAGTATGCCTATCTTAGATCTATCTTTATAAAGATTTACATATTACTTATCCTATCTTAAATTTCGCTAATTAAGGGTAAAGGATACCTATCCTTCCTAGTAATGCTATTTAACTATCTATGGTTAATACACAGCCTTAGTTTACTATTCTTCTTTAGTATAAATAGTACTAGATAACCCGCTAATAACTATAATGGCCTAATGTATCCCTTCTATAGGTTTTCCTAGATAAACTCTTTTAGTACTTTACCTTCTTCTTTAGTAAGCTTATAAATTGGAAAAAACTTTAGACTTATTTCTAGTTCTAACTCTATTTTATAGTCCCACGCTATATATTCTAATAGCTTTTTACTTTCTAGTAACTATAGTTTCTTGCCGTACTTATAGTATCTTTTTAGTATATAACTTAAGCCTTACTTAGTCTCTTTATATATTGCTCCGACTTAGTACTATATTAACTTAGCTTATTATTATAACTTACGTTATTAAGTATCCCTAATATCGACCTAACCTGTAATCTAATCGATCTTTAGATTATATTCCTATAACTAAGGCATTCCTAATACTGCCTTATCCCGTCCTAATAGTAGGATATTAAAAGACATCTTAATTTGTCTCCCTTTAATAGTTATTTAAATTAGTCCTGTTTTAAGATTAATAATACCTCCTCTATAGGCTATCGGATCTCCTAAAATCGTTACTAATAGGTAAGAGTACTCCTTTTTCCTATATAGTAAACCTATTCTCTTAACTACTGCTAGTAAGATATAGTTCCTTATTACTCCACTATCTATTAATGCTTTAAACTATTAATCTTGCTATTTAACTTATAAATTTAGGTATTATTCTTAAATTCCTTTAAGGGTCTAAGGCTCTACTACTAGCTCCCTCTAGTCCTATAGGCCTCTACTTTTCCTAACTATTAGCTGCTTAATCCTATTTATACTTAATCTAACTTTAGCTAATACTTAGTTTGCTTCTTATCTTTAATATACTATAGACACGTATTCTCTAGGCATTCCTACTACTATTATCCATCTAGGCATTTTTCCGTAAGGAATCTTTCTAGCTAAAGTATTAAGTCGCCTAACTCCTAAACTTCTACTAGATGCCAACTATATATATACTTAGCATTTTAATACTTTTATTCTTCTACCAACTAATATATTTTTATAGGGTATTTCCAATACTTATCCTTTAGTGCTCTGTATATATTATATATATTATCTATATATATAATCTACGTTAATATATAATATACTAGGTGCTTTAGGTCAACTCTTAACTTATCTTTATCCTTAAGTTTAAACCTCTCCCTTATTAATCTAAACGTCGCGACTTTATTCGTAGGTACTAAGATACGTTACTTACTTCTCTAGTCCTCTAAACGCTCCTCTAAATTCTTTAATATTATAATTAAGGCTCCCTTAATATAACTTATTACTTTTTCTATAATTAGGTGGTTTTAAATAACTTTCTTATCTAACTATATGTAGAAATCTTCCCACTTATTATTGTGCCTTTGCCTATACTACTTTTAGTATAGCTACTAGAGTATATACGGCTCGTCCGTAAGGAAGTATCTCCTTATTACTATATTATAATAGCCCTTTATATATTATTCTTTAAACCTAGTTAGAATTCCTAGATCCTCTTCTTATTCTAATTCGGTAAGCCACTTAGCTCTTAGTATACCTACTCTAAGCCTATTAGTAATTCTTTATACTAGTGCTCTATCCCTTATATATCCTAATATACTAGATCTTTTATCTAGTTTCTGCTTTTGCTATAAGGTAATTCTCACTCTAAATTCTTCTATAGTTTCTTTCTTTTTATATCTTATAAGTAAATCCTTAAAGTCTTCTTACTTCTTAATCTTAGTATTAACTTTTTAATCTTTAGGCCGAACACTATATTCCCTTAGTAAGTCCTCTAGGTTTATATATCTATCTTCTAGTTTAACTGCCGTTTGTATTATAGATTCTCTAATCTATAAAGAAGCCTCTTACCTCTTATTTATGGGTGTCCTTATTCGTACTCCGAATTTTTAACCCTTTTAGATTTATAATCCTAAGCTTGCTTCTGTCTTAAGCTTTACTTTAGCCTTAGTTTAATTAGACTTACTTAGTGTTCTTATCTCGTCTTAAGAGTCTTAAATCTTACTTATCTTATCTTAAGAATCTTATATTTATAGGAAACTTTGTCCTAAGCTTATTCGTATATCTTTAAACTAAGCTACTGCTCTGCTTTATCGGTTATTATCTATTATAGGTCCTTAAGCTTGCCTTATCTTATCTTAAGAATCTTAGTCGTCTCTTATCTCGTCTTAAGAATCTTAAGCCTTTAGCTTTTTGCCTTTATTAAGTGCCGAAGTGGCTCGCTATCCTACTTCTCTTGCGTCTTATAAAGCAATAGACATCGTGTCTAGTGGGGTCTTAATCCCTACTAATGTTCCCTATTCTATAGTGGAATTATTCTCTACTTTTGGTATAATATTTCTAAGGTCTATGTGCTCCTAGTAAGCCGCCTTTATTGCCTTATTGTTATAAAATATTTCGCCTACGTTAAATTTATTGTCTTTAATATCCGATCTGCGAACTAGTTTATTAGTTCCTTTATATTCCGCTAAATATAGCTCTTATAGCTAGTAGCTTACGCCATACTTAGCATTCTTATAAATTTGGTATACGTTGTTATAATAAAACATAAAACTTTTAATTAAATATTCTTTTGTTCCTTATAGTATATTATTATCCCTCTATATATATATATTGTCTGCTAGTAGTTAGGTTCCCTTTATTATATAGTAACTCTAACTATCTTTATAATCCCTTGCGAAATAACCCTATTTTCCGCAATTTATATAAGCTCTATCTTTAAACTATTAACTTTATTATAGAGTCCGCCTAAACATCTTCTACTATTAAGATTCCTAGTTTAGCTTCTACTCCTTAGTCCTATAATTACTAGATCCTTAACCTCTAGGTTTTTACAGTTTTTTACTTTATCTCTTATAGGCTTCTTTAGTACTACTTAGGTCTATTAGCTCTGCGCNATANNATAGTTTNTAACTTAGCTTTAGTCGNTNNNTACTNTANNCCTTATATAACTATANAACTNTATCCTANCCTCTNTTAGCCTNTTCCCTTTAGTAGATCTAATTATTAATCTTAATCGCTTAATCTATTAGTTCCCTTAGGGTATCCGCATCTTTTATTAGGATAATCGTGTCCTAGACTTTAGCCTTAAGTCCTTATTTATACTGTGCCATAAGCACCCTATTATTCCACTCTACTTATATTACTAACGTTTAGAACTACGTTATATACTTAATCGCTAAGGTTTATTATATAATGTCTTAGAGTTTTCTTTCTACTATAGTTACTACCTCCGGGTCTCTAAATATCTATATTAGTTATTCCGTAAACCCTTTTTAGCTTATAAACATAAACTATACGTCTTAATTAGTAGTTATTATACCATTTGCTTATATCTCCGTAAGGTAAGGCTTAAACTACTTAAGTGCCCTTCCTAATAGGAATAATCCCGCATACGCTATTCAATCTATAGGTATTAGTAGCTTAGCTCCTTCTTACGCAACCTTAAAATACATTTATATAAGGAATCCTTTAAGCTTTAATCTTTCTCCTAAGAATCTCTTAATTAATAGTAGCTTAACCCTTACCGCTTTTATCCTATTAACCCTTTCTTCTAGCGCCGCATTATTAGTTATTAACTGGTTAATTACCTCTTATAACTGTCCGACCGTTATAGGTTGCTATAAGTTAGTGTTTACTATACTAGTGTTGTTACCTAACCTTAAAGTAGTTACCGCCGTTAATAGCGTTATAGTTAGTGCTTTTAGTGGCATATTGTTTAACTTTTTATATTTAATACCGTAACTAGGTAGTAATTATATAACAGAACCTTATAGTAGGAACTATAATAGGCTTATTAATAGGCTAGGTATATAGGTAATATAAATTAAAGTTAACAACGTAATAATAACTAGTGGAGTAGTTGCCTAATAGATTAACTCTAATTATATTCTAAGAATTATTATAAAGAAGGAACTATCTAGGTAGGGACTAAGGATCCTTAAATACATAACCGTACTTCTATAAAATCCTCTTTATACGTAATATACGTCTTATATATAAGGTACGTAAGTTCCTCTTATTCCTTTTATTTAATACATAGCATATTATATAACCTTAGTTACTATTCCTCGTTATATAGTTCTACCGGCTCCATTCTAGACCGTGCCTAAATTAACTAACTAGCTTCTTCCGACTCCTCTTCTAATAGTTATAACATCGTACTTAAAGCGTCCGTAACACCTCTGTTAACTTATTACTGCATTAACTTATTGCCGTAAAGACTGCTAGCGCCTATACGTTGCCTACTAACCTCTAAAGCTTAGGCTAGATTAATATAGCAGCTTTAGAAGTAAAAGAGAATAGGCTCTAGTATAGAGGCCGCCTATTTATTCCTAACTTAGAAAATCTACAACAGCAACTAATNTAAATGGCNTACGACCTCTNATTAAGCGGCTACCTAAGTAGAGGAGGAACCTACGAGCTTCTTAGCCGATACTACTTCTGGCTAAAAATAATAGACTTAGTTAAACGCTTTATAGGCGCCTACTACGGTTATAAGCGCGCTAAGGCCTTTAATATAAAGTACTAAGGATTACTACACCCTCTACTAGTACCTATATAATAATGGGCAGATATCGCTATAGATTTTGTTATTAACCTACCACCCTATAAACGACATGGCTGTACCTATAAGAACATCCTTATAATAATATACCGACTTATAAAAGAGCGCCACTACGTCCTAACCAAAGGCGTAGCCGTTAGCGACGTTACTAACGCCTTTTTCCGCGAAGTTTACTAACTATATAGGTTACCTAACTTAATTATGTCCGACCGAGGCATATAATTTAACTCTGATGTATAGAGACGAATCTGCTAACGCCTTAGTATCTCTATTAAGATATTTATATCCTTCTATTATAAAACTACTGGGTAACCGGAAAACGCTAATGCTAGTATAAAAGCGTACCTATAATAGGTAGTCGCCTATAGTTAAGATAACTGGGTAGATTACCTCCTACTAGGTAAATTTATAGTAAATAATTATATCTTAACTACTACAGGACTTACCCCGTTCTTTATACATAAGGGTTATTACCCCTAATCTGGTATAAAGCTACCAGAACCTATTGATAAGAAACTACTATATAGAAAACGCCTTAAGATACTACTTGCTAACTAGTATACAGACTGTATAAAAAATCTACTTAACTACTGCAAGGGAGAAATGGCCTAGGCTTAAGTAAAGTAGGCCTACTTTGCTAACTGTTATAGAACGCCACCACCAGAGATGCGTGTTAGTAATTAGGTATAGCTAAATATACATAATATCTCTACGTAGAGGCCTATAAAGTTACTTAATTATAAGAACCTCGGCCCCTATTTAATTAAATAAGTTATTAATAGGGGAGCTGTATATAAGCTAGAACTCCTACCTACCCTAGCTACCCACGGGATATAGCCCGTATTTTACTTATAGCTACTATACCTCTATTAGCCTAACCCCTTATAGGGGCAGATATAACTAGAACCCCTACTAGTACTAATCCGAGATAAGAACGAAGATAAGAACTATAAGGAGTGGACCGTTAAACAAATTATTAACTCTAAATACTTTGGCAAAGGTAGAGGACGATAGCTCTACTATAGAGCTTTATATATAGGATTCGATATAAATTAGCCAGAATAGCAACTATAGAAAGACTTTAAAAATGCAAAGGATCTAATTAGCGACTTTTACTACGCGAACCCATAGAAACTAGGCCTAAGTAAAGACTTTATACCTAATCCTCTATAGGAGCCCTTATAGAGTTAAACTGTTATACATTACTACGTAAGGGTAAATTGCGGTTAGATTGCGGTAAAGTGTAATTACGTAACCGGAATATTGTTAAAATATCTAGGAACTTTAACCGGCGGTTAAAGTTATCTAATTAGTCGGATTCTTAGATGCTCAGCCCTATTATATAACGTTGTTTTAAGCCTTTAGCAATACCCCCCTTTTTCTTCTTTCCTATACCTTAAGTGTCTCTTCTATATGTATATAGTAACTATAGCGTCGCCGGAGCTCCGCCTTTATAAAAAGGGGGGTAGTGTTATAGAACCCTACCGTAGGGGCCTCTATAGGAGAGCCCCGTACTTTTACATACACCTCACGTATAGCTTATGTTAGCTACGCGTAGGTATATCACCTCCTTACGCCCTCGACCCTTACGATCGATTGCGTAACGTCTTATAGACTCCTTAAATATATACGCTTTATAGCTACTGCCCCCGTCCCGTAACAAGGGTAAAGGGTACTTATCCTTTTAAGTAATGCTATTTAACTATTTATAGTTAATATATAGCCTAAGTTTCCCGTTTTTCTTTAGTATAAATAGTACTAGACAACCTACTAATAATTATAATAGTCTAATATATTCCTTTTATAGGTTTTCCTAGATAAACTCTTTAAGCGCTTTTAACTTCTCTTAAGTAAGCTTATAGGTTAGAAAGAACCTTAGACTTATTTCTAGTTCTAACTCTATTTTATAATCCTATACTATATAATCTACTAGCTTTTTACTTTCTAGACTCTATAACTTCTTACCATATTTATAGTATCTTTTTAGTACGTAACTTAAGCCTCGCTTAATCTCTTTATATATTACTCTAACTTAGTACTATACTAACTTGGTTTATTATTACATCTTATATTATTAAGTATCTTTAATATTAACCTATCCTATAATCCAATTAATTCTTAGGTTATATTTTTTTATAACTAAGGCATTCCTAATACTGCCTTATCCCGTCCTAATGGTAGGATATTAAAAGATATCTTAATTTATCTTTCTTTAATGGTTATCTAAATAGGTCCTATTTTAAGGTTAATAATACCTCCTCTATAGGCTATTGGATCTCCTAAAATCGTAACTAATAAGTAAGGTTACTTCTTTTATCTATAAGGTAATCCCATTTTTTTTTAACTACTACTAGTAAGATATGGTTTTATATTGCTCTATTATCTATTAGTACTTTAAACTGTTAATCTTACTATTTAACTTATAAATTTAAATATTGTCCTTAAATTCCTTTAAGGGTTTAAGGCTCTACTACTAGCTTCCTCTAGTCCCGTAGGCCTCTACTTTTCCTAACTATTAGCTATTTAATCCTATTACACTTAGCTTATTCTTTGGCTAATGCCTAGTTCGTTTTTTATCTTTAATATACTATAAACACGTATTTTCTAGGTATTCCCACTACTATTATTTGTCTAAGTATTCTTCCATAAGGAATCTTTCTAGTTAAAGTATTAAGTCTCCTAATTCTTAAACTTTTATTAGATGCCATCTATGCATATATTTAGCATTTTTATACTATTACTTATCTAGCGCCTAATATATCCTTATAGGGTACTTCCAATTTTTTTCTTTTAAATTTTTGTGTATTTTATACATATTATCTACGTATATAATCTATAATAGCGTATAGTATACTAGGTGCTTTAGGTTAACTCTTAACTTATTTTTATCTTTAAGTTTAAACCTTTACCGTATTAATCTAAACATTATAACTTTATTTGTAGGTATTAAGATACGTCTCTTACTTTTCTAGTCCTCTAATTGTTTCTCTAGATCCTTTAACATTATAATTAAGGCTCCTTTAATATAAGTTATGGCCTTCTTTGTAATTGGGTAGTCCTAGATAACTTATTTATCCAACTATAAATAGAAATCTTCCTACTTATCGTTATATTGTTGCCTATACTACTTTTAGTATAGCTACTAGAGTATATACAGCTTATTTATAAGGAAGTATCTTCTTATTACTACGTCGTAATAGCCCTTTATATATTGCTCTTTAAACCTAGTAGGGATCCCTAGATCCTTTTTATTTTCCAATTTAGTAAGCCACTTAGTTCTTAGTATGCCTACTCTAGGCCTATTAGTAATTCTTTATACTAGTGCTTTGTCCCTTATACAACCTATTATACTAGATCTTTTATCTAGTTTTTGTTCTTACTATACAATAATTTTTTATCTAAATTCTTCTATAGTTTCTTTTAGTTTACGTGTTATAGATAAATCCTTAAAGTCTTCTTACTTTTTAATCTTAGTATTGGCATTTCAATCCTATTACTAAGCCTTACTCGCAATTTCTTTAATAGTCCTTATCCTATTACTAAAATCTTAGTCCTATAAGATTCTTAATCCTAAGCTTGCTTCTATCTTAAGCTTAGCTCTAGCCTTAGTCTAACTAGGCTTTTATAGTGTTCCCTTTTTATTTTAAGAGTCTTAAGTCTTACTTATCTTATTTTAAAAGTCTTGTACCTTTAGGAAACTTCGTCCTAGGCTTATTTATATATTATTAAACTAAGCCGTTACTCTACTCTATTGGTTATTATCTATTATAGGTCCTTAAGCTTGCCTTATTTTGTTTTAAGAATCTTAGTTATTTTTTATCTTATTTTAAAATCTTAAGCCTTTAGTGTAACGGAACCTTGTAGTAAGTACTACAATAGGCTCGTTAATAGGCTAGGTATATAGGTAATACAAATTAAATTAACAACGTAATAATAACTGGTGGAGTAGTTGCCTAATAGATTAACTCTAATTATATTCTAAGAATTACTATAAGGAAGGAACTATCTAGGTAGGGATTAAGGGTCCTTAAATACACAACCGTACTCCTATAAAATCCTTCTTATATATAATATATATTATACGTATTATATATACGTCCCCCTTATATACTGCGTATACTGCGTATAACGTTATATAACCTTAGTTACTATTCCTTATTATATAGCTCTATCGGCTCTATCTTAAACTATACCTAAATTAACTAACTAGCTTCTTCTAACTCTTCTCTAAGTAGTTATAATATTATACTTAAAGCGTCTATAATACTATCTCCCTCTTCCTTATCTTTATCCTTAAAGATCCTAAATATCTCTAAGTTATTTACTAGAAGTGTAATATCCGTCTAATTAATTTAGTTAATATTATTACTTATTATACCTAAAGCTCTTTCTTCTTTATAAGCGCAACGTCGTGCTTATACTATTGCTGCGATATTATCTCTTAGTAAGATTATACTATCTCTATATTCTTGCTGTTTAAAAAAGGGGTTCGTTTATATTGCGTTAGCAAACCCGTTTTTACGATAACTATCCTTTTACTTAGAGTGCACTAAAGCGAATATTTGCTTATCCTATAATATTTACTCTATCTTTAATACTAAATATACGCGATTTATTACCCTTAATAGTTATCTAGTTCCCTAATTAATTTATTTTAGGGTTTTATATTTAATTTACTACTACATAGCTAGATAGTAAACTATTTTAGGCTTTTATTAAGCTAGAATATTCTTATAATATAGAGCAGAAGGCCCTTAAAGCCTATATTACAGCGTCTACTTAATTACTTTATCTTAAAAAGGTTTATAAGAAGGTCCGTTTTAAGGAGTAGAAACTTATAGAATAAGATCTATAAGAACTTAGTAATAAAAAAACAGATTCTCTTTTAACTAAAAAGGAAATAGATCTAAGTAGTTCGGCAACTACTCTTCTTAGGTCCCCTTTAGGTAGCTTATTTTTTAGCGATCTTTTTTTATTAATACTGCCTAACCTAATTTCTTTTAATACTCCTATACCTTTTTTATAGTATTCTTTAAATTTTCTAATAGTTTCTAGGTAGTTTTGTTATAGCCTATCTACTTTACCTTACACCATATTTTATTATTAATGTCCTTATAACTAACGATCTTTAAAATTTACTATTTATTTTCTTCCTATTCTTTATATATATTTGCTTTATAGACTAATAGCTTAATATTTTTATATACCGGCTCTAGTATCGCAATATGCTATATAGGGTAGATTTTTATCTTAGCTAGTAGGTTTAACTTAAATATAACCGGTAAAATCCTTTATTTATTTTTAAAAGGTCTTAGTCTAATATAATCTAACTTTTTACTTAGTTGTTAACTCTTAAAAATTTTATATAGTAGCCATACTTTATCTCCCTCCTTAAGATCTGGCCCCTTAGATCTTTTAGCATTATAGTACTTTTTTATTCTCTATTATACTGTTTTTACTATTTCTATAAGGTCCTTATAAAGATTTATTAACGTCTCTATTCTCTATTTAGCTATAATACTTATTTTCCTTACTTATTGTGGTAACAATAATATCCTTAGCTTATATCTATAATTCGCCTTAACTAGTAATATGCCCATTCCTTTTTATAGTGTTATATTATATATAAACTATATAACTAATAATAGTAATACCTAATTATTCTATATATAGTTAATATAGTGTTTTAGATACTATTCTAGTGTTTAATTTAATCTTTCTGTTTAACCGTCTATCTGCGGATAATATATAGTAGAAGTTACTACTCTAACTCCTTATTCCGCTAAGAATACCTCCTAAAATACTGCTATAAATCTTAGATCTCTATCCGATATAATCTTACTTAGTGCTCTATATCTTATAAATACTTCTTTAATATAGATTCTAGTAATATCTTCTGCTAATATTTCTTCTATATATACTATAAAGTATCCCTACTTTATAAGCTTATCCACTATTACTAAAATTATATTATAATCTTGTCTAGTAATAGGATCTTTTAATTTTAGCAACTTTATAATAAAGTCCTATAATATAACTTCCTATAGTCTCTCTAGTATTTTAATAGGTTGTAGCCCTCTATATAGCTTATACCTTATTAGTTTATTCCTTTAGTAATCTAAATACTCTTTTATAACTTTTTATGCTAGGCCCTGGATTCTATTAATAATATACTCCTCTTAAAGTCTTAACACTAAGCCTATAGCTCTATTATGTTCTTAAGTTATTTCCTTATAAAATTCTTCTATAAAGTATTCTGCTATACTTCTTAGGATGTACTTTACCTCTCTATACTTATATAGTATTTCTTCTTTTAGATATTCTAATTATTCTTTTAGCTATATTTTAAAAATCCTTTATACCTAAAAGCTTTTTAGTAACTTATAAACTCTATCTAGTTCTTCTTAAGTTGCTATAATGTTTAGATAATTATACCTAATTAGTCCATCTATATCTTTTCGCAGTAAAGCCCCTAATGGCTTTTTATTATTTTATAGTTTAGCTTTTTAACTTAGAGCATCTACTTATATATTATCTGTACCCTTAATATACTAAATCTTAAAATAGTATTCTATAAGCATCTCTACCTATTTAACTTATCTTTAGTTAAGTTCCTTTATTATTAGGAATCCTATTAGGTTTTTATAATCCGTCTTAACTATAAATAGTTTTTTTTATACCTTATAAAAATGCTCTTTATTTTTTTAATACTATAACTATACCTAATAACTCCTTATTATAGATGTTATAGTTTAACTCTAGTAGTATTATTTTTTAACTATAATATACTACTAGGTACTACCTATTTAAATATCTCTATATAAAGTATACCCTTAGTATAAAGTTTAATACATTTATTTTTACAACCGTCTTTAGTTTTAGTGTCGGAATGTTAGTTATGTAACGTGGTTATAAGACTATAAAGCGAGACTAGCTAATCTAACCTTGGAGCAAACCCCTATTTCTAGACATTATTAACTACTAACTTTAATACCGCATACGTACCACTACAAGTGATATTCGTGCACGTTGATAAAGCGAGTATACCGACACTAATTAGTAGACGTATAGATTAGGAAATACGCAATAGCAAAGCTCGAAACCACACATTAGCTTAACTACTAACGCGTTAAATCGCAAAGCTATCGCCCTATTTTAGTTAAAGGAGAAAACTATATTACCCTCGAAGCTCGAGACTACGTATTAGCTTGCTAATGCGTTAGATCGCCTAGAGAATCGTATTTTTACTTAGAGAGAGCTACGTTATCCTTAAAGCTCAAAACCACGCATTAGCTTAACTGTTGACGCGTTAGATCGCCTAGAGGACCCTTAAAGCTTGAAACCACGTATTAACTTAACTGTTAACGTATTAGATCGCCTAGGGGACCATATCTTTACTAAAAATCGTCTATAGTTTCTAAGAACTATAGATTCGTCAATAGGACATATATACACCTTTACATCCTTACCTTAAACCTTAACTTCTTTAAACCGACAACTACCCTTATACCTACCCTTATACCTACCCTTATACACAAAGACACGACAATATAGAAATTGACTAGAAGGAAAGAATTACTAAATACGGCTACAGAATCAACTTGGAGACGGCTATAGATAACGACCTAACGGAGTATATAGAGACTAAGATGCACCTATATATACGATCTAACCTTACAAACTTTACATTATAGATGGTATTTTAGGAAGACTTTAAGAACTTTACGCTAGAGACCTTTAAATAAGTATAATCTAATATTAGAATAGAAATCCGTTAATACCTAGTTAAGAGAGGAGTATATATTATTAAGCAAGATAAGAGATACTCCCTTAGCAAGGTGCTAACGGACATCGCTAATAAAGAAGAGTTTTATAAATGGACGGATAAGGAGCTTATTGCGGCCCTTACAAAGGTAAAACTAATAATTACAACAACTCTGCAAGACCGACTTAATTCGACCTTAAATAAGCTTGCTACATCTCTAGCCCTACCACTAGCTACTCCACTAACTCCACTAGCCATCCCAGCTGCCGTACCACTAGCTACTCCGGTTACTGCACCGCCAGCTACTCCAATTGCTACCCCCGCTACCCCTACTACCCCTCCCGGTCCTTAATCCTCTAATTATAACCAAATCTATACTCTTATTGACCAACTGCTATAGATAAGAGAGTAGTAGCCGCAGTAGCTATAGTAGCCGCAGCAGCCACACATATATATACCACCTAAACTAGCCGTGCCTAGTATGGAGCAAGGACCTAGATACAGTAAAGAGGTGGCTATAATTACAAAGATCTACACAGACGACTAAAAGTACGATGGAGTTAATAATAGCTTTAACTTTAAGCTAACCATCTTCTATAACATCTATAAGAGATCTGGCTTACCACTAAAAGGCTATATAGTAGCATTCCCTAGTATATTAAAAGGGCTTACTTAGGACTACTACTATAATAGCAACCTTAAGTTAAGACCTTTTACGGAAGCCTATAACTATATATAACAGTTCTTTAAAGGGCCAGAATACTACCGTAAGAACCTTATAGAGTAAAATAGTATGACCCTCTAAGGAGTTATAGACGAGAACCCTAATAAGTTAATTTATTAAAACTTCTAACTACTTATAGATAAACTACTAAAGCAATATTATAAACTACACCTAGACTTTTATACGAACCGCATTTTTATAAATAAGTTGGTTACTACTTACTAGGGAGTGCTAGTATGCCGTATTGCTGTCTCTAACCCTTTAGAAGACCTCTCTTAGTTAATTAGTAAGCTATAATCCTCTATTATTGCGTAGGAAAAAGAACACCCCCTATAGGCCTTAATAAGATCGTCTTACCAAGCCTTTTTTACGGATTAATGTTACTATTAAAATGACCAAAATTAAGACCAAAACACTAATTGCTATAGTAGCAATCGCACCTATAGAACTAACGGCAGACTAAAGGCTAAGTACTATATCTACAAGAAGGAGGACTGCCGTTTATAGAAATATATAGAGGAGGAGCGTAATCGATCCAGAGACGACTATAAGAGACGTTTTATTGATATTAAGGGCCGCAATAAGGGCAACTTTAATAACCACTTTAAATAATACGTCGCCGCCTACGAAAGAGATAAAGAGGATAACTTAGACTTTAAAGCCTATATATAAGACACTAATAACTCTAGGAGCAATGCCGGAGAACCTAACAATAGTTCTGCCTATATTACCACCTTCAGAATACTTACTATAGAGGAAGCAACCTCTATAAGCGTAGAGCTAGCTAATAAGGCTTATATATACCTACTTATGGCTTTAGAACTTACTATAGAGTCTGCTATAAAACCTTATACGGAGACTAACCCATTTACCTGTAATACGACCATAACTATAGCGTTATAATACACCTCGACGGTCTTTATAGGAATTATAATCGATATAGGTGCTTCGCATAAGTCTACGGCTAGCTATAGCTAATTTTAAGCCCTATAGGCCGTAGATAAGTCTATAAGTCTTAATATATTAACTAAGGGCTAAGTAACTATCTAATTCGGGATTAGAGCCTTTACGTCTATTAGAACTATAGACGTTAATAGCCCTATAGGCAAGGTATAATTCCATATTATTAAAGCAGATACTCCTTTCCTACTTTGCTTAGTAGATATAGATAGACTCTATATTAAATACGATAACCTAAAGGACGTCATTATCACTCGCACTAAAAAGGTGCTAGTAGTTAGATAATTTAGCTACCCGTTTCTTATATAGAGCTTCTCTTTATAGTCTTATCTGGTTAAGTCCTTTAATGCAAACCCTTGCTACTTAACTAATATAAAGCTACAACGTCTACACCGTTAATTTGGTTACCCGTTAGTTAATAAACTGCAAAAGCTTCTTAATAAGACTAGCCACGGCCATAATACTAATAGATCTACTATTAAAGAGCTAACTAGACTCTGCTACTACTGCTAGAAGTTTAGCAGATCTCTAAGTAGATTTTACTTTACTTTACGAGACGATGTTAATTTTAACTATAATATCATCGTCGACGTTATGTATATTAGCGGCTCCCCCCTACTACACATAGTTGACAAAGTAACTTAATTTTAAACTGGTAGATAGCTATAAGATATTAGCGCTAAGCATACTTAGGACGTTCTATAAATATGCTAGATTAACAGCTATTTAGGACTACTAGACTTAATTACCACAGACGCTAAGAAGAACTTTATTAGTAAGGAGTTTAAGCACTACGCTACTACTATAGGAGTAACTATAAAGTTAGTTCTAGTCGAATCACACAATTCCATTAGAATGGTAGAGCGCTACTATGGTCCGCTATAACGAGCCTACTAAATCATTATATCTAAAATCCCTAAAATTAGCAAAGAGATGGCCCTATAAATAGCTTTTAAAGCTATTAATAACACGGCTAGCCCAGAAGGCCTAGTCCCTACACTTTTAGTCTTTAGAGCCTACCCCCAAATAGTTAAATTGGACGCACTATTACCTTTAGTCGCATAGCGAGCTGCGGCCGTTAAGAAAGTAATGGTGGAAATTTAGAAGCTATAAGCTAAACGATAGATCGCTAACGCTCTTAATACGCAAAATGGATAACGAACTAACGCTATTTATAGCCTCCCACCTAGTTCGCCTGTCTTAGTCTAGAGAGAAGGCAATACTGGCTAAAGCGGTTATTGGGACGGGCCATATATACTGCTTACTGTTAACGGTGAGACCTGCACCGTAAAGCTACTAAATAGGCCTACAACCTTCCGCTCTATAGTCGTAAAACCTTACCTACTGGACCTATAAGACTTAGTTAAACTACAAAAGTCTATTAAATTAGCTGAACTAGTACCTATACCAGCTAAACCTTAACCGTTACCTAAAGCTGAACTATAGCTACCGCCAAAGCGAGGTAGAGGTCGCCCCCGCAAATACCTATTACTTATAGCCGTCGTAGACACAGCTGTTACGGACGCTACAATAGATATAGATGCCCTTACGGGTAATATTGCAGATATAGCTGATATCGCTATCTACTTACAGGATAACGATACCGCAGATATAGCTAACACTACTATTTACTTATAGAACGATGGCAATACCCAGTTTAGCGCTTTATGGCAAAAGGAGGTCATAGGCCTACTTAAGAAAGGCGTCTTTAAGATTATTAAGCTACACGATATACCAAAGGGGGTTAGACTTTTTAATTTATAGTTTATTAATAAGATTAAGAATAAGGGAACCAATAAAGCCTTTAAGAAATTACGACTTGTCGTATAGGCCTATAACGATTTAGAGAAAGAGCTAGTCCTTACTTAGTTACTAACAATTTAACGAGTTAGCCAGCGGCTAATTCTCTATATCGCTGCTACGCTACTGTAGACTCGACTCTACCTCTAAGACATCTTATAAGCTTATATCCAGTTTACTACGAACCTAAACCGTAAGTTCTATATATAACTACCACACAAGCTAAATAAATAATTGGGAATTGATAAGGACTCCGTTCTAAAGGTTATAAAGCTACTTTACGGAGTGCCTAAAGCTAGAAACCACTAGTTTAAGACCTACCATTTATACTACGTTAATTAGCTGCGAATGGACCAGTCTATATACGACCCTTACTTGCTTTACAGTAACAAACCTTTTAGAATCGTCGGCTTATAGACTAATAATACGCTATTCCTTATAGATAATACCTTTATAGAGGCTAAACAAAGCGAACTATATAAGGCTGAATTTATGGCTAAGGAGTAAGAGTAACTGACCACTAATATACCAGTTAAGTTTAATAGAGGACTTATTTAATTGGTATAAGACGAGAGTATTACGCTAACATAAAAGCGCCAGTGTAAGAACCTTAGTATGGTTAACACTATACTAGCAGATAGCACTAGCTCTAGAGGAATTACACGCGGCCTACTTACGCTAAAGGACTAGTATATCGCTTAACGCGCTAGAGGAGCCTATATTGCCTTAGTCTGTTAACTAAAAGCTTTATTTAACTTATCCTTTACTGCCCAGGTAACTAATCCTAAAGAGGCAGACATAAAGGAGTTAAATAAGCGCCTAAGTTGGCAGATTTAGAACTTATATAGAGGTCTTAAGTTTGTTAAATTAGAGGCTAAAACCCTATAGCTCTTAGTCTTTACGGACGCTTCCTTTGCTAATAATAAGGACCTCTCTTTATAAGTTAGCTATGTTATTATACTAGCTAACATAACTAAGAAGGCTAATATTATCTATTAGAGCTTAATTAAGTATAAAAGAGTTACTAGAAGCGTTTTAGCTTCTAAACTCTACAAAATAGCTTATAGCTTTAATATCGCCGTCGCTATTAAGTCTACGGTAGATAAGGTCCTATAGATTAACCTCCTACTTATACTTTATACCAATTCTAAGTCACTATATAACTATCTTATACAACTTAGAACCACATAAAAGAAGCAATTAATAATTAATATAATGTGCCTATAATAAGCCTATAAACGTTAGCAGATTACAGAGGTTAAATAGATTAATAGTAAAGCTAACCCTACAGACATGATAACTAAGGGGAAGCCTTACGTCGCCTTATAGCGACTTATTAACACGAACTAAGTCGATATATAGGCTGTAGGTTAGGTGGAGCGTAAGGAGTAATAGAAGGTAGTTTCTAGGTCGTGACGGTGCTAGGGTATACTACCCGCTATATTCTACGGACCCTAAATTTAACCAGCTAATTAGGATTTTCTATCCCCAGAATAGAAAATCGCTATTAGCTCGCTTACTACTAGCGCCTTAGCGGCCCTTGCAATATATTAACCTGCTACCCCTAACAATTCTTCTCCTTCTTTTCCTTAGCTTAGTGTCCCCGTAATACAGCATTCTACAAGCTTTAGTTTAGAGGTATTAGTATAAGCCGTAATACTAGTTATATAATTACGGACCTATAAGAGGAGCGTAGAAACTATTGCGTATTAATTAGATCTTTAGCTATTACGTATATACTACAAATAGTCTAAAAACAGACTTAGCCTTAGAGTATAGATTAGCCTTCTTCTTAGAGTTGCTCTAGTGTCGGAATATTAGTTATATAACGTAGTTATAAAACCACAAAGCGAGACTAGCTAATCTAACCTTAGAGCAAACCCCTATTTCTAGACATTATCAACTACTAACTTTAACACCGCATACGTACCACTACAAGTGATATTCGTGCACGTTAATAAAGCGAGTATACCAACATTTAGTTAATAGATTTTAAGAACTGGCTCCTAGGTAAATAACTCTTTAACTTTTTTTTTTTTAAATAATTTTCGCTATTCCTCTCCCTATGCCTATAGTTCTTCTTTCTTTATTAATTGCGTAAATGGTTTAATATCCTTTAACTATTATGCTATAAACCTTCTGCAGTAATTATAAAACCTTAAAAACAATCTTAGCTGCGTAATATTCTCTAGTTCTTACTAATTTAATATAGCCTTAATCTTTTTTAGATCTATATTAAGTTAGCCTAGCTTAATAATAAATTTAATAAAATTAGTCTTCCTAGTAAAGAATTTGTATTTCTTAATTGCTACTAATATCTATTCTTTTTATAGTCTCCTTAAGACCTATTTAACGTGTTCTCCGTACTCTTCTTTAGTTATTAAGTAGATAATAATAATATTAAGGTATACTATAATAAATTTATCTAAGTGTTCTCCTAATATATTATTAATATACTTTTAAAAGGTTGCTAGTGCGTTTATAAGCCTAAATTATATAACTAATAGTTTATATAGTCCTTCCTTTAACTTAAAGGCTGCTTTTTATTTATTGCCTTCCTTAATCCTAATCTAATAGTATACCTATCTTAGATCTATCTTTATAAAGATTTATACATTACTTATCCTATCTTAAATTTCGCTAATTAAGGGTAAAGGATACCTATCCTTTTTAGTAATGCTATTTAATTATCTCTAGTTAATATATAGCCTTAGTTTACCGTTTTTCTTTAGTATAAATAGTACCGGATAACCTGCTAATAACTGTAATAGTCTAATATATCCCTTTTATAAGTTTTCTTAGATAAACTCTTTTAATACTCTACCTTCTTCTTTAGTAAGCTTATAGATTGGAAAAAACCTTAGACTTATTTCTGGTTTTAATTCTATCTTATAGTCCTATACTATATACTCTAATAACCTTTTACTTTTTAGTAACTATAGTTTCTTACTATAATTATAATATTTCTTTAGTATATAGCTTAATCCTTTTTCTATTTCCTTATAGGTCGCTCTTACTTAGTACTATACCATTTTAGCTTATTATTATATTTTACGTTATTAAGTATTTTTAATATTAACCTAACCTATAATCTAATTAATCCTTAGATTATATTTCTATAACTAAGGCATTTCTAATACTGCCTTATTATTTCCTAATGGTAATATATTAAAAGATATCTCGACTTATCTCCCTTTAATAGTTAACTAAATAGGTCCTATTTTAAGATTAATAATACCTCCTCTATAGGCTATTAGATCTCCTAAAATTGTCACTAATAGGTAAGGATGCTCCTTCTTTCTATACGGTAGCCTTATTCTTTTAACTATTATAGGTAAGATATAGTTCCTTATTGCTCCACTATCTATTAACGCCTTAAACTATTAATCTTGCTACTTAACTTATAAGTTTAGGTATTGTCCTTAAATTCCTTTAAGGGTTTAAGGTTTTACTACTAGTTCTCTCTAGTTCTATAGGCCTTTACTTTTCCTAATTATTAGCTACTTAATTTTATTTATACTTAGTCTACGTTTAGCTAATATTTAGTTCGCTTTTTATCTTTAATATACTATAGATATATATTCTCTAGGCATTCCTACTACTATTATCCGTTTAAGTATTCTTCTATAAGGAATCTTCCTAGCTAAAGTATTAAGTCCCCTTAGCTTTACACTTCTACTAGGTGCTAACTATATATATACTTAGTATTCCTATATTTCGCCTTATCTAGTGCCTAATATATCCTTACTAAGTACTTTTAGTGTTTCTCTTTAGGTGCTCTATATATATTACACGTATTATCTATATATGCAATTTATACTAATATATAATATACTTAGTGTCTTAGGTTAACTCTTAGCTTATCTTTATTTTTAAGTTTAAACCTTTTTTATATTAATCTAAGCGTTATAACTTCGTTTATAGGTACTAAGATTTACCTCTCGCTTCTCTAGTCCTTTAATTACTCCTTTAAATCTTTTAACGTTATAATTAAGGCTCCTTTAATATAACTTATAGCCTTCTCTATAATTAGATGGTCTTAGATAACTTTTTCATCCAGCTATATATAGAAATCTTCCCACTTATTATTATGTCGTTGCCTATACCACTTTTAGTACAGCCCCTTAAGTATATACGGCTTATCTGTAAGGAAGTATCTTCTTATTACTATATTATAACAGCCTTTAGTATATCGTTCTTTAAATCTAGTTAGAATCTCTAGATCCTCTTCTTATTCCAGTTTAGCAAGCTACTTAGCTCTTAGTATACCTACCCTAGGCCTATTAGTAATTTTTTATACAAGTGCTTTATCCCTTATATAACCTAGTATACTAAATCTTTTATTTAGTTTCTAATTTTGCTATAAGGTAATTTTTGCTCTAAACTTCTCTATAGTTTCCTTTTTTTTTATATCTCGCGAGCGGATCCTTAAAGTCTTCTTACTTCTTAATCTCGTTAATAGTCCTTATTTATATCTTAAAGTCTTAGTCCTATAGGATTCTTAATCCTAAGCTTGCTTCTGTCTTAAGCTTTACTCCTACCTTAGTCTAACTAGGCTTAGGTGTTCTTATCTTATCTTAAGAGTTTTAAATCTTACTTATCTCTTCTTAAGAATCTTATACCTGTAAGAAACTCTATTCTAAGCTTATTTATATATCCTTAAACTAAGCTATTACCCTACTCTATCGGTTCCTATCTATTATAGGTCCTTAGGTATACCTTATCTCATTTTAAGAGTCTTAAGCCTTTAGCCTTTTGCCTTTATTAAGTGATAAATTAGTACTAGTAGTTGTCTGCTTATTTAATCTCTATAAGATACTCTTCCTTTTATCTTATAAAGCGATAGATACCGTATCTAACGGTATTATAATGCCTATTACTAAACCTTACTCTATAGCGGTTTTAGTCTCTACTTCTAATATAACTTCTTTAAGGCTTACACGCTCCTAGTAAGCTGCCTTTATTGCCTTATTGTCTATAAATATTTTACCTATATTAAACTCGTCGTCTTTAATATCCGATCTACATAATAGTTTATTAGTTCCCCTATATTTTAAGGATTTTGGCTCCTATAGCTAATAGCTTATACTATACTTAGCGTCTTTATAAATTTGGTATACGTTATTATAATAAAACGCAAAACTTCTAATTAAACACTCTTTTGTTCCTTATAGTATACTATTATCCCTTTATATATATATATCTTCTACTAATCTAGTTCCCTTTATTATATAATAACTTTAACTATCTTTATAATCTCTTATAAAGTAACCTTATATTCTATAATTTATATAAGCTCCGTTTTTAAACCATTAACTTTACTATAGAGTCCGCCTAAATATCTTTTACTACTAAGATCCCTGGTTTAGCCTCTGCTCTTTAGTCCTATAATTACTAGATCTTTAACCTCTAGGTTTTTATAGTTTCTTACTCTATCTTTTATAGGCTTTTTTAGTACCGCTTAGGTCCATTAGCTCTACGCTATACTATAGTTTTTAATTTAGCTTTAGTTATTATATATTTTACGCCTTATATAACTATAAAACTCTATCTTACCCTCTCTTAGCCTGTTCCCTTTAGTAAATCTAATTATTAATCTTAATTACTTAATCTATTAACTCCCGTAGGGTATCCGTATCTTCTATTAAGATAATTACATCCTAGACTTTAGCCTTAAGTCCCTATTTATACTATGCTATAAGCGTCTTATTATTCTACTTAACTTATATAGCTAACGTCTAGAACTGCGTTATATACTTAATTACTAAGGTTCGTTACATAATATCTTAAAGTTTTTTTTTACCGTAGTTACTGCCTCTAGGTCCCTAAATATTTACTATTAGTATAACTTTTACAATGTGTAGAATATATATATTACAATAATATGTACTATACGGTGTTGTAAATAGATGATTAATTCTCTAAGATCTACGCGTCGCGAGAGGTAAGGCTTGTCGCGTGTTCTCCTATAACCTCTATTAACCAATTACGATTTTCTATACCCGGCATGGAAAATCGCCATTAGCTCGCTTACTACTAGCGCCTTAGCCGCCCTTACGATGTGTCTAACACTTCTAGCTACACTGGGAATACTTTAGAAAACGTGAAGATCCGGTATCCTACAACTGTGCAATTTAAAAATCTATATACGCACTTCTCCTTCCTTCCTTGCTATTATAGTATAGGTCGCGATAGTACTAGGTAGTATTACAGGTACAGGCAGATTGCTATAGGTTGCCGCAGATTGCCGTAGATTGCGGTTATATAGCATAAAGATCGTATATACCCTCTTTACCGTATTTACACGTTAATTAACTAGGTCGCTAATATAGTACGTTTTACCTATTCCACTGTCTTTAACTCGATTCGGTTTGTATCGATAAGTCGCTTAAGGGCTAATAATGGTTTACTTTTAGTCATAGCGTCTATAAAATTACTATCTCCGTTAATCCATTTAACTTCTGCTATTTTGCGTCTTTTATATAACTGGCGTAGGCATATAACATTAATTATAAGTCTCTTTTTTTATATAGTTCCTAGTTTAACAAGGCATTTATAAATTAACTTAAAATCAGTATAAAGAATAAGCGGGAGGCTAATATTAAGTTGCAATTTAACTATGGCTTTAATTGCAGCGCCGATGTTAAAACTATGGGCTATAGTATATAATTCGGAGGTTAGTATACTTCTGGTAATTCTCTTACACTTAACTAAGGACCAGTAGACAATATTCGCCTTATTTAATAAGTCTGCTAGTACTAGGATATATCTAATCTATAATAAGAGGTCCTTATTATTTGCGAATAAGGAATTAGTAAATATAAGTAGTTAAAGTGTTTTTATGTTAAGCTTAACAAAGCTTAAGCCTCTTATTAAGTTCTCAATTTGCTACTAAATTCTCTTATTAAGTAATTTTGCGTCTTTCTCGTTAGGGCTAATTACCTAGGCAGCGTAGAATAAATTAAAAGAAGCTTTAGGCTGGCATACGGACGCAATAAAAGCTCCTCTTACTTATTGGGCGATATATTAGTCCTTAGGTATAAGTACTATATAAATAGTGCCTCTAGAACTAGTTATTATAGTAGCTTCCTTAATATTAATAAGGGTTAGGTTCTAGCATTGGCGCTCTTATATAAGCGTAATTATATAATCCTATTATTGGACAATACCTCCATTAAACTTAATTAGGTATTCCGGTGTAAGTTACTCGCATTCTTTAATTAGGAACTTAGCTTTTTTAATCTTTTTCTATTCCAAAGCTGCAAAAACTAAGTTAGCTAGTAGGAGGGTATTATTAGTCTATAAACCAACTATTCCGAAACTTATAGGGTTATTAAGGTAAAGTAGGTAGGGGTTATAAGTGGATTGGCTCATGTTTAGTTCTTTAATGTAGTAGTTATAGTAAGTCTTAAACTAATAATTGCCTACCTTAGGAATGCCGTATAAAGGTCTAATAACCTTTAGAATTATGCCTTGTAAGACTCTAAGTACTATACTAAGTTTAAGAGGTGCTTTAATATAAAAGTCTTAGTTTAGTTTCGTAGTTAATTATATATAGGCCTATAAAATATCTCGTAAGTAAAGATATATACTATTGTTCTAAGTTATAGCTGTAATGCAAAGAATAAGGCGTTGGCTGACTTATTAAATTATAGGTAATTAGGTTAGTATAAGGTCTTTTTTTAGGTCGTTATAGGCCTATATAACTAGTCTTAACTTCTTAAAGGCTTTATTAGTGCCGAGGTTCTTAATCTTATTATCAAATCTAGAGTTAAATACTCTATTACCTTATGGTATATCTTTAGGGTTAACTAGTTTAAAAACTCCTTTCTTAAGCAATCCCTTAATCTCCTTCTGGCGTAATGCTGCAAACTAATTAGGATTTATAAGTTAATCATTATCCTTATCCTATAGATAAATTGAGATGTTCACGGTATTTATTTTAATAGGGTACTTACGTAGTCTACCTCTTCCGCGTTTAACGGGTTAAGGTCTAGGCTTAGTTTAAGGTTAAAGTCCAGGCTCGGTTTAAGGTTAAGGTTTAAGTAGTTTAATATCGTTATCTTCTAGTTACGTATCTTCTGTGATTTCGGGGTCTACCATATATAGTTTTACAACTATACTGCGGAAGTTAGTGGGTCTGTAGGGAAGTTATATAGTATAGGTCTTATTTTTAATGCTAAGTAGGTTATATGGACCAGACTAGTAGCCGGGTTGGCCTATAGGTCCTTCTCTCTATACTAATATAGGTGAGTTAAGTGGTAAGTTATAAATCGCGGTTGTCTTGGGTCTGTTGCATATGTTAAGGGCATTTACTACTTAGCGCTTAGCTCTAAGCTTCTTAACTTCTTTTATAGCCTTTTTAAGAGTTACTGCTCGTTTTATAACCGTAGAATTGGGTATATTAGATTCTACTATATATAGGTAAGCTCTAAATACTAATAAGGTAAGTATAAGACTATTAGGGCCTGCGGAGTCGTTAATTGCTTTAAAAGCCATTTGCAAAGCTATATCTTTATTAATATCCGGTAGTTTTGTAATAATAATATAGTATATGCGACGGAGGGGGCTATAGTAACATTCTACTATTCTAACTAAATTATAGGCTTTGACGGGTATGCCTTTTATAACTATTCCAAGTATTATAGCGTATTGTTTAAATTCTTTACTTATAAAGTTCTTGCCTATATTATATGTGATAATATTAGGGGGTCCTAGGTATGTGTTAATCTAGCGTATTCGTAGTATATCCCGTATATGCTTGGCGCTAATACTTTACAGCTATCCACCGGCTTAAAATCGTGTTCCTTTATTAATAATATACAGTAGAGGTATGCCATTAATATACATAATATTAACCATAATTAAGTAGTTAAAATTAATATTATTATATAAGGTAAATCTGAATCTACTAGGCGACTTTCTATGTTTTTAATAATAGTGGCAGTAACGTATAAGATAGTCTAAAGTCTTGCTATTAATGTTGTACCTTAAGCGTTTAAGTATCCGTGCAAGATATTTAACTAAAGGGTGGCCAAAGCGACAATATAGTCGTCTTAATTTAATATTAGTTAAGTAGTAAGGGTTTTAATTAAATAATATAGTTAAGTAGTTATATAGGGATGTGTTTTAAAGGAGGAATAAATAGCTAAAGCAACGTATAACTGGTACTTCGCTCTAAGGGGTAATTAGCATATTTTTTAGGTTATTAAAGTATACTTATAGTTAATCTATATCTGCCAGGCAGAGCAAAAATAGGGTGTTGACTTTAATAATATAAAACTCGATTATGCTAATTAGGGTAGTTACTTTAGTTAATCTAATTAATAAGGTTGGTCTAATACCGAATTGTATATTAATTATGCCTTATATAGTGGTATTAAGTTATACACTAGTATCAAGTCTTTAAAATGCTAGGAATTGGCCGTATCCTACTATAGATTGTTTAGATGCTCCTATATTAATTATTATGCCTATAAAGTAGTCTATAGTATAGTGGGACGTAGATATAGTTGTATTATAGGTAAAAGGGTCCTAGTTAGTCATAAGAGGTGTTATATTATCTATAGTTGTAACTAAATAGCTAAAGGCTTTATTAGCTAGGGTAGCAGCTATAGAAATTACTTTATACTATTCTACTAGGCCGAAAGAGGTATAGAAGTAGTTAATATCTAGTTAAAAGTTCTTATTAGTTGCCTTATAATTTGTGTTAATAGTTAGTGCTTAGAAAGCTTCCTTAAGCTCTTTTTTTAAGTTAATATCGTTATTCTTGTAGTCCATAATATATTAATTAAGTTGTTTATTAAATTAGTTATTAAATTTACTAAACTTATCTCTGTTAGCGGTTCTAAACTTAGCTTTAGACTCTTCTTATTCTTCTTAGGTATAGTTCTATAATTAGCAGCCTTCCTTATTATATATAAAGCAACGTAGTTTATAATATAGAGAGAAATATGGGCGGGTGTGGTCGCGGTTATAGTTTCGATTATAAGTTTGGTTTTAATATTAGTTATAGTTTTAATACTAATTATAGTTATTCTCCCTTCTAAAGTACTAACGATCTATATAGTAAGCTTAAGTTTAAGCTTACTCTAGGTTCTGTTTTTTATAAGCCGTAATTAAGAACTGTAGTTTATTAATAAGGGGGCCTAGTCCTTAAGGTGGGTCTAATATAGCGAATTAGTATATATAAATTCCTTAGTAAGACGTAACAAGTTTATTAGTTAGGAATAGTATTATTTATAGTTCTGGGGTAAGGCTATGCTATAGTTGGGAGAGTGTATTAATTAATATTTAGAGGCAATCGCTAGTCGATTTATCTGTATTCTTGTCCATTATTATCCTTAATAAGATTATATTCCATTTACTAAGGTTCTTGCGTTCTAAGCTAGGGCCTTTAAAGAAATTGCGAAGGTGCCTATAAGCGTCTTTAAATACAAGATTACTAAGTCTACTATTAAAGTACTGGTTTAAGGCTAGACCTATTAATATAATTGGTAAAGCTTTATTATAAGCCTCTTGTAAAACATTAGATCGGCTATAAATACTATAGAAGATGGTAAGTTTATAGTCGAAGCTACTATTTATACTATTATATTTAAGTTCCTCTGTATATATCTTTACTGTGTTAGAAATCTCCTTACCCTATCTTAGTATAGTTAATATCTGTAGGAGGGAAGCGGTTTAGGGTCGTAGGGTTACATACGGTGAAGGTCCTACTAGTATTCCTCTAAATAGTGGTAGGGTTATAGTCTAGATACTTAATAGTTGTTATAGTTAAAATGGGGTTATATAAACTATTGGGTCTTATAATACTTTATAGTTAAGACCGCGCTTAAGTATATTATTTATTTTATTTAACTAAAACCTGTTTCTATCTAGCTTATTATATACCTTATCTAAGTTCTCTTAAGTCTAAGAATATTAACGTTCTTCTTAGGTTAATTTGAATAAGAGTTACGCATATATTGTGCGTTTCTCCTTTATATATATATATTCTCCTTTATATATATATATACTCCTTTATATCGCAGGAAGGTATATATACTTTAAAGGTGCTATACATTTACTTTTAAAAATATATTAACACTAAATGTTTTAAAATTGTCTTGGAAGGAAGACCAAAGTCCATTATCTATTAGTTTGTACTCGTTATATTCCCATAACTTAAATAATATAAAGTCTATAAGGTCTTTACTAGTTACCGTTTATATATTAATCCCATTTCCCTATCATTCTGCTTCTACCTTCTAGTCTATAGGTATAGCCATTTTAAAGGGATAAGGAGGGTATATAGGATGGCGGTTTAGGGTGTAGTTTAGGTGGTCGTTTTAAGGGATAGTTAGGGTAGTCGCGTTCTTAGTATGGTCGCGTTCTTAACGTAGTCGCATTAACTACTAGTACAGTAGTCAATATCTCTGGTTAAGGTGGAGCGTTAAACGTCTTCCAAAACCAGGGTAGATTTAAGGTATTTCTGGGTAAGGTAGAGCGTTAAACGTCTTCCAAATCTAGAGTACTTTAATTCTCTTTAACTGAAATAGTGCCTTTACAAGGTAGAGCGTTAGACGTCTTCTAAGTAAGTACGTATCTCCTAATCTATGCGCGCTCACTAATTAGTATTAGTATAACTTTTATAATGTGTAGAATATATATATTACAATAATATGTACTATACGGTGTTGTAAATAGATAATTAATTCTTTAAGATCTACGCGTTGTAAGAGGTAAGGCTTGTTACGTATTCTCCTATAATGTTATAGACGCTTTAAGTACAATGTTACGACTACTAGGAGAGGAGTTGGAAGAAGCTAGTTGGTTGATTTAGGCACGGTCCAAGATAGAGCCGATAGAACTATGTGACGAGGAATAGTAACCGAGGTCACGTAGGGTAATCTGTATAATCTGTGGGATCTATATAATCCGTAACAAAGTAGATAGAGTACACGTATATTACGTACAAGAAGGATTTTATAGGAGTACGGTTGTGTATTTAAGGACCCTTAGTCCCTACCTAAATAGTTCCTTCCTTATAGTAATTCTTAGAATATAATTAGAGTTAATCTGTTAGGCAACTACTCCACTAGTTATTATTACATTGTTAACTTTAATTTATATTACCTATACACCTAGCCTATTAATGAGCCTATTGTAGTTCCTACTATAAGGTTCCGTTATATAATCACTACCTAGTTACGGTATTAAATATAAAAAGTTAAATAATATGCCACTAAAAGCACTAGCTACGACACTATTGACGGTGGCAACTACTTTAAGATTAGCCAACGACACTAGTATAGCAGATACTAACTTATAGCAACTAGTAACGGTTGGATAACTATAAGAGATAGTTAACTAGTTAATAGAAAATAATACGACGCTAGAAAATAGGATTAATAGGATAGGCGTAGTAAAGGTTAAGTTACTATTGATTAAAAGATACTTAGGGGAGAGATTAAAGCTTAAAGGATTCCTTATATAAATGTACTTTAAGGTAGCATAGGAAGGAGTAAAGCTGGCAATACCTATGGATTAAATAGCCTATGCGGGACTGTTCTTAATAGGAAGAGCACTTAAGTAGTTTAAGCCTTATCTTATAGAAATCTAGGTAAACAGAATAACGACTATAAACTAAGAGGTACGGTTTATGTTCTTAAGCTGGAATGGATTTATAGAGTAACTTATATAAATATTTAGAGACCCGGAGGCAGTAACTATGGTAGAAAGAAAACTCTAAGACATTACGTAATAAACCTTAGTAATTAAGTATATAACGCAGTTCTAGACGCTAGTAATGTAAGTAGAGTAGAATAATAAGGCGCTTATGGCATAGTATAAATAAGGACTTAAGGCTAAAGTCTAGGATATAATTATCCTAATAGAAGATGCGGACACCCTAAGGGAACTAATAAATTAGGTAATTAAGATTAGCAATTAGATCTACTAAAGGGAGTAGGCTAAAAAAGGCTAGGATAGAGTTTTATAGTTATATAAGGTATAGGGTATATAACGACAAAAGCTAAGTTAAAAACTATAGTATAGCGCAGAGCTAATAGACCTAAGTAGTACTAAAGAAGCCTATAAGAGATGGAGTAAGAAACTATAAAAACTTAGAGGTTAAGGATTTAGTAATTATAGGACTAAGGAGCAGAGGCTAAACTAGAGATCTTAGCAGTAGAAGACGTTTAGGCGGACTCTATAGCAAGAAAAATAGTTTAAAGATAGGGCTTATATAAATTGCAGAAAATAAGGTTACTTTATAAGGGGTTATAAAGATAGTTAGAGTTACTATGTAATAAAGGGAACTAGACTAATAGTAGAAGATATATATATATATAGAGGGATAATAGTATACTGCAAGGAACAAAGGAATATTTAATTAAAAGTTTTGCGTTCTGTTATAATAACGCATACCGAATTTATAAGGACGCTAAGTATGGTGTAAGCTATTAGCTATAGGAGCTAGTACCTATAGGATATAGAGGAACTAATAAACTAGTTCGCAGATTAGATATTAAGGACGATAACTTTAATATAGGCGAAATATTTTATAACGATAAGGCGATAAGGGCCGTTTACTGGGAATAAGCAGACCTTGGAGATATTATACTAGAAGTAGAGGATAATTCTATTATAGAATAAGGAATATTAGTAGGGATCGAGACCCCACTAGATACGATGTCTATCGCTTTATAAGACGTAAGAGAAGTAGGACAGTGAACCACTTTGGCACTTAATAAAGGCAAAAGGCTAAAGGCTTAAGATTCTTAAGATAAGATGCAAGATAACTAAGATTCTTAAGACGAGATAAGGTAAGCTTAAGGACCTATAATAGACGATAACCAATAGAGTAGAGTAACGGCTTAGTTTAGTAATATACGAATAAGCTTAGGACGAAGTTTCCTAAGGGCATAAGACTCTTAAGACGAGATAAGTGAGATTTAAGACTCTTAAGATAAGATAAGAACACTAAGTAAGCCTAGTTAGACTAAGGCTAGAGTAAAGCTTAAGATAGAAGTAAGCTTAAGATTAAAAATCTAAAAGGGGTAAGAATTTAGAATGCGAATTAGGACACCCATAAGTAAGAGGTAAGAGGCTTCTTTATAGATTAAAGAATTTACAGTATAAACAGTAATTAGACTAGGAGACGAATATATAGATCTAAAGGACTTACTAGTAGAACATAGTATTCAGACTAAAGATTAAGATGTCGATACTAAGATTAAGAAATATAAAGATTTCGAGGATCTAAGCATAAGACGCAAACCAAAAGAAACCATAGAAGAATTTAGATAGAGAATTATCGTATAGCAAGAATAGAAACTAGATAAGAGATTTAGTATATTGGGACGTATAAAGGATAGAGTACTAGTACGAAGAATTACTAATAGGCCTAGGGCAGGCACACTAAGAGCTAAGTAGCTTACTAAACTGGAGGATAAAGAGGATCTAGGGACCCTTACTAGGTTTAAAAAACGACACATAAAAGGCTATTACGACGTAGTAATAAGAAGATACTTCCTTATGGATAAGCCGTATATACTCTAGTAGCTGTACTAAAAGTAGTATAGGCAAAGGCACAATAATAAGTAGGAAGATTTCTATATATAGTTAGATAAATAAGTTATCTAGGACTACCTAATTATAAAGAAGGCCATAATATATATTAAAGGAGCCTTAATAATGACGTTAAAGGATCTAGAGGAGTGTTTAGAGGACTAGAGAAGCGAAAGACGCATTTTAGTGCCTATAAACGAAGTTATAACGTTTAGATTAGTACGATAAAGGTTTAAACTTAAGGATAAAGACGAGTTAAGAGTTAACCTAAAGTACCTAGCACACTATACGTTATTATAAATCGCGTGCGTAAACGATATATATAAGATATATAAGAATCTAAAGGAAAAGAATTGGAAATACCCTATAAGGATATATTAGATAATAGATAAGTAATAATATAGGAATGCTAAATATATATATAGATAGCATCTAGTAGAGGTCTAAGAGGAAGGAAGTTTAGTACTTTAACTAGGAAGATTCCTTATAGAAAAATGCTTAGACGGACGATAGTAGTAGGAATGCCTAGAGAATATATATCTATAGTATATTAAAGATAAGAAGCAAACTAGGTATTAGCTAAAGAGCGAGCTAAGTATAATAGGATTAAGCAGCTAATAGTTAGGAAAAGTAGAGGCCTATAGAACTAAAGGGAGCTAGTAGTAGAGCCTTAAACCCTTAAAGGAATTTAAGGACGATACCTAAATTTATAAGTTAAATAGTAAGATTAGCAGTTTAAAGCGCTAATAGATAGTAGAGTAACACGGAACTATATCTTATTAGTAGTAGTTAAGAGAATAGAACTACCTTACAGATAGAAGGAGTAACCTTACCTATTAGTTACGATTTTAGGAGATCTAATAGCCTATAGAGCAGGGATTATTAATCTTAAAATAGGACCTATTTAGATAACTATTAAAGGAAGATAAATCGAGATGTTTTTTAATATCCTACTATTAGGACGGGATAAGGTAGTATTAGGTATACCTTAGTTATAGGAATACAATCTAAGGATTAATTGGATTATAGGTTAGGTTAATATTAGAAATACTTAATGCCGTAAAACGTAATAGTAAGCTAAGTTAGTATAGTACTAAGTAGGAGCGACCTATAAAGAAATAGAGAAAGGCTTAAGTTATATACCAAAGAGATACTATAAGTATGGTAAAAAACTATGGTTACTAGAAAGTAAGAAGCTGTTAGAGTATATAGTATAGGATTATAAGATAGAATTAGAACTAGGAATAAGTTTAAGGTTCTTTCTAATCTATAAGCTTACCAAAGAGAAAGGTAGAGTACTAAAAGAGTTTGTCTAGGAAAACCTACAAAAGGGATATATTAGACTATTATAGTTATTAGCGGGTTATCCAGTACTATTTATACTAAAAAAGAATGGTAAACTAAGGCTATATATTAACTATAGATAGTTAAATAGCATTACTAGAAAGGATAGGTATCCTTTACCCTTAATTAGCGAAATCTAAGATAGGATAGGTAATGCGCAAATCTTTATAAAGATAGATCTAAGATAGGTATACCATTAGATTAGAATTAAGGAAGGCAATAAGTAAAAGGCAGCCTTTAGATTAAAGGAAGGACTATATAAGCTATTAGTTATGCAGTTTAGGCTTATAAACGCACTAGTAATGTTCTAGAAGCGCATTAATAATATATTAGGAGAACACTTAGATAAGTTTATTATGGTATACCTTAATAATATTATTATCTACTTAATATCTAAGGAAAAGCACGAGGAATACGTTAAATAGGTCTTAAGGAGACTATAGGAAGAATAGATGCTAATAGTAATTAAGAAATATAAGTTCTTTATAAGGAAGACCGATTTTATTAGATTTATTATTAAACTAGGCTAACTTAGCATAGATTTAAAAAAAATTAAGGCTATAGTAAATTAGCAGAAACTAGAGAACGTTATACAGTTAAGATTATTTTTAGGGTTTTGCAATTACTATAGGAGGTTTATAGCGCAGTAGTTAAAAATATTAAGCTATTTACGCGATTAATAAAGAAAGAAGAACTATAGGCATAGGGAGAGGAATAAAGAAAACTCTTTAAGAAAGTTAAGGAGTTGTTTACCTAAGAGCTAGTTCTTAAGATCTATTAACTAGGATTAGAGATAGTTGTAGAGATAAATATATTAAACTATATACTAGGGGTATACTTTATGCAAAAACATTAAAATAGATAGCACCTAGTGATATATTATAGTTAAAAGATAACACTACTAGAGTTAAACTATAACATTTATAATAAGGAGTTGTTAGGGATAGTTATAGTATTAAAGGAATAGAGAGCATTCTTATAAGGTATAAAGAAACTATTTATAGTTAAGACGGATTATAAGAACCTAATAGGGTTCCTAATAATAAAAGAACTTAACTAGAGATAGGTTAGATGGGCAGAGATGCTTATAGAATACTATTTTAAGATTTAGTATACTAAGGGTACAGACAACATATAAGCAGACGCTCTAAGTTATAAGGCTAAACTATAAAACAATAAAAAGCTATTAGGGGCTTTACTACAAAAAGATATAGACGGATTGATTAGGTATAATTATCTAAAAATTATAGCAACTTAAGAAAATAATAAGTTAAAAAGAGTCTATAAGACACTAGAAAGCTTTTAGGTATAGAGAATTCTAGAAGCATAACTAGAAGATTTATAAATAGATATATACGAAAATTAAGAAGCGACGTATATCCTAAAAAGCGTAGCAGAACAATTTATAGAAGAATTCTATAAGGGAATAACTTAAGGATATAACGGAGCTATAGGCTTAGTGTTAAGACTCTAGGAGGAGTATATTATTAATAGAATCTAGGGCTTAGCGCGAAAAGTTATAAAGGAATGTCTAGATTATTAGAGAAATAAACTAATAAGGTATAAGCTATATAGAGGGCTATAACCTATTAAAATACTAGAAAGACTATAGGAGGTTATATTATAGGACTTTATTATTAAGTTGCTAAAGTTAAGAGACCCTATTACCGGATAAGATTATAACGTAATCTTAGTAATAGTAGATAAGCTTATAAAGTAGGGATACTTTATAGCATATACGGAAGAAATCTTAGTAGAAGATATTACTAGAATCTATATTAAAGAAGTATTTATAAGACATAGAGCACTAAGTAAAATTATATTAGATAAAGATCTAAGATTTATAGTAGTATTTTAGGAGGTATTCTTAGCGGAGTAAGGAGTTTAAGTAGTAACTTCTACCGCATATTATCCGCAGATAGATAGTTAAACGGAAAGATTAAATTAAACGCTAGAGTAGTATCTAAGGTATTATATTAATTATATATAGAATAATTAGGTATCGCTATTACTAATTATATAGTTTGCATATAATATAACACCTTAAGAAGGAATAGGTATATTACCATTTAAGGCAAATTATAGATATAAGCTAAGGACATCGCTATTACTATAATAAGTAAAGAAAACGAGTAGCATAGCTAAAGAAAGAATAAAGACGCTAATAAATCTTTATATAGACCTTATAGAATTAGCAAAAGGAGTATAAGAAAAAATAAAAAAGTACTATAATATAAAGAGATCTAAGGGACTAGATCTTAAGGAGGAAGATAAAGTATAGCTACTATATAAAAATTTCAAGAGTTAACAACTAAGTAAGAAGTTAGACTATATTAGACTAGGACCTTTTAAAATTACGTAAAGGATTTCACCGGTTATATTTAAGTTAAACCTACTAGCTAAAATAAAAATCTACCCTATACAGTATATTATAATGCTAAAGCTAGTATATAGGAATGTTAAGTTACTAGTTTATAAAGTAGACACGTATAAAGGACAGGAAGAAGATAAATAGTAAGTTTTAAAGATTATTAGTTATAAGGACATTAACAATAAAATATAGTATAAGGTTAAGTAGATAGGCTACACTAAGACTACCTAGGAGCTACTAGAAAATTTAAAGAATGCTATAGGAAAGGTATAGGAGTATTAGAAGAAATTAGGTTAAGTAGTATTAAAAAAAAGATTACTAAAGAATAAGTTACCTAAGGGGGACCTAGAAAGAGCAGTTGCCAAACTACTTAGATCTATTTCCTTCTCTATTAAAAGAGAATCCGTTTTTTTATTACCAAGTTCCTATAAACCTTATTTTATAAGTTTCTACTCCTTAAAACAAACCTTCTTATAAACCTTCTTAAGGCGAATTAACCGAGCGAACGTAGTAAAATAGGAATTAAGGGCTCTTTACTAAGCTTTAGTAGCCTTATATTCCGCGTTATAAAAACGGCATAACTTTACTAGAGTAATAGATGGTTTATTATCTAGCCGCGTAGTAGCAGATTAAATATAAAACCCTAAGATAAATTAATTAGGGAACTAGACGACTATTAAGAGTAATAGGTTATGTATATTTAATATTAGAGGCAAAGTAAACGTTACAGGACGAATAAATATTTGCTTTAGTATACTCTAAGTAAGAAAATGGTTGTTGCGAAGATAGGTTCGCTAATATAATATAGACTAACCCCTTTTTTAAACAGTAAGAATATAGAGATGGTATAATCTCACTAAGGGATAATATTATAGCAATGGTGCGAACATAACAAGCAGTTAAAGAAGAAGAAATTGCTTTAGGTATAATAAGTAATAATATTAACTAAATTAATTAGACGGATATTATACCTCTAGTAAACAACTTAAAGATATTTTAAATCTTTAAGGACGAAGATAAAGAGGAGGGAGATAATATTACGGACGCTTTAAGTACAATATTACAACTACTAGAAGAGGAGTTAGAAGAAGCTAGTTAGTTAATTTAGGCACGGTCTAAGATAGAGCTAATAGAACTATATAACGAGGAATAGTAACTAAGGTTATATAGGGTAATCTATATAATCTATAGAATCTATATAATCCGTAATAGAGTAGATAGAGCACACGTATATTATATATAAGAAGGATTTTATAGGAGTACAGTTGTGTATTTAAGGACCCTTAGTCCCTACCTAGATAGTTCCTTCCTTATAATAATTCTTAGAATATAATTAAAGTTAATCTATTAGGCAACCACTCCACTAGTTATTATTACATTGTTAACTTTAATTTGCATCACCTACACACCTAGCCTATTAATGAGCCTATCGTAGTTCCTGCTATAAGGTTCCGTTATATATGACCTCTATTAACCAATTACGATTTTCCATACCCGGTATGGAAAATCGCCATTAGCTCGCTTACTACTAGCGCTTTGGCCGCCCTTACGATGTATCTAATACTTCTAGCTATATTTATATAAGTTGCTCTATAAACCCCTTTTTAGCTTAAGAATATAAACCATATCTCCTAATTAGTGGTTATTATTCCGTTTACCTATATTTCTATAAGGTAAGGCTTAAACTACTTAAGTGCCCTTTTTAATAGGAATAGTCCCATATATGCTATTTAATCTATAGGTATTAGTAGCTTTGCCTCTTCTTATATAACCTTAAAGTATATTTATATAAGAAATCCCTTAAGCTTTACTCTTTTTCTTAAGAATCTCTTAATTAATAGTAACTTAATCTTTGCTACTCCTATCCTATTAATTCTATTTTCTAGCATTATATTATTTTCTATTAACTAGTTAACTATCTCTTATAACTATCCAACTATTATAGGTTGCTGCGAGTTAGTATTTACTATACTAGTGTCGTTTCCTAACCCCGAAGTAGTTGCCGCCGTTAATAGTATTATAGTAGCTGCTTTTAGTGGCATATTATTTAACTTCCTATATTTAATACTATAACTAGGTAGTAATTATATAACAGAACCTTATAGTAAGTACTATAATAGGCTTATTAATAGCTAGGTATATAGGTAATATAAATTAAAGTTAATAATATAATAATAATTAGTGGAGTGGTTGCCTAATAGATTAACTCTAATTATATTCTAAGAATTACTATAAGAAAGGAACTATCTAGGTAGGGATTAAAGGTCCTTAAATATATAACCGTACTCCTATAAAATCCTTCTTATACGTAATATATGTGTTATATATATTGTATGTATATCCCCCTTATATACTATATATACTACGTATAACGTTATATAACCTTAGTTACTATTCCTTATTATATAGCTCTATTGGCTCTATTCTAGACTATACCTAAATTAACTAACTAGCTTCTTCCGACTCTTCTCTAAGTAGTTATAATATTGTACTTAAAGCGTCCGTAACATTTAGCCTTTTGCCTTTATTAAGTGCTAAAGTAGTTTACTGTTTTACTTCTCTTATATTTTATAAAGCGATAAATATCGTGTCTAGTGGGGTCTTAATCCCTACTAATATTCCCTATTTTATAGTGGAATTATCCTCTACCTCTTATATAACATCTCTGAGGTTTATATACTTCTAGTAAGCTACCCTTATTACCTTATTATTATAAAATATTTCGCCTATATTAAATTTATTGTCCTTAATATTTAATCTACGAACTAGTTTATTAATTCCTCTATACTTTAGTAATTCTAGTTCTTATCCCTTAACCCGCCAACGTCCACAAGGTAGGTGGTCCGTGCGGAACAACAGAATTAAAAGTACGCGTATGGTCACGGAGCCTTGATCTTATTAATTCTATTAGCTAGCCCTTATCGATAACGTGTGGACGAATTTTAGCGGGTTAAGGGATAGCTAATAGCTTGCGCTATACTTAGCATCCTTATAAATTTAGTATGCGTTATTATAACAGAACGCAAAGCTTTTAATTAAACATTTTTTTGTTCTTTATAGCACATTATTATCCCTCTATACGTATATATTGTCTACTAATCTCGTTCCTTTTACTATGTAGTAACTCTAACTACTTCTATAGTCTTTAGCGTAGTAACCCTATTTCTTATAATTTATATAAGCTCCTTTTTTAAACCATTTTTCTTGCTATAGAGTCCGCCTAAATGTCTTCTATTACTAAAATCCCTAGTTTAGCCTTTGCTTCTTAAACCTTTAATTACTTAATTCTTATCCTCTAGGTTTTTATAATTTCTTATTTTATTTTTTAAATTCTTTAGTACTGCTTAGGTCTATTAGCTCTACGCCATACTATAGTTTTTAACTTTAACTTTATTATTGCGTATTCTACGCCTTATACGACTATAAAACTCTATCCTAACCTTTCTTAGTCTGCTCTCTTTAGTAGATCCTATTATTAATCTTAATTACTTAATTAATTAAATTCCTAAGAGTGTCCGCATCTTCTATTAGGATAATTATATCCTAGACTTTTACTTTAAGTCCTTGTTTATACTATACTATAAGCGCCTTATTATTCTATTCGACCTATATTACCAATATTTAAAACTACGTTATATACTTAATTACTAAAGTTCTTTATACTAGATTTTAAAGCTTTCTTTCTACTATTATAGTTACCTCTGGGTCTCTAAATATTTATATTAACTATTCCGCGAACCCGTTTTAACTTAAGAATATATACCGGACCTCTTAGTTAGTAGTTATTATACCATATTCTTATATTTCCGTAAGGTAGGGTTTAAACCACTTAAGTGCCCTTCCCGTTAAAAACAATTCTGCGTAAGTAACTTAATCTATAGGCGTTTCTAGTTTAACTCCTTCTTACGTGACCTTAAAGTGCATTTATATAAGGAATCCCTTAAGCTTAGACTTTTCTCCTAAGAATTACTTAATTAAGGGTAACTTAACCTTAGCTACTCCAATTCCACTAATCCTTTCTTTAAGTATCTTATTATTGTCTATTAATCGGTTAACTATTTCCTATAGCTATCCAACGGTAACTAACTAAGAGTTAGTGTTTTCTGCTATACTAGTATCGTTACCTAATCTTAATATAGTTGCTGCCGTTAACGGCGTCGTAGCTAATACTTTTAGTAGCATATTGTTTAACTTCCTTTACTATAACCTTGGTAGTAAATATATAACAAAGCCTTATAGGAAGTACCACGGTAGACTTATTAATAGGCTAGGTATATAGGTATAAATTAGTTAAATAACGTAAATATAACTAGTAGAGTAGTTACCTAATAGATTAACTCTAATTATATTCTAAGATTTACTATAAAGGAGAGAACTATCTAGGTAAAGACTATAGTCCTTTAAATACACAACCTTATTCCTAAGAAATCCCCTTTATATATAAGGTACGTATTATATATATTATATATACGTTTCCCTTATATACTGCGTATACTACGTACAACGTTATATAACCTTAGTTACTATTCCTTATTATATAGCTCTATCGGCTCCATCCTAGACTATACCTAAATTAACTAACTAGCTTCTCCTAACTCCTCTCTAAGTAGTTATAATATTGTACTTAAAGCGTCCGTAATAATTATATTGGTTTCTCTAATCTTTAACTATTTTACTAACGTTAGAGATATTCTTAAAGATTAATATAAATGCGTCCTTTCCTAGAGATATTTATAGTCTATTATTTTAGTTAATAAAATTAACTACTATACTAGTAGTATCTATATAGTTTTCTTATAAGAGCAAAATCTTATTATAGATTTGGATAAGTATTACTTAACACTAATTAACCGCGAAGCCTTTAACTTCCGCTAAGACGGTACTAATTTATTGCTTAGCTTTTTTATAGAGAACTAGTAGTCTACTATATCGGAAAAATATAGTACCCTACCAATGGCCTCAATGGTTGGTGGTTGACGCAATTGGCGCGCAGTTGAGGGCATTTGGCAACTCGACCGACTAGCCTATGTCGTGTTTTTTTGACACGCAGCCTGCGCGCAGCCTGCGCATTTGGCAACCACAATTGTATTTACCTCTTTTAAATAAATAAAGGCTACTTCAAGGCTATTTATAAGGCTAGCAAAATAAATATTATTATTTTAGATAATTTAATATAATATAGCGATGGTTCTCTTCTACCTATCTACCTACTGACTTACCTACCTGCCTATCTACCTACCTGCCTGCATCGCCTACCTGTCTACATCGCCTACCTGTCTGCATTGCCTACCTGTCTGCATCGCCTACCTGTCTGTATCGCCTACCTGTTTGCATCTGCCTACCTGTCTATATCTGCCTACCCGTCAGCATCTGCCTGCCTGTCTGCATCTGCTTGCCTGTCTGCATCTGCTTACCTGTCTGTATCTGCCTACCTGTCTACATCTGCCTACCCGTCAGCATCTCCCTGTTTGTGCCTACCTGTCTGTGCTGCCTTGATTCGATCGATCGATCGAATCGTTTATAGTGTTCGCTGGCTAGTCGTTGTCGTCTGGCTCTGGCGACGGTCGTCTGGTTCTGGTAACGGTCGTCTGGTTCTAGCGACGGTCGTCTGGCTCTGGCGACGGTCGTCTAGCTCTGGCGACGGTGGTCTGGTTCTGGTAACGGTGGTCTAGTTCTGGCGACGGTGGTCTGGTTCTGGCAACGGTCGTCTCCTACCTACCTACCTACCTACCTACCTACCTACCTGCCTGCCTGCCTGCCTGCCTGCCTGCCTGCCTGCCTGCCTGTGTCAGTATATGATTCAATTTGGGGAGGGTCGGCCCGATTGAAGGCCCTGATTACATTCGAACGGTGGTCGTCTAGGGTGCCTCCCTAGGAGGCCTTGATTCGATTCGGTGACGGGCCAATATCAAAGCTCTGGTTCATTCGATCAATCGATTAATTGAATCATTCGTGGTGTTTGCTAGCTGGTCATTCAAACGGTCGTCGTCTGGTTCTGGCGACGGTCGTCTAGTTCTGGCGACAGTCGTCTAGTTCTGGCGACGGTCCTCTGCTGGCTGCCGTTCTGGTGCCTCCCTAGGTAGGGAGGATGTAAGGAAGGAAGGGTAAAAAAAATAAGGTGGCTACATAGGGCAGAGGTTATCTCATGAATCAGACGCTCCGCAAAAGATTTGTTCCGTGACACGGGATAACGCATAGACCCTCTTGGACCAATTAGAACTGCGCACTAATTTCAACCCCCTGCGCACCCCTGTCACCTGACAAAATCTTCTGCGGAGCGTCTGAGAGCTTATGGGCCTCGCTTTGGTGCGAAATGAATTAAATTTTGTGTATTTCTACGAGCGACGTCTTAACCACGAGAGTTATAATATATATATTTGATGTAATGGATTCTTTAGGTAATTATATCTTTATAAATATATACTATAACCCTATATTTAGAATACTAAGGGGCGAGATACATCGTCGCAAAACGTAAGTTAGATTTTTAACGGAATCTTCACTAAAACTCAACTAACTACCTATATCCAACTTTTTATATAATAAAGCTATAATATTACCGCAACGTGGAGGCGATAGAGAAGACAAAGAGCTTTTACTTTGTAGTATTTTAGAGATAATTAGACCTAGAGAAGTACGTAAGTTTTAGCAGTGAGGCAAAATCGCGATAAAACTAGACTAAAACTAACCGACTACTTATCTCATAAATCAGACCCCTAGGGAGAAATTGCGCCACGGCGCAGCGCTACTCCTTAGCACCACACCTGCGAACTCCTGAGCCAGTTAGATAAGCGCACTAACTCCTACCAAGTCCTGCAGGCTCCTGGACCAATTAGATCACACTAAGAGGAATTTCTCCCCGAGGGTCTGAGAGCTTATAGGAGCCCTTTATATGCGAAATCATTGTTTCTTATTAGGCGATAACTCTTCTATTATAACGCTCTATCTTAACCCTTTTATAATGTCTAGTTATTATAAAAATACTATAAGGTAGAAGCTCTTTAATTTCTCTATCTATTGCAATAAATAACGACGTCGTATCTATATTAGTTAGTCGTATTTTCGTTGGTTGTATTTTCGTTGGTTGTAAAAATCGTCAGTCGCAAAACTCGTCGGTCGCAATCTTACCTCACTGCTCTGCTCGAAGCTCTGCACGAGGCTCTGCTCGAAGCTCTGCTCGAAGCTCTGCTCGAAGCTCTGCTTAAAGCTCCATACCTTATATACTTCTCTATGTCTAATTATCTCTAAAATACTACGAGCTAAAAGCTCTTTTTGTTCTCTATCGCCTCTATATTATAGCGATATCGTAGCTCTATTCTACGAGAAGTTAGATATAGGTAGTCGGTCAGTTTTAGTCTAGTTTTATTGCGATTTTGCCTTACTGCTAAAACTTACGTACTTCTCTAGGTCTAATTGTCTCTAAAATACTATAAGCTAAAAGCTCTTTGTCTTCTCTATTACCTCTATATTATGGCAATATTATAGCTCTATTATATGGAAAGTTAGATATAAGTAGTTAGTTAAGTTTTAGTAAAGATTCCGTTAAGAATCTAACTTACGTTTTACGACGATGTATCTCGCCCTTTAGTATTCTAGATATAGGGTTATAGTATATATTTATAAAGATATAATTACCTAAAGAATCTATTATATTAAACATATATATTATAACTATTGTGGTTAGGATATAGCTCATAGAAATATATAAAATTCGATTTTTAAAACATTCATTTCGCACTAAAGCGAGGCCTATAAGCTCTTAGACGCTCTATAGAAGATTTTATTAGGTAATAGGGGTGCGTAGGGGGCTGAAATTAGTGCGCTGTTCTAATTGGTCTAGGAGTTAGTAGGAGGGTCTATGCGTTACCCCGTGTTACGGAACAAATCTTTTGCGAAGCGTCTGATTTATAAGATAACCGACTACCTATATCTAACTTCTCGTAGAATAGAGCTATAATATTGCCATAATATAGAGGCGATAGAGAAGAAAAAGAGCTTTTAGCTTATGGTATTTTAGAGATAATTAGACGTAGAGAAGTATATAAGGTATAGCAGTAAGGTAAAATTATAACCAATAAGTTTTGCGACCGATAAAAAGGTAACTAATAAAAATATGACTAACAAAAATATAACTAACTAGCTATAATATTATTATTTAAAGCAATAAATAGAGAAATTAAAGAGCTCCTACTTTATAGTATTTTTATAATAACTAGACGTTATAAAAGGGTTAAGATATAGCGTTATAATGGAAGAGTTGTTGCCTAATAAAAAATAATGAGTTTGTATACAAAGGGGGCCCATAAGCTCTTAGACCCTTAGGGAGAAATTCCACTTAGTGTGATCTAATTGGTCTAGAAGTCTATAGGACTAGGGTAAGGTCCATAAGCGTAGTGCTAGTCCTTCTACGTCGTAGCGCAATTTCTCCCCGGGGGTCTGATTTATGAGATACTAGTGGTCCTGGGCTTAATGCAACAACCGAGCTTAATGCAACTTTTATATTTGTATGGCGTCTTATACAAAATCGACCTTTTTCTAAGTTGAATAACTTAATAATACTACATAGAAATTATATAAGAATTTAAAGGCTTATATATAATCCTTTAAAAATCAATAATATAACTTATTTAAAGCTGATATTTATTGTATTTATTGTATTTCTATACTTTTTATTATTATATTTTATTTAAGGCTAGTAAATACTAAAACTTCTATAAAATAGAAAATTAATATTAAAATTAAGTTTCTTTATACTTATTTAGGTATAAAAAAAAGAAGTATATATATTTAATAATTTATTATAGCGTTNTTGTTNAGTTATTNAACTTNGAAAAAGGTTNATTTTNNATNAGACGCCATACAAATATAAAAGTTGCATTGAGCTCGGTTGTTGCATTGAGCCCGGGACCACTAGTAAGCGCTGCTTACTAGTGGGTGCCACGAGTAAGGCATGTGTAGAGGCTATTGGGAATATAGCGGGGACCCGATGCAGAGCTTTGTGTAGAGCCTCTGTACGCAGAGCTTTACGTAGAGCTTCGTGCAGATCCTCTATGCGCAGAGCTTCGTGCAGAACCTCTATGCGTAGAGCTTCGTGCAGATCCTCTATGCGCAGAGCTTCGTGCAGAACCTCTATGCGCAGAGCTTCGTGCAGAACCTCTATACGTAGAGCTTCGTGCAGAACCTCTATGCGCAGAGCTTCGTGCAGAACCTCTATACGCAGAGCTTCGTGCAGAACCTCTATGCGCAGAGCTTTGTGCAGAACCTCTATACGCAGAGCTTCGTGTAGAGCCTCGTGTAGAGCCTTATGCAGAGCTTCGTGTAGAGCCTCGTGTAGAGCCTTATGCAGAGCTTCGTGTAGAGCCTTGTGTAGAGCCTTATGCAAAGCTTCGTGCAGAGCTTCGTGCAGAGCTTCGTGTAGAGCTTTGTGTAGAGCTTCGTGCAGAGCTTCGTGTAGAGCTTCGTGCAGAGCTTTGTGCAGAGCCTCTGTACGCAGAGCTTCGTGTAGAGCTTCGTGTAGAGCTTCGTGTAGAGCTTCGTGTAGAGCTTCGTGTAGAGCTTCGTGTAGAGCTTTGTGTAGAGCTTTGTGTAGAGCCTCGTGTAGAGCTTCGTGTAGAGCTTCGTGTAGAGCTTCGTGTAGAGCTTCGTGTAGAGCTTTGTGTAGAGCTTTGTAGAGCTCGTGTAGAGCTTCGTGTAGAGCTTCGTGTAGAGCTTCGTGTAGAGCTTCGTGTAGAGCTTTGTGTAGAGCTTTGTGTAGAGCCTTATGTAAAGCCTTGTGTAGAGCCTCGTGCAGAGCCTTATACAGAGCCTCTAAGTAATAAAACTATATAAGATTGTATAAGATTATATTAGATAATATATAATAGTTAAATATATAGTATATAACTTTACCTTAATTGTATATTAAGAAATATGTAGTTACCTTTTAAAGTTGCTAAGTAGGTTAACTGCGTGTTAAGGAATATACAGTTAGCTTTTAAAGTTGTTAAGTAGGTTAACTGCGTATTATTTAACTTTTAAGTAGGTTAACTGCATGTTAAGAAATATATAGTTAGCTTTTAAAGTTGTTAAGTAGGTTAACTGCGTGTTATTTAACTTTTAAATGTGTTAAGTTGGTTAATTGCGTGTTAAGTTAGTTAATTGCGTGTTGAGTTAGTCAAATTGCATGTCAATTACGCGAAACGCGAAAACCAAAGTCTACTTAAATCTCATCCTGCGAATATTTTCCTAATGTAGATAAAGATATAATAAGTATACTATTATTCTTAATTCTGCTTAGTTTATACTTTAGCTAATTATAACTATCTCTAAGGTTTATTAAGGGTAAAAAGGTAAAGTTCTAAATAGGGTTTTCTAATCTACATAGTTTAGTAAATCTGGGTGGTGGTATAGAGTTTTACTAGCTTTAATTATTAAATAGACCAATTATAATTCCCCATGCCGGTATAGAAAATCGCTATTAGCTTAGTAAAGGCGGTAAGCGGAACTAATATCTTTATAGTAAATAATACTAGATAGTTATACGCAAATATTTTTCTACCCTTACTACATCGGGAAAATATTCGCAGGATGAGATTTAAGTAGACTTTGTGTGGCGCGTTTCGCGTAATTGATATGCAATTTAACCAACTTGATACGCAATTGACCAACTTGACACGCAATTGACCAACTTGATATGCAATTTAACTAACTTAATACGCAATTGACCAACTTGATATGCAATTTAACTAACTTAATACGCAATTAACTAACTTAATAACTTTAAAAGCTAACTGCATATTTCTTAACACGCAGTTAACCTATTTAACAACTTTAAAAGCTAACTGTATATTCCTTGATATGCAATTAAGGTAAAGNTATATGCTAATTACGCAATCTTATATAATCTTATATAGTCTTATTACTTAGAGGCTCTGCACAAGGCTCTATATAAGGCTCTATATGAAGCTCTACACGAAGCTCTATACGAAGCTCTACATAAGGCTCTGCACAAGGCTCTACACGAAGCTCTATATGAAGCTCTATACGAGGCTCTGCACAAGGCTCTACACGAAGCTCTATATGAAGCTCTACACGAAGCTCTACACGAAGCTCTATATGAAGCTCTACACGAAGCTCTACACGAAGCTCTACACGAAGCTCTATGTACAGAGGCTCTGCACGAGGCTCTGCGCGAAGCTCTGCGTACGGAGGCTCTGTACGAAGCTCTACGTAGAGGCTCTGCATGAGGCTCTGCGCGAGGCTCTGCGTACGGAGGCTCTGCACGAAGCTCTGCACGAAGCTCTGCACGAAGCTCTGCACGAAGCTCTACGTATAGAGGCTCTGCATGAGGCTCTGCGCGAAGCTCTGCGTACGGAGGCTCTGCACGAAGCTCTACGTAGAGGCTCTGCACGAGGCTCTACGCGAGGCTCTGCGTACGGAGGCTCTGCACGAAGCTCTGCACGAGGCTCTGCACGAGGCTCTGCGCGAAGCTCTGTGTTACGGAGGCTCTACACGAAGCTCTGCACGAGGCTCTGCGCGAAGCTCTGTATACGGAGGCTCTACACGAAGCTCTACACGAAGCTCTATAACGAAGCTCTACGTATAGAGGCTCTGCACAAGGCTCTGCGCGAAGCTCTGCGTACGGAGGCTCTACACGAAGCTCTGTATGGGTCCTGCTATATTCCCGATAGCGTCTACACGTGTCTCTGCCTATGTAGCCGCCTTATTTTTTACCCTTCCTTCCCTCCTTACATCCTCCCTACCTAGGGAGGTACTAGAACGGCAGCCAGCAGAGGACCGTTGCTAGAACTAGATGACTATCGCTAGAACCAGACGACCGTCGCCAGAACNAGACGACCGTTACCAGAACCAGACGACCGTCGCCGTCGCCAGACGACCGTCGCCAGAACCAGACAATCGTCGTCAGAGCCAGACGACTATCGCCAGAGCCAGACAACTGTCGCTAGAATTAGACGACCGTCGCTAGAACCAGACGACCGTTACTAGAACCAGACGACCGTCGCCAGAGCCAGACGACCGTCTCTAGAGTCAGACGACTGTCGCCAAAACCAGACGACCGTCGCCAGAGCCAGACGACCGTCGCTAGAACTAGACGACCGTCGCTAGAACTAGACGACCGTTACCAGAGCCAGACGACCGTTACTAGAGCCAGACGACCGTTACTAGAACTAGACGACCGTCGCTAGAACCAGACGACCGTCGCCAGAACTAGACGACAACGACTAGCCAGCGAACACTATAAACGATTCGATTAATTGATTGAATTAAGGTAGCATAGACAGGTAGGTATAAACAGGGAGATGCTGACGGGTAGGCAGATGCAGATAGGTAGGCAGATATAGATAGGTAAGCAGATGCAGACAGGCAAGCAGATGCAGACAGGTAGGTAGATGCTGACGGGTAGGCAGATATAGACAGGTAGGCAGATGTAAACAGGTAGGCGATGTAGATAGGTAGGCGATGCAGATAGGTAGGCAATGCAGACAGGTAGGCAATGTAGGCAGGTAGGCAATGCAGACAGGTAGGTAATGTAGACAGGTAGGCAATGCAGATAGGTAGGCAATGTAGATAGGTAGGCGATGCAGGCAGGTAGGTAGATAGGCAGGTAGGTAAGTTAATAGGTAGATAGGTAGAAGAGAACCATCGCTATATTATATTAAATTATCTAAAATAATATTATTTATTTTGCTAGCCTTATAAATAGCTTTAAAATAGCTTTTATTTATTTAAAATATGCTATTAGTATAAAAGAGGTAAATATAATTATGGTTGCCAAATGCGCAGATTGCTGGTAGGTTGCGCGCAGGTTGCGCGTAGGTTGCGCGCAGGCTGCGTGTCAAAAAAACACGACATAGGCTAGTCGGTCGAGTTGCTAAATGACCTCAACTGCGCGCTAATTGCGTCAACCACCAACCATTGAGGCCATTGAAAGGGTACTATATTTTGCCGATGTATACTGTTAATATATATTAGATTCCTATAACTAAAAGGTAGATAAAAAGGCGTAATAGAAAGAGCTTTAGGAAATATAGTAAATAAATAGATAGACTACACGGCTGTTATCTACGTCTCTTCCCCCACCTTAGAACTTAACTATCCCTTAGTTAAACATTTTATACTTAGTTTTATTAAACAATCTTTTTAAATACATACTTTTTAAAATACGCGGCGTTGTAATACTAGTGGATCTTATATAACATTTTCTTTAGGTTTTAGCTCTGCTATTATTTCTTATAGTATAGTTCCGCCTAACTAGTCGGGCCTATCCTTTTAGCGGACTTTAGATATCTATTATTAATATAACCTCTTTAATCTATTCCCTAGAGTTTAATTATAAAATGGCGTACTATTAAGATCTCTAATTAAGTACTATCCTTTATAAGGGTAACTCTTACGTATATAGAACAGGCCTAGCCCCTTTAGATATAACTTATAACTACTAAAATAGTCTTATTTAAGCTGCGTATTATAAAGTATAACTATATCCCTAACCTTAAATACGTCCTAGTAAATACAGCAGATATTATTAAAATATTCTTTATTTACCTCCTATAGTCGTTTTATGCGCATAATAGCCTCTTTTATATCTACGTCTCTTTAGTTAAACTGCTTTATATAAAGTGTTAGCAGCTCTATAGTAGTCTAGACTGTTTACTAGGGCAGTATTTGTTAAGTAGGTATATAGAGTTTAATAAGAAGGATATGCTTATATCCGCATATAACTCTTACTGGCGTTATTCCCGTAGGTTGCTTAATAGTTATTTTATCTACCCACAAAACAGTATAGAGATTATCCTGCTATAAGCCATCTATCTTTACTAAAGCGTCTACTATAGGCTTATATCCTTGCTCTATTAATCTTTATCCCTGCGGGTAATATGCGGAAGCTATAACCCTTTTAATATTATAAAGCTCCGCGAGCGTAGCGGTTATATTAGTATTTTCTCCGCCACTATCTATAGAAAGCTGTCTAAATACTCCCTATCTGTAGATAACGTCTTTATAAAGGAACTTCGCCATACTTTTTATATCCTTTTTCTAAAGGGCTTAAGCTTCCACCCATCTAGATATATATTCTTAAGTAGTAGCTAGGTATTAAAATCTAAGACAAGTTATTAGCATAAACGTAATATCTACGGTTACTTAGTGCTATAAAGTGGACTCCTATATAGGGTACATTGCTTCTTCTTTTTATCTTAGCTATTATCCCTAGTATTATAGGCACGACTTAATATACTATAATATCTAATCCTATAATCCTAGCCACTAATATTAATTTAAGATGGGGGGTAAACACTCTAGGGCTCCGAGAAGGCCTAACGAAGGCAGAAAATACAATGGCAACACTCTTAAGAACAGGAATAATAGGACTAAAAGACTGGCTCTACTGGGTAGGTGTCCCAGTAGGTAGCCCGAGATGCGAATGTGGCTGGCCAAAATAGACACCAAAACACGTAATACTATTATGCCCCTTACGCACCAACCAAGAAGCAATGCTCTTAGTAGCTGGCATAGAGAACTATAATATACTGCTCTTAATATAAAAAGGCCTTAAGGCGGTTACCTAGTGGCTTATTAGCTAAAATATACTAAACTAGTTCTGGGTTATAAAGGAAATAGTAATAAAGGGTAGGGGGGGCGAGTAACGGGCGCCCCCTAATGACTCTACAGTAGTAGAGTAAAGTTTGCGATACTAGCGCGTCCGTAGGCTTATTACGGCAGCAGTAGTTCCTAAGGAGGTTAAAAAGTAAGGTAGTAAAGCACTATAGGTAACTCGCAGGCGCCTTATAGGCGNCTTATAGGCGAGTCCTAAAAGGTGGGGAGATAGATTACGGGGTTTTCTTAAATAGAGTTTTCTCCCCATATGTATATAAGGAGTAGTCCGCGTAGGCCTAATAGGGATCCGAATTGGACGTTAAGCAATGAATAATATTAATATTAATATTAATATTAATTTAAGACTCTTTAATATATTCCTTCTTATCTATAATATCCACTCTAATTATAAAGGTTCTTAATAATCTCTTACTAAGTATTTTCGTTATTAATTACCCTTTATATTAGTATATATTTTTTAAACTATCTATAAAAAAGAGCTATTAATTGCGCACTAGGAATTTTAGTATATATTATTTAAACTTTTTAAACTCTTTAGTATTTATTTCTTCTAGACATTATAAGGTTACTAACTATTTTATAATTTTTTAAGATTCCTCCAAATATAAGTCCTCTAGTAGTAGATCCACCTCTATTTTAACTAGGCTAGCCGTATATTCTAAAGCACTTAGCTTATAGTTAATAAATTCTTTAATATCCTTAGTCGGCTTATTAGGCTATTTACTATCTAGTAGTTATTATAACAGTCTATTAGCTAAGCTATTTTTCTTCCCTAGTATATATCTGATATTAAAGTCCTATAGCTAGATCTATGCTAGCTATTGTATTATTAAGGCTCCTAGTAAATTAGTAGCGGCACGATTTAGTTGCGCGACTAAGGTATTTATATCTATTTTAACCGTAAAGTGGACGCCGTATAGGTATACTTAACACTTCTTTAATATATATAGTAGTGCCCGATATTTAAGCTTCCCTAAATTATACTTCTACTTCGCTTAAGACTAAATACCGCTCTTATATTAATATAGGTGGCAATAACCTTATATATCTAGTTATATAAGACCGCATCCTTATCTATTCTTATACCTATTAACGGCGAGAATAATTAACCTAGCCCCCTTACTATAATCTAGCTAAAGTAAAGCGGGTACTATAGTAATTGCATACTTTAAAGTCTCTATAGCGGTTATCTACTCTATACCCTATATAAACGGAGCGTTTACTTATAGTAGCTAGAAAATTAGCTCTGCCTTTATTGCGAAGTCTTTTACCCATATTCAGTAATATATAATAACTCCTAGGAATACTTAGGCAGACGTAACGTCTTTACAGTCTCTTTAGTAAATAATCTTTATAACTTTTAACTCTTTTAAATATCGTCCCTTTCTTATAAAAATAAGACTTTACGCCTAAGATTGTATACCTAGCTCGTTTTAAATCGGTAAGTACTCTGTCTAGCCATATAATATATTCTAGAATATATCTACGTACGCCTAAAAGGCTCTCTTCTCTATTATATATTATCTATCGTCCTTTTACTATAATATTATCTAGAAACGGTAAGGTATAATATAGGATATGTCGCTTTAGAATTTTAGTAATTGTCCTTATAAACTAGGCTACTAAATTTATTCGTTTTATAGGTACCGTTATTTATTATAAAAGTCCTAGAGGTATTATAAAGGCTATTAAGTTCCTGCTTTCTATATCTAGCTCTAATTAGTTATATCTAAAGAAGAAGTCTACTAGAGATATAACCTTATACTCTATAAACTTCTTTAAAAACTTATTAGTATATAGTGGCAGATTTGCATCCCTAATAGGTACTTCTTGTATTCCTTTTTGCTTATAAGAAACCATAGATTTCTATATAGGCTTTTGTAATATTCTAGAGTCCCTTAAGCTAGTCGTTCTTATAATATATTTATTACTTTCCCTTATAGGGCCCTTAGTATTGGAAAGTTTAGCACTTATTATACTTTATATGGTATAGTCTTAATCTTTAATAGCGGAGTTATATCCCTACTAATATAACCTATCTTAGAGAACTCCTATACTAGAGCCTCTTCTTAGTTAAATAATATAGCCTTAAAGATTTTTTGTTCTCTTAGCTAGAGGTCTCTTATAATTATACGCTTTAATTATTCTAGCTTTAGTTATATACTATAGGCCAACTTAGTATACCGCGGCTTAAGGAAATAATTATATAGACTAAGGGGTAATCCTTAAATGGACGCCTTTTGCTAACGCAAGGCCACTTTTCGCTACTTTATTATTCCTTCTATAACCGTTCTATCTAGTACTAACAAATTAACTAGGCGGACTTTCTCTGCCTTTTATTTATATATAGTTGCTATACTTATAGCGTTCTATTAGGCCTTACTTCTATAGCCTTCTATTTATATTATAAATAGATTTATTATCTTTTATATTTAATATATAAGGGATTTAGCCTTTGCTTTAAATACTAGCTTCTACCTTCCTTTTAGGTGCTTCTTTAGGACTTCCTTTAATATTTTACTGTAAAGCTCTCTCTATCTAGCGTTATGCTCTTCTTTCTATTAATAGCCCTATTTAGCGGATATTTAAAATAGTAAATATCCTTATTAAAGTCGCACCTTATTACGAACGCTTTAAGTATAATATTACGACTACTTGGAGAAGAGTTGGAAGAAGCTAGTTAGTTAATTTAAGCACGGTCTAGGATAGAGCCGATAGAGCCATGTGACGAGGAATAGTAACTAAGGTCACGTGACGTAATCTGTATAATCTGTGGGATCTATATAATCCACGATAGAGTAGATAGAGTATACGTATATTATATACAAAGAGGATTTTATAGGAGTACGGTTGTGTATTTAAGGACCCTTAATCCCTACCTAGATAGTTCCTTCTTTATAGTAATTCTTAGAATATAATTAGAGTTAATCTATTAGGCAACCACTCTACTAGTTATTATTATATTGTTAACTTAACTTGCTTTACCTATACACTTAGCCTATTAATAAGCCTATTATAGTACTTACTATAAGGTTCTATTACACAATTACTACCTAGTTACGGTAATAAGTATAGAAAGTTAAATAATATTCCACTAAAAGCAGCCACCACAACGCTATTAACGGCGGCAACTCCTTTGAGGTTAGGAGGAGACACTAACTCTTAATAACCTATAATGGTTAGACAGCTATAAGAGATAGTTAACTAGTTAATAATAAATAATACGGCGCTAGAAGAAAGGGTTAATAAAATAGGAGCAGTAAAGATTAAGCTACTATTAATTAAAAGGTACTTAGGAGAGAGATTAAAGCTTAAAGGATTCCTTATATAAATGCACTTTAAAGTTATATAAAAAGGGGTGAAGCTACCAATACCTATAGATTAAATAGCCTACGCGGGACTATTCCTGTCAGGAAGAGTACTTAAGTAGTTTAAGCCTTACCTTACGGAAATACAGGTAAATAGAATAATAACCACTAATTAAGAGGTGCGATTTATATTCTTAAGCTAGAAAGGGTTTACGGAGCGACTTATATAAATATTTAGAGACCTAGAGGCAGTAACTATAGCGGAAAGAAAACTCTAAGATATTATATAATAAACTTTAGTAATTAAGTATATAATATAGTTTTAGACGCTAGCGATATAAGTTAAGTAGAATAATAAGGCGCTTATAGCATAGTATAAGTAAGGACTTAAGGCTAAAGTCTAGGATATAATTATTCTAATAAAAGATACGGATACCCTAAGGGAGTTAATAGATTAAGCAATTAAGATTAATAATTGGATCTACTAAAGGGAATAGGCTAAGAGGGGTTAGGATAGAGTTTTATAGTTATATAAGGCGTAGAATACGCAATAACTAAAGCTAAGTTAGAAACTATGGTATGGCGTAGAGCTAATAGACCTAAGTAGTACTAAAGAAGCCTATAAGAGATAGAGTAAGAAATTATAAAAACCTAGAGGTTAAGGATCTAGTAATTATAGGACTAAGAAGTAGAGGCTAAACTAGGGATCTTAGTAGTAGAAGATATTTAGGCGGACTCTATAGTAAAGTTAATGGTTTAAAAATAGAGCTTATATAAATTGTAGGAAATAAGGTTATTTTATAAGGGATTATAAAGATAGTTAGAGTTACTATGCAATAAAGGGAACTAGACTAGTAGTAGAAGATATATATATATAGAGGAACGATAGTATGCTATAAGGAACAAAAGAATATTTTATTAAAAGTTTTGCGTTTTATTATAACAATATATACTAAATTTATAAAGATGCTAAGTATGGCGTAAGCTATTAGCTATAAGAGCTATATTTAGCGGAATATAAAGAAACTAATAAACTAGTTCGTAGATTGGATATTAAGGATAATAAATTTAATAAAGGCAAAATATTTAGTAACAATAAGGTAATAAGGGCGGCTTATTAGGAGTATATAGACCTTAAAGATGTTATAAAAGAGGTAGAGGATAATTCTACTATAGAATAGGGAATATTAGTAGGGATTAAGACCCCACTAGATACAATGTTTATTACTTTACGAGACGTAAGAGAAGTAAAATAGCGAACCACTTCGGCACTTAATAAAGGCAAAAGGCCAAAGGCTTAAGATTCTTAAGAAGAGATAAAAGACGACTAAGATTCTTAAGACGAGATGAGGTATACCTAAGGACCTATAGTGGATAGCAACTGGTAGAGTCGGGTAGTAGCTTAGTTTAAAGATATATAAATAAGCTTAGGATAGAGTTTCCCATAGGTATAAGACTCTTAAGATAAGATAAGTAAGATTTAAGACTTTTAGGACAAGATAAGAACACTAAGTAAGCCTAATTGGACTAAGGTAGGAGTAAAGCTTAAGTTAAAAGCGAGCTTAGGATTAAGAATCCTATAGAACTTAGACTTTAAAATATAAATAAGAACCATTAATAAGATTAGAGAATCTGCGGTATAAATAGTAACTAGATTAGGAGATATGTATATAAACCTAGAAGACTTACTAGGGGAATATAGTATTTAGCCTAAGAATTAAAAAGTTAATACCAAGATTAAGAAGTAAGAAGACTTTAAGGATTTACTTATAAGACGCAAAAAGAAAAAAACTATAGGGGAATTTAGAGCGAGAATTACCTTATAGCAAGAGCAGAAACTAAATAAAAGGTCTAGTATACTAGGCCGCATAAGGGATAGAGCACCTATATAAAGAATTACTAATAGGCCTAAGGCAGGTATATTAAGAGCTAAATAGCTTACTAAACTAGAAGATAAAGAGGATTTAGGGATTTTAACTAGGTTTAAAGAACGATATATAAAAGGCTATTATAATATAGTAATAAGAAGATACTTCCTTACAAACAAACTATATACACTCTAGCAGCTATACTAAAAGTAGTATAAGCAAAGGCATACTAATAAGTGGGAAGATTTCTATATATAGTTAGATAAGAAAGTTATCTAAGACCACCTAATTATGGAAAAGGCGATAAGTTATATTAAGGGAGCCTTAATTATAATATTGAGAGACCTAGAGGAGCGTTTAGAGGACTAGAGAAGTAAAAGATATATCTTAGTACCCGCGAATAAAGTTATAACGTTTAGATTAATATAATAGAGGTTTAAACTTAAGGATAAAAATAAACTAAGAGTTAACCTAAAGCACTAAGTATACTATATATTAGCATAGATCGCATATATAGATAATGCGTATAATATATATAAAGCACTAAAGGATAAGTATTGGAAATACCCTATAAGAATATATTAGTTAGTAGAAGAATAAAAGTATTAAAACATTAAGTATATATATGGCTAGCATCTAGTAGAAGTTTAAGAGTTAGGTAACTTAATACTTTAGCTAGGAAGATTCCTTATAGAAAAATGCCTAGATAGATAATAGTGGTAGGAATGCCTAAAGAATACGTATCTATAGTATATTAAAGATAAAAAGCGAACTAAGTATTAGCTAAAGATAGACTAAGTATAAATAGAATTAAACAGCTAATATTTAGGAAAAGTAGAGGCCTACAGGACCAGAGGGAGCTAGTGGTAGAGCATTAGACCCTTAAAGGAATTTAAGGACAACACCTAAATCTACGAGTTAAATGGCAAGATTAATAGTTTAAAGTATTAATAGATAGTGGAGTAATAAGGAACCATATTTTACTAGCAGTAGTTAAAAGAATAGGATTACTATATAGAGAAAAGGAGTACCCTTACCTATTAGTAATAATTTTAGGAGATCCGATAGCCTATAGAGGAGGTATTATTAACCTTAAAATAGGACCTATTTAGTTAACTATTAAAGGGAGATAAATTAAGATGTCTTTTAACATATTACTATTAGGAAATAATAAGGTAGTGCTAAAAATACCTTAGTTATAGGAATATAATCTAAGGATTAATTAGGTTACAGGTTAAGTTAATATTAAAGATACTTAATAACGCAAGATGCAATAATAAGCTAAGTTAGTATAGTACTAAGTAGGAGCAACCTATAAGGAAATAGAAAAAGGACTAAGTTACATACCAAAGAGATACTATAAGTATGGCAAAAAATTATAGTTACTAGAAAGTAAAAAGCTATTAAAATATGTAGTATAGGACTATAAAATAGAGTTAAAACTAGGAATAAGTCTAAGGTTCTTTCCAATCTATAAGCTTACTAAAAAAAGAGGGTAGAGCATTAAAAGAGTTTATCTAGGAAAATTTATAAAAAGGATATATTAGACTATTATAGTTATCGGTAGGTTATCCAGTACTATTTATACTAAAGAAAAATAGTAAACTAAGGCTGTGTATTAACTATAGGCAGTTAAACAGCATTACTAGAAAGGATAGGTATCCTCTACCCTTAATTAGCGAGATTTAAGATAGGATAGATAACGCGCAAATCTTTATAAAGATAGATCTAAGATAGGTGTACTATTAGATTAGAATTAAGGAAGGCGATAAATAGAAGGCAGCCTTTAGGTTAAAGGAAGGACTATATAAACTATTAGTTATACAATTTAGGCTTATAAACGCACTAGCGACGTTCCAAAAGCGTATTAATAACGTATTAAGAGAATACTTAAATAAATTCGTTATAGCATACCTTAATGATATTATTATCTACTTAATAACTAAAGAAGAATATAGAGAGCACGTTAAATGGGTCTTAAAGAGACTATAGGAAGAATAAATGCTAGTAGTAATTAAGAAATGCGAATTCTTTACTAGGAAGACCGATTTTGTTAGATTTATTATTAAACTAGGCTAACTTAATATAGATCTAAAAAAGATTAAGGCTATAGTAAATTAGTAAGAACTAGAGAATGTTACACAGTTAAGATTATTTTTAGGGTTTTATAATTACTGTAAAAGGTTTATAGCATAATGGTTAAAGGATATTAAACCATTTATATAGTTAATAAAGAAAGAAGAACTATAGGTATAGGGAGAGGAATAGCAAGAATTATTTAAGAAAGTTAAAGAATTGTTTACCTAGGAGCCAGTTCTTAAGATCTATTAACTAGGACTAGAGACGGTTATAGAAATAAATACATTAGACTATATACTAGGGTATACTTTATATAGAAATATTAAAATAGATGGCACCTAGTAGCATACTATAGCTAGAAGATAATACTACTAGAGTTAAACTATAACATTTATAATAAGGAGTTATTAGGTATAGTTACAGTACTAAAGAAATAGAGAGCATTTTTATAAGGTATAGAGAAACTATTTATAATTAAAACGGATTATAAGAACCTTATAGGATTCCTAATAATAAAGGAACTTAACTAAAGATAGGTTAGATAGGCAGAGATGCTTATAAAATACTATTTTAAGATCTAGTATACTAAGGGTATAGATAATATAAGAGCAGACGCTCTAAGTTAGAAAGCTAAACTATAAAATAATAAGAAGCTATTAGGGGCTTTACTATAAAAAGATATAGACGGATTAATTAAATATAATTATCCGAAAATTATAATAACTTAAAAAGAACTAAAGAGGATCTATAAGTTACCAGAAAGCTTTTAGGCACAGAGAATTCTAGAGGCACAACTAGAAGATCTATAGATAGATATATATAAAAACCAAGAAGCTAAATACATCCTAAAAAGCATAGCAAAGCATTTTATAGAAGATTTTTATAAGGAAATAACTTAAGGACACAATAGAGCCACGGGCTTAGTATTAAGACTCTAAGAGGAGTATATTATTAATAGAATTTAAAGCTTAGCGCGAAAAGTTATAAAGGAGTATTTAGATTACTAAAGGAATAAACTAATAAGGTATAAGCTATATAGAGGGCTACAACCTATTAAAATACTAGAAAGACTATAGGAGGTTATATTATAGGACTTTATTATTAAGTTACTAAAATTAAGAGACCCTATTACCGGATAAAATTATAATATAATTTTAGTAATAGTAGACAAGCTTATAAAGTGGGGATACTTTATAGTATGCATAGAAGAAATATTAGCAGAAGATATCGCTAAAATCTATATTAAGGAAGTGTTTATAAAATATAGAGTACTAAATAAGATTATATTAAACAGGGATCTAAGATTTATAGCAGCATTTTAGGAGGTATTCTTAGCGGAATAAGGAGTTAGAGTAATAACTTCTACTGTATATTATCCGCAGACAGACGGTTAAACGGAAAGATTAAACTAAATACTAGAGCAGTATCTAAGGCACTATATTAATTATACACAGAATAATTAGGTATTATTATTACTAGTTATATAGTTTATATACAATATAACACCATAAAAAGGAATAAGCATATTACTATTTAAGGCAAATTACGGGTATAAGCTAAGAATATTATTATTACTATAATAAGTAAAGAAAATAAGTAGCACAGCTAAAGAAAGGATAAAGATATTAATAAATCTTTATATAGACCTTATAGAATTAGTAAAGACAATATAAAAAAGTACTATAATACTAGGAGATCTAAGGGACTAGATCTTAAGAAGGGAGATAAAGTATAGCTACTATATAAAAAATTTAAGAGTTGACAACCAAGCAAGAAGTTAGACTATATTAGACTAGGACCCTTCAAAATTATATAAAGAATTTCACTAATTATGTTTAAGTTAGACCTACTAGCCAAGATAAAAATCTACCCTATATAGTATATTGTAATGCTAAAGCTAGTATATAGAAATATTAAGCCACTAGTCTACAAAGCAGACATATATAGAGGATAAGAAGAAAACAAATAGTAAGTTATAAAGATCGTTAGTTATAAGGACGTTAATAATAAAATATAGTATAAAGTAAAGTGGATAAGCTACACTAAGACTACCTAGAAGCCACTAGAGAATTTAAGGAATACTATAAAAAAGATAGAGAAGTATTAGAGGAAATTAGGTTAGGTAATATTAATAAAAAAAGATTGTTAAAGAACAAGTCACCTAAGGGGGACTTAAAAGGAATAGCTACTAAACTACTTAGATTTATTCCCTTCTTAGACAGAAGAAAGTCTATTTTCTTATTACTAAGTTTTTATAAACCTTATTTTATAAGTTTTTACTTCTTAAAACGGACCTTCTTATAAACCTTCTTAAGACGGATTAACTAAGCAGACGCCGTAAGACGAGACTTAAGGGCCCATTGCTAAGTATCAGCAGCCTCCTATTTAGCGTCCTAGAAATAGTATAACTCCGCCAGAGTAACAGACAGTTTATTATCTAGCCGTATAGCAGTAGATTAAATATAAAACCTTAAGATAAATTAATTAAGGAACTAGACAACTATTAAGGGTAATAAGTTATATATATTTAGTATTAAAGATAAAGTAAACGTTATAGAACAAACAAATATTCGCTTTAGTGCACTCTAAGTAAAAGGATAGTTATTATAAAAATAGGTTCACTAACGTAATATAAACTAGCCCCTCTTTAGAATAATAGGAATATAGAGATAGTATAATCTTACTAAGAGATAGTATTGTAGTAATAGTACAAGCACGCCGAACAGTTAAGGATAAAGAAATTGCTTTAGGTATAATAAGCAATAATATTAACCAAATTAATTAGATAGATATCACACCTCTAGTAAACAATTTAGAGATACTAGAAATCTTTAAGGACGAAGATAAAGAGGAGGGAGATAGTGTTATAAACGCTTTAAGTACAATATTATAACTACTTAGAGAAGAGTTAGAAGAAGCTAGTTAGTTAATTTAAATATAGTCTAAGATAGAGCCAATATGTCACGGAGTAAGTATAAGTGGTAATAATATATAACGAAGTAGATATTATTAAGCTATGTACATAAACTATATGATAAGGTTAAGACGTTACGTAAGGAGAGAAGGTAGGAGATCGGGAAGAAAGGGTATATATCGTTAACTAGGTTGCTTAGTTAATACGTATATAGGGCAGAATAGGGTTTAGGTTGTAGTCCTGGCAGAACTTAGCAGAATTTAGTGGAACTTGGCAGAATATAGCAGAATGCCGTAGATTGCCGTTAGATTGCCGTTAGATTGCCATTTTATAGTTGGTCTCTAATTGCTAAGTTAGTAGAAATAGGTAGACGTGTGCAAGGTGTCGCGGGGGTATCCCGTAACAGTACCCCCCCTTTAAACTCGAGCTTCTGCGAGATAGGGCTGTGGTAGTTCTAGGTAGAGTTTGTGAAAGTCTTCTACGGCTTATATAAGTCCTATAGAGTTAACGGGTTCCTATAAGGACTTAGTAAAGCCTCTCTATTTTATAAGATATATATATTAGCGTTTCCGTTTATTATACTTAATATTATTAATTCTTTTAACAAAGTACTCGTTCTTACTATCTACTTTAACTGGCGGGGGAGGGTCCTATATTTGTCTAGGCAGGGCGTCTAATACGGGGGCAGTAGGATAGAGGACTGACGTGTGGAATACGGGGTGGATTTTAACTGTATTAGGGAGCTTCAATTAGTAGGAGTAAGAGGAGACGACCTTCTTAACCTTATAAGGGCCAGCGTTCTTCTAATTAAGTTTCTTAGTAGGTCGTTTTATGTTTAGATTTCTTATATCTAGCCAGATAAAGTTACCAACTTAGTAGGCCGGTGCTGGGGTTTGTTTCTTATTCGCTGCGGCTTTATAGACAGATTAGGCCTATATTATTTCGTTAGTAAGGAACTATTGCAGTTCCTCTATCTTTTCTACGAATTTATTTGCTTCTGTAACTTATAAGGCTTAATAAGCGGGACGAGGAACGTTGCTAAAGGGTTTAAAGCCTATTTGTGGATGCTGGCCGTAGTTAGCTAGGAACGGGGAGACCTTTATAGTTTCCGAAATGGAATTATTTACTATAAACTCGGCGAATACAAGCTAGTTAATCCAGTTATCCTATAAGTACAACGTATATATCCGGATATACTATTCCATTATAGCATTTATATATTCCGTTTAACTATCCGTTTCTAGGTGGTATGCTATAAACAATAGTGCTTTAATATAGAGTTGGGTAGTTAGTTCTTCCTAAAATATAGAGATAAACTAGCTACCTTTATTAGAGATAATCGTTTCGGGGAGTCCGTGGAGTTTCTATACGTAATCTAGGAATAGTTAGGCGATGGTAGGTATTAATATATTGGGGTAGGCGATTAAGTGTCTTATTTTGGATAGTCGGTCTATAACTACTATAATATTTGTATAGCCTTTACTTACGGGGAGATTAACAATAAAGTTGATTGAGATATCCTTCTATCTTCGGTCTGGAATAGGTAGTGGCTTTAGAAGGCCGTTATACGTCTTATGTGAAGCTTTGGCTCGTTAATAGATATGGCAGCTAGAGACGTGCCTTTATATCATGTTATATATATTCGGCTAATAATACTCCCGTTAGAGTAGTTCTAGGGTCTTTCCTTGGCCCGGGTGGCTGGCGATAGGTAGATTATATACGTATTTAAGGAGTTTAAGCTTAAGCTTATCGTAATTAGGGATAACTAGACGGTTCTGGTAATATAAGCGGTTTCCGCGGGCTTTGTATTTACTTAGAGAAATCTTTTTAAAGCGTCTAATGCTATCTTGCATTAGCTTAAGCGTCTCTTAAATAAACTCGTTATTTAGGTATTCGTTAACTATAATCTATTTAATTAATTAATTAGTTATTTTAAGGACGAGTACCGTAAGATCTTTAGTAGGAGGGTTAAATAGTTTAGGGCGAAGTAGGGTCTGATTTTGGTAAGAGTACGCTTCTTCTAGGGCTAGCGCGTCTTGCGAGCGTTAGGTTAGGGTATTAGGCTTCTAACTTTAGACGCCTAGGCGGTATATAATTAAGAATTAAAAATGAGATAGATATTCTAACTAGCGGGCCTGATAATAACTTAGCTGTTTTGTGGTTGTAAAGTACTGTAGGTTCTTATAGTTGCTAAGGACCTTAATTGGAAATCTAGCGCCTTCTAGTTTGGGTTGCCATTATTTAAAACATCTAATAATAGCTAATAATTCCTTATTGTAGATCTCGTAGTTGCATTCGGCTAGGCTTAGTTGTTTTAAGAAGTATACTATAGGGTGCAATACTCCATCTTTGTTATATTAAGACAGGATACCTCTAGTAATATAGTTAGATAAGTCGGCTTCTATAATACTTATTTGATTTAGGTTAAAGTGTTAGAGTACGGGCGTAGTAGTAAACATGACCTTTAGATAGGTAAAGGCCTTCTTATATTCCTTGTTAAAGATAAAGACTTTATCCTTTTAGGTTAAGGCTATAAGGGGTAAAACCAGGGCAGAGAAGTTATTAATAAACCGTTGGTAGAAATTAGCAAATCCTATAAAGGCTCTTACATCCCTAACGTTCTCGGGTTCTTACTAGTTTATAATTACTTTAACTTTCTTTAGGTCTATTTATATACCGTTTATAGAAATAAGGAGTCTAAGGTATAGGACTTCCATTTTATGGAACTTATATTTATCTATATCTAATTATAGACTAGCTCCGTGTAGGGCTTATAGGATAAGGTTAACGTATTTCCGATATTTGGTTAGGTTATTACTATATATTAGGATATTGTTAATATAAGTAGTATAGAAGATGTCTAGGTAGGGGCGCAGGGTATTGTTTATATAATGTTGAAACGAGCTTAGAGCGTTTATAAGGCCGAAGGGTGTTATTAAGTATTTAAATAATCTATATCGGGTACGAAATGTAGTGAGCTATTTATCCCCTTTTGTAATACGGAGACGGTTGAATGTAGAGATGATATTGAGCTTCGTGTAGTAATAAGCCTTACTTAGTTAGTTTAGCGTCTCTTATATTAACGGGATTGGATATTAGTTCTTAACGGTAACGGCGTTAAGAGCTTGGTAGTCTATATAGAAGCATAGACCGCCGCTAGGTTTCTTAATAAAGATTACTAGTGCGGCTATAGGCGATGAGCTTGCTCTAATAAATCCTTTACTTAGGTTCTCGTTTAAATACTTTTATAGCACTTAGAGTTTATTTTGGAATATTCTGTATAAGGGTCTAAATCTAGACTGCTTTCCTTTTTTAAGTACAATCTTATGGTTATATGGTCGGTATTCTAGTAGCTTATTGGCTTCTTTTTGTAAGAATGCACCTAGGAGATAATAATACTCTATTAGTACCTTCGTGGCAGGGTCGGTGTGCTTCTTTGGTACTAAGGCCTTCTTAATATCGGCTATTGTAACAGCGAAGATTATATACTTGGGTTTTTTAGCAAGTTGCGCTAATAGGGTAGCTCTAATTATATAAATATCTAGGGTGCTGAGCTTGCTCGGATTGCTTATAGTTTCTTGCTTAGGTTTAGGTTTAGTATTAGATATAGAGTTAGTATTAGATTTGGGTTTGGGTTCTTTAAGAATCCTTTTTATAGTAGAATACTAGTCCTTTTAGTATTTTTGTGTATTAAGCTTAAGCTTCTGCTTAGCTCGGGGTGGTATAGTACTTAGGGTCTATTTATGGGGTTTAGTGGAATTTTTAGATCCTTAATAGATATTGGTGGAAATCTTACGTTGGTAAAATTTGGTGGAATTCCTGGGTTAGTGGAATCTGGTGGATTCTTTAGGCGCGGGGTAGACAGTTGTGGAAATTTTAGACTGGTAGATTCTGGTGGATTTTTTAGATTTTAGTTTTGGGTCTAAGTAGCGAGTTATAAGGCACTTCTACTTGTAATAGGAGGCGGTAAATAGAAGCTTAAGGTTGTCCTAATTAATAGTTACCTTATATAGCTTTATCTAGGGTTATTTAAGGATTACTAAGTGACCTAGGGTGGTAATAAAAAGTTTAATTAATTCTTTATGGTTTAGGTATTGGAGTCTTAGGAATACTATATGGGTAATACAGCCTAAGACGGTGCGTTTACCGTTAAATTTAAATACGTTAATGTGCTGGTTAAGGGGGGTTAGGGTAAAACTATTATCTTATATAAAGATCTTATTAATAAATCCTATGCCGCTAGCTCCTATGTTAATTAGGATTTAAGCGTTAGCCTATTAACTATTCTACCAAAGACGGCAGTTAATGGTTATGCTATGGTCCCAAGAGTTGGAGTTTATAACGTTAAATGCGTTTAATAAGATCCTATAGTAGAGCCGTCCTAGAGAGCGACTTAGCTCTAGGACCTTCCTTTTGGAGGTAATTAGGGTAGGGTTCTTATAGGACGTCGGCTATAGCTTCGTCCTTATAAATAGTGCTTACTAGACGCGGGGCTGGAACTAGGTGGAGATTGGGGACGGTAACCGGAAGATTAATGCGGTAAACGGCTGCTAGTATTGGCCGTTCGTAAATCGTTTTGGGGCGTAGGTAAGGGGATGAGATAATATTTTAAGATATGGTCCTTACTTCCGTACTTAAAGCAGAGGCCTAGCTTAATGCGTCTTTCTTATTTAGGGGACCCTAGTAGGGCGTACTCTAGGGTTCTAGTGTTAATATCTATAGCGTTAGGGTGCTTAGGCTGAGACGACTTAGTAGACATTTGCGGGGCTATTGTATTATATTAAGGGGCGTGTTTCGGTGTTAGGCGTAGTATATTATTATACTGTTTGTTAATAACGTTTACATAGGCGTTAAGGGCTCCTAGTAGGTCTACGCCTATTAGGGAGGTTTTTAGTTTAGGGCTTAGAGATTTAACGAGGCTGTTAATTAGTGCGGAGTCGTTTTAGCCTGTTTCCCTTGCGTAACGGTTGAATTTAGAGAAGTATACTAGGAAACTTTTTGTTCCTTAAGCCATGTGGTTTATCTTTCTTTAGGTAGTAGCTTAGCGGTTTAGGTTACCGTATAAGGCTTTAAGAAGTACAACTAGGCTTTATACTAAGGTTGGCTAAAGAGGTTTAATAAGGTTAGCTGCCTCTCCTTCTAGTTAACTTAGGGCGTAACAGAGTCGGTTGGCTTCGGTTAGGTAACGGTTGGCGTTACTGGTTAGCTTATTTTTTAGCTGGCTTAGGAATAATTAGAGCTCTTATTGTTTACCAGTAAATACTAGGGGGTTAGGTAACCGCTTGGATTATTATAATATAGTAGTTGGTTTGGGGTAAATAGCTACTATAGGTTCGGGACTCGCGTTTTGCGTATTTATCTCCGGAAATAGTGTTTAGTCTTGGGGTTTTGGCGTAGGTATCTTAAGGGTACGGACTTTTTCTTAGAGGGCTTCTATTATTTTCTAATGTTGTGCTTCTTATTTGGCTTATTATTAAGTTAGGGTAACTTATTGTTGTTTAAGGGCCTCTATAAAGGACTTCTGCATGCTTGCTATTTGTTTTTAGAGGATGGATATAATATTGGCGGCTGTTACGGGGGCTTTAGGTGCGTTTTTTATTTCGGGTAGTAGTGGTTAACGTAACGTAGTGTTACGGAGTGAGTATAAGTGGTAATAATATATAACGAAGTAGATATTATTAAGCTATATATATAAACTATATAATAAGGTTAAGACATTACGTAAGGAGAGAAGGTAGGAGATTGGGAAGAAAGGGCATATATTGTTAACTAGGTTGCTTAGTTGATATATGCATGGGGCAGAATAGGGTTTAGGTTGTAGTCCTGGCAGAACTTGGCAGAATTTGGTGGAACTTGGCAGAATATGGCAGAATGCCGTAGATTGCCGTTAGATTGCCGTTAGATTGCCATTTTGCAGTTAGTCTCTAATTGCTAAGTCGGTGAAAATAGGTGGACGTGTGCAAGGTGTCGCGGGGGTGTCCCGTGACACAATAGAGCTATATAACAAGGAATAGTAACTAAGGTCACGTGACGTGATCTATATAATCTATAAGATTTATATAATCCGCGATAAAGTAAATAAAGCACAAGTATATTATATATAAAGAGGATTTTATAGGAGTATGGTTGTATATTTAAGGACCCTTAATCCCTACCTAGATAGTTCCTTCTTTATAGTAATTCTTAGAATATAATTAGAGTTAATCTATTAGGCAACTACTCTACCAGTTATTATTATATTGTTAACTTAACTTACTTTACCTATATACCTAGCCTATTAACGAGCCTATTATAGTACTTACTATAAGGTTCCGTTATACACCTTATTTCCCTTCTCTCTATCCTTAACGTCCTTTTTATTCTAATACGCCGGGTTATAAGTAACCCTAGATATAATCCTAGCGGTTATACTAGTTATACGTTTCCTAAACTACTACCTATACTAATTCCTTTATTTAGTTTAAGGAATATTGCATCTTTATAAAATATTAAGAACTTTATTTTAACTTTAATATCTTTTAATTAAATAATATAAGATACCTAGCTTATTACAGTTTACTATATTACTAGTCTAGCCCTTACTAACTATAGCTTACTAAGTATTACCTTATATAGCATTTCTCCTATAATAATAAAATATATAAATATTAAGATATTACCTATAACTATAGGAGCTATATATACTAATCTAATAAACTTAAACTAAGTCCTATTAGTAGATATTAAACGTACGCCCTATAACTGTGGGGGTAGACTTAATATTAGTAAGCTGTATTATAGAGCCATACTTTTCTTAATAAGGTTAAGCTCCGCTCTAAAGTTAATTAAGTACTTAAACCTTTTATCTCCTATTTATACTTCTACCTTTAGATATTATTATTAAAACTAGGTAAATCCTACTTCCTATTTAATCTAGTCTACCTCTATAGTTATTAGGCCAGCTTAATTAGTATAAAATATTAAGTATGCCAATAATATAGATGCCTTAACGCCCTCTTGCTTTTATTAGTAAGACTTTATAAAAGGTAATAAAAAAGGCTTAAAGAATAACCTTATAACTTTAGGCATATATATAAGGCAGTTACTAATAATAACTTTAATAGTTTTTAACAAGATCTTATCCGCTATTATAGTTAGGCTTAGGACGTTCCCTTTTAGTATATCTATTATTCTAACTCGTTAGGGAAGTAGTCTATATTAACTTTAAGCTTATCCCGTAATTAAAGCTTCTAATTATTAAATATAGGGTTAGTTCTATCTATAAGTAGTAAGGAATCCGCGACCTTTGCCGACCGATTTAGTGCTATATAGGCCTTAGTGGATCTACTAAGGCGCTAGGATAGGGCCTAAAGGACTATAGCAAGTCTTTAGTTGTCTAATAATGACTTATTATTAGATATAGGGGTATCTCTAGCTTTAAGCAGCTCTTATAGTTGTTTAATTTCGGTATTAGTAGCCGCAAGCTCCGCCTAGGGGGTTAAAACGTTAATTATTTCTTCATCTAAAGTATTTAAGGGTCCTACAGCTGCTTTACCTACTACTATGTTTTATGGCATAGTGGTAGGGGTATTAGGTAATTCTAGGTAATTTCTTTAGGGGTTCTAGTCTATGCGTATCTTATAAGTCCTTTCCTTATAGTTCTATTCTTTTCTTTTAGGTCCTATCCTTATGTTCTTATCCTATTTATATTCTTTTAGATATTTTTAAGTTCCTTCTTAGGAAGAAAGAGTAGAGTAAGCTTTAGATAATGTTAGCGACTCAGTTAATTAAGGTATAGGTACGGCAAAAGGGACGCGTAAGCCTATACGATTGGATTGTCTATAAACGAGAATCTAAAGCTAAAGAAAGGAAAGGAGAAGAAGGGGAGCGCCGCTCGAAGCTATATACGATCCTCTGGTCACGTGATTGCAACTATATGAAACTGTCTGAAATTGTCCGCCACAATCCACCGTTTTCCATCAGTGCCGTAACATAAGGGGCGTCCGGGGTTTGTCCTAAGGGCAACCTAAGGTGTCCGCGATAATATCCCTTAAACTATACAGCTAAGGGGGTATTTTAGACTTGCTTACTATTTTTAGCTACTAACTCTTATATATCTTACTACTTAGCTACTTACCCTTATAAGTCTTACTGTCATGGAAGTGGGCACGAGCTGGAATACAATGTACTAAACGGGGTAGTAATTGAAGAAGGCTACGTACGCGTAACTATGCGTGGTTGATATAAAGACATTTGGATGCAGAACAGAACAGAACAGGTCAGGTACGGGTATAAATAGGGGTTGTAGGGGAACGTGCGTAGGTGTCTCGGGACGAACGTGAGCACGGGTCAAGAACGTCAAAGCGCGCAGAGACGTGAGAACGTGTGAGTCCCGTGACACTTACTACCTATCTCTATTATATATACCTACCTTATATATATAGAGGCTATAGAGCTATATTTAATAGATAGAGTTCTTATTCCTAATCGTCCGTTTAACATTCGATCTTATTATTATATTTACCTATATACCTAGCCCATTAACAAGTCTACCGTACTTTCTACTATAAGGCTTTGTTATACTTATAACTATTAAACGGATAATTAGGAATAAGAACTCTGTCTATTAAAGAGGGCTTTAGAAGCTCTCTATATATATATATAAGGTAGGTCTAGGCAACTAAGATAAATATTATAGGCAATTAAGATAAAATAGAAAATAGAAATAGATGGTAAGATATAGGGTACTAGGCATCAAAAACAGTAGTAAGATAGTAGCAATGAAATCCGATTCAGGTTGACACGAAGGCCTTAGTATTAGGACTCTGTAAGGGATCTTTCTCTCTTAAAGGACAATTATCTATACCTGAGACTCGTTGTATTGGTTTTGTACCTCTACATATAAATGCAAGAGTGGGCTCGAGCCTAGTAATAGTAAGTATCAAATTTTTTGAGGAATCAGCACTTTAATAGAGCTAACTAACCTTCTAGTAAAGCCGGTGTGGGTACGAAGGCCAACTTGACGTTAGAAAAAGAGTAATTTTTTCCAAATTCGAAATCAGTCTATCGCACGATTGTTTCCAGCGTTATGGAGGTTTCCGGCTATAGACTCCATTATCATCTGTTCTGAAACGTACGACTCTTCCTGTGCTCGACTAAAACGGATTTCAGGATCAGAACGAATACTCGTTGATCAAACCCCATTCTTTCCTTCAATGAAGCCGTAATTCGAACAAGTGACACCGATTCATCATCATGGGGTACCCACGCGCTCACTGAATCTTCTCTGGTTCGGGGCGTGGCTTTCGAAAGGTCCAAACCACCACTCACGAGAAAGTAAGAGGCCTTATCTTGCCCCGAGATGGCTCGAATGCCACAAACTTCGTCCGTTGAGAATCTGGAAAGAGAGAGTACTACTAAAACACAGGGTCCTTCAACTAGACTATGAGTCAACTCGACACACATAAGCTCGTTCCCACTAAAGATGACAGTTTGTGTCTCCGGATCTAGCTCCAATGGTTGGAGAGGAGTGTCCGCAAATACTCCTCCGACATTCAAGCTGTGGCGTTGTAATGTATTGGATACCACATGAACAATCGGAGAATAACCTGACTCTAAATGCCATAAAAGAGGCACCCTCTCGAGACTCAAATATACTTTTTGCAGAGGTTTGTCCACGGCGTTCTCAATGGGAATGTGGAATGGCGTTCCACCAAAACCCCACAAACGCATGTAGGTATCCCGAGGCCCAGCCTGGAAAAGAGGCAGTGCAAGAACAGTAGACTCTTGTCGCTGGTCCTGGCAATCCAGAATCGCCAGCACCCGGCGGCCCGAGCTCGAGGAGGGGGGAGGGTCCCTTAAATCTGGAATAAGTGGAAGCACCAGTTGGATGCCTCTGCTGGTAATTAAGTTGAGGGAGGAGTCCGTGTTATATGGCAAAGGCACAACATCTTCAGAGCCCTCAAAGTCGGAGGGGTCATCTGCTAGGATGCTCCCCGCGTCTATGGAAATCTCGCTATAACGCGGTGCTATACGAGATGCAAATAGGGAGTGATCTCTTGAACTTTTCCAGATCTCTTGTTCCAGCCTCTGGAAGGCGGCATTCCCCTCTCCGTAAAGCAACGGCATCGTGACACCAAAGATGCCCAGAAGGGAGTATGCTCGATCTTCAATTCTTGTCGTTTGTCTTTTTGCCGCCCATGACATACGGCGGGCGACGCTATGAGCTGATAGACCATAATGGCGATAGAGAACGGTCTTCGGTATTCCAGTGATTCGAGAGATTGGGCCGGCTAGATCGTGCTTGTAGCCAATACGCCACCAGCCGGATCCAAAGAGATGAACCGTAATCGGAGCTATCAGCTCTTGCAGTGTCCATCCTCGCGTAAACCACCTACTCTTTTCTAAATCCGTTTCAGAGGAGACATCCTGCAGGTAGGCGTAGCACATCAGCGACTGTTCGTACCACTTGTACATGGAGTTGATCGCCTCGGACAACTCGGCGCTACTACTTTTGTCGATACAGCAGGTGTCAACCCATAAGTATTCATGCCCATCCTTGAGAGTTTGATCTTTTGCAAAATTGATTTTCTGGTAGCCCGCTTTTTTGGTATACGGCTTGCTTCCTGGCTTTGCTGTGCCTTCGAGATCGGAATAAGTTACCTCTTCTTCACCCCATGTGTGCGAAAGGATGCAATAAGCCGGAATGTTGTCTCCGAAAAACTCTTTAAGCTGATGTGTCTTGACATTAATGAGGCGCATCTTGGTTTAAGTCCCACCGAATGTCAGGTGTGGACTAATTGTATGTACTTTGGGTTGAATAAAGTTCGTATTGCCGATAGCTGGAAGAGAGGCCGCAAAAGCCGCGGGGCATGCAAGATTACCATATAAACACCCCATAAATACCAGAGAGCCTATTCCGAGGGGGCG